>NC_143029.1:38647500-39247500 GCF_057628025.1 Oncorhynchus mykiss | reverse complement strand
CCGTCCCACCCCTACGGGAGGTTAGCTACCGCTCAGCTCGGTTTAAGCTCTTCTCTGTGTACTTCCTACGACTGTGACATGTGGTTGTCTCACCTACTGGAGCTATCTTAAGACTAACTGCAAGTTGCTCTGGATAAGAGTCTCTTCTAAATGACTAAAACGTAAATGCACATGTGTGAGCATGTGTGTGTGCATGTGAGCGTTAGCATGTGTATGTGTGCGTGCATCAGAGAGAGAGAAAGAGACAGAGTGTGTGAGAGACTCATTTCTGCGGCATCCTGATTACCATAATGCCTTTGTGCCTCTCTCCTACCACACAATAAATGGCTGCTGGTGAATTAGCAGGCCCCGAGTCTGATTGGAAAGCATGTGAGCAATCTCCTAATGGACCGTATCCATCCAAAATATACATTCTTCTCTCTATGTGTGCACTTTGAAGATGCATGTCTTCCTAACCTTACAGCAATGAAACACACTCCTCCTCCTCTTCTGCCCAGACCATAAAAAGTATCCAGATATGTTGAAAGGCACTCTCTTTGTATTGGTCTAAGTGCACAGCAACATTGTTTGCAGTGATCACAATTGAAGAGGAACACAATTAGTTCGAAAAAGTTCTTGCACTACCTTTAGATTATGTTTTGGAGTGAGTAGGGAGAGAGGGAGTTGAAATGTGGACTGTTCGAAGTCCACATGAGAAGTTCCATCCGTTGTGTCATTTTGTAACAAGTGAGTGATCTGAGCTGCACTTAAAAGTCATTCAGCTTTGGAGAAAATACTGCAGGGATGTAAGGTCCAGGCATTTTTTGTCCAATGGGGGTGGGGGGGAGATATTGTGAATGTTCTGTTTCACCATTGTCAATTCAACACTTTGTGACATCAATCAAGTTACACTACGCAATATTCCATCAGCGATGTCATTGTGACAATGATACTTTCTGTTTGTAACATCAACAATGCATCAATCAAATCATCTTTTTTTTTACAGCAATCTTGCTTTTGTAACATAAATCAATAGATTCTGTTCGAATACGTGTTTCTGCCATTAGTGACACAATAGCATATTACCACTGTTTTCACATAGCATTCTAAAGGCCTTAGCGTGTCTTAACAGAATGTGCAGTTAAAGCGTTCTGCTCTGGAATGTAGATCCCTAATGACATTCTATCTTCTCATGTAAAGACAGGATCATTATTGATTTTTTATTATCCTCCTGAATCTGTGGAATTATCCTTATTTGACACTGAATTAAACCAATGTTTACAAAAGACAACATATCTATGACAAGGCCTTTCTATTTATATCAGCCTAGCAGCTAAACCTAGCAGCTTAATCATAATTCTAATCCAGCCATTGACAGCACGCCAAAGGGAGCAGGTTGTCATGGTGACACCTGGCTGGTGGTATTATGGGATGTTTTGACTGGTCCTGTGCTGATAGTGTGTTCTGGCTATGGTGTATTCTCTCCACCAGCAGTCTCCGGGTCACACTCTGGGCAGAGCAGCTCATTCCTCTCCTAAACAACAGGAGCTGAGGGAAATAACAGTGGAGACACATACACGGACAGACTGACTGGAGCACAGCCATTTGATCTGAACAGTCCATTAGGTTTACAACAACAAGTTAAGAGTGAGGAGAGGGACTAGTGCTCCACACACACACAATTTCTATCTTCCCATAAATTAGAATTTATGCTGTTTTTATTTCGAACCCAAGTTATCAAAAAAGCAATTTTCTTTTGGGCCACAATCTCACATGGGACTGTGTGAGTGTGTGTACATTATAAACTACCGTTCAAAAGTTTGGGGTCACTTTGAAATGTCCTTGTTTTTGAAAGAAAAGCAATTTTTTTGTCCATTAAAATAACATCAAATTGATCAGAAATACAGTGTAGACATTGTTAATGTTGTAAATGATTATTGCAGCTGAAAACAGCATTTTTATATTGAATATCTACAAAGGCAAACAGAGGCCCATTATCAGCAACCATCACTCCTGTGTTCTAATGGCACGCTGCGTTAGCTAATCCAAGTTTATGATAGAGTTAACTTGGATTAGCTAACACAACGTGCCATCGGAACACAGGAGTGATGGTTGTTGATAATGTGCCTCTGTACGCCTATGTAGATATTCCATAACAAATCAGCCATTTCCAGCTGCAATAGTAATTCACAACATTAACAATGGCTACACTGATCAATTTGATGTTATTTTAATGGACTATTTCTAAGTAACCCCAAACGTTTGAACGGTAGTGTATATACAAAAGTATGTTGACACCCCTTCAAATGAGTGGATTCGTCTATTTCAGCCACACCCGCCGTTGACAGGTGAATAAAATCGAGCACACAGCCATGCATCCTCCATAGACAATCTCCATGACAGTACAATTGCCTTACTGAAGAGGTCAGTCACTTTCATCGCGGCACCTTTCCAACAAATTGCTGCCCTGCTAGATCTGCCCAGGTCAACTAAGTGCTGTTATTGTGAAGTGGAAACGTCTAAGAGCAACAGCTGCTCAGCCGCAAAGCGGTAGTCTACACAAGCTCACAGAACGGGACCGCCGAGCGCTGAAGAGCAAAGCGTGTAAAAATCATCTGTCCTCGTTTGCAACACTCACGCCTGAGTTCCAAACTGCCTTTGGAAGCAACGTCAGCACAATAACTGTTCGTTGAGAGCCTCAGGAAATGGGTTTCCAAGACCGAGCAGCCAAACACAAGCCTAAGATAATCACACGCAATGCCAGGCTTTGGCTGGAGTGGTCGCCGCCATGGACTCTGGAGCAGTGCAAATGCGTTCTCTGGAATGATGAATCACGCTTCACCATCTGAAGGACGAATCTGGGTTTGGCAAATGCCAGGAGATTGCTACCTGCCCGAATGCACAATACCAACTGTAAAGTTTCATGGAGTAGGAATAATGGTCTGGGATTGTTTTTCATGGGTAGAGATCCTTTGTTCCAGTAAAGGGAAATCTTAACACAACAGTGGAAGAACTTGACTTCCACTTGTCTCACCTCAACCCCATTGAACAACTTTGGGATGAATTGTAACGCCGACTGCGATCCAAACCTACTCGCTCAACATCAGTGCCTGACCTCACTAATGCTCGTGGCTGAATGGAAGCAAGTCTCCACAGTAATGTTCCAACATCTAGTGGAAAGCCTTCCCAGAAAAGTGGAGGCTGTTTTATCAGCAAATCCATATTTATGCCCATGATTTTGGAATGAGATGTTCGACAAGCAGGTGCCCACATACTTTTGGTCATGTAGTGTAAGTGTGTTTGTGCAGTATAGTTGTGTTTTCTTTTTTTCTTTTGATGTTTCATACTTGGACCTTGGCCTGGGGATTGTGTGTTGTGTGAGCGTTGTGGGAGGCTAGGATGCGGTCGGTTAATTCCAGTACGACTATTTCATGCTAATGTGATAGGCTTTGGACCACCAAGCCACCCATTCTAATGGGCAGAGATGAATGGATGCAGCACTCCTCTGTTCCCACTCTCCCTCCATCCCTCATTCCCTCTCTCACTCTAACGGACGTCTGTGGGCTAATGAGTTGTTTTTAGTTCTGCTGTGTGTGTGTGTGTGTGTGGGGGGGGGGGGGTCTGTCTATCTAAAATTAGTCTACTTGCTTGTGTGGGAGCAGATCTGAGCTGAGGCCATATTTGTCATAATGGTTTTAGATCGTGACGCAGTAATCACACCGATGATGATTTTCTAATAATAGCTACCAAAAGAGTATCCACCTTGCACCCTGGCAGCAAGGATGCATCACATTTTTTATGATTGTTTTCCTACTTCTGGCCCATTTACAAACAAGCAAAAACATTGTTGAATATGAATTTAATTTGCCAAACTATTGAATAAAATGTGCAGAATTTGAAAGACGTTAATCCTATGTTGAACAACATTTTTGAAAAATGTTAAACTTTTGTTTTCACGTAGCTGAGATAGCATAATTAGCATTCTCATAAACTTAACTTGGCAGGTTAGCTAGTTAGCTTTGTGGCACATCGGAGAGTAAATATCCTAATGTTATCTACATAAAACTTTTTGGCACCGATTCTGTCTTTGGTCACAGATATTCTGTGTCTAACAACATTGCCATTTCCACAATTGATCTTTGAATGAATAGGGATAACGACCATTAGATACAGTCTATGTTAGCTAGCTAACCCGCCATGTTACCTGCCATGTCTTTGAGAATGCTAATTATGTTAACTCAACTTCTGAGTGTTTACACTACATGAAAACAAACGTTTTAATGTTTTTTTTTTCTCAACATAGAATTGACATATTTAAGTTCATTGCAAGTTATTTAATAATTTTGACAAAGTGTACAGAATGAGTCCATGCAACTTATTATGTGACATGTTAAGCAAATGTTTATTTCGGCTTGCCATAACAAAAGGGTTGAATAGGTATTTACTCAAGACATTTCAGCTTTTCATTTGTAATAAATTTGGAGAAATTTCTAAAAACATATTTCCAATTTGACATTATGGGGTATTGTGTCTAGGCCAGTGACAATCTCAATTTAATCTATATTAAATTCAGGCTTTAACACAACAAAATATGTAAAAATCAATGTGAATACTTTCTAAAGCCAGACTTAAAAAGACAAATCTCTTCTACAAGTGTATGTTAATGCCAGTACTTCAGTATATGATGATGATGTTTTGACATTTGAGAGGCTTAAACAGATTTTTTTTGCCAACAGTTCAGTAACGGGAGTGAACAGAAGAAACAAAATACATTTACCTTTGTTTTTGTTTGTGTCAGTTATCGACCGTCCACTCTGCTGAGGACAAAGCAGTGGCCTTTTGAACAAGACATGGAGGGAAACAGTCATACTGCAGGGGATACATTTTGAGAGCATCATGATAATTATCCTTTTGTTGTGTTTGAAGGTCAATTATCAAATTAAATGGATCACATTGGTTTTCCTGATTTGATGGTAGCAAGTTGTTCTAGGCACTAGGCAGTCGGCACAACCATTTCTACCTCTATCCTGCCTCTGATTTGGGTAAAAAATAAAGACTCTACATTAATATTTAACAATGCTTTTTGCTTGTTTGTGAATGGGCCGGAATGAGGAAAACAACTGCATTCGATCAGGAACTTTGTTGGTGGGGCTTCATAAGGTGCATAACATATCAATAATACAGAAGCCCTGTAATGTATGGTGTGATTACCATCGTGATAAATACTGTACAAAATCACAAAATGAAAGAGATCATTACAAACTTCCTCCCTCTCATCCTTGCAGTGATGTAAGCCTACTGGAGGCATACAGAGCCTATGGGTCCTCCAGGTTCAGACAAGACATAAAAATCATTCCTCATTTTCATATTTATACAGAAAAATTGCGAAACCCAAGAGAGGCAGAGGAAAAAGATGTATTGAGTGACCTTTTTCTTGCTCCTCCAAGACTACCTGTCAACCATGTCAGCTGTGTCTAAGTGTGTGTGTGTGCTTGTGTTACGCAGAGAGGAACAGGGAAACCCAAGAGCAGACTCAGACAAGGAGACTGGGATGAAGTAACCAAGGAATTTATTGAAACAGAGGAGATATGGAGCGCAGGCCAGGGGAAGCTCGGGAAGGTTGCAGGAAACCAGGTGCAGCGGTTGAGGCTGGAGCGAGAGGGGTTGGGACAGGGTAAGCTGGTCCGGAGGGGAATCCAAGAGAGCAGTATGGTGGAGAATCCAGGGCAGAGTAGCAGGATGAGGAGACGTGGGACTGGAGACAGGGAACAGAGTCAGAGCTGGCAGAACTGTAGCGTAGAAGAAAACTGTGTCAGGCAAGGAAAACAGGCACAACAGGCTCTAGATAGTAACAAATGGCTAGAAACATGGTCTGACTGAGCAGATATTACGATCTGGCAGTGTGGAAGTGGCAGGACTGAGTATTTGTAGAGGTCTTGATTATGGAACAGGTTGCAGCTGGTTGGGATCTGCTCTCCAGCACACCTGGGGTCCAGCAAAATTAAGGCAGTTTATACCATTTTAAAACATTACAATACATTCACAGATTTCACAACACACTGTGTGCCCTCAGTCCCGTAATCCACCACTACAACATATCTACATTACTAAATCCATGTGTATGTATAGTGTGTATGTTATCGTGTGTCTGTGTGTGTATTCATGTGTCTGTGCCAATGTTTGTGTTCTTGGTCTCAAGCTGTACATTCACACGGATGAGGTTTCTTGGTAAAAGCGAATGAATATGTTCGGCCTTAGGCTTTAACTGGTCGTTTTGGTAACACTCTTTAGTATGTAGAACCCCTGGGGTGCTGTTGTTTCTGAATGAATGAACACCTACGCTGCCTCTGAAGCCTATTCTAAAGCATGCCCCAATGCCTCAGGAACACACAAACCCACTTAAACAGAGAGAGAACACGGACATGCTGCATAAAGATGGAGCCATCTTAAATGTCAGTTTCACACTTCTCTTCATAACAGAAGCTGATGCACAATAGGGAGGAAAACAAAACACACCATACCTCTCGCAGAACAGACCCTCTGCATCTCTTTAAAACAGGCCAATTACACACATGACACACACACATTAGTCAGTTATTCCAACCAATATGTGCCTCAGAGCTCTAATGGTTTGACTTCATATTTATTCTGCAGGGGCAGTTTGGTCCTATCCTCCGCCACCTGCTTCTGAAAGCATCACGGTGTGTCCTCTGATATTATCCTTTTTAACAGGGGTTGATGATTTTGTGTTAGCCTGCACAGTGCAACCCCCTAGACTCAGTGGCGCTTCTAGCTTGTATGCCTCCCTTGGGTGAACCCCCCCTCCCCCCAACTGTAATTTTCACTCAGACATTTGGAACAACACAAATAAATAATCATAATTTTACAACTATATAAATACATGTACAAAAATAAGACTCATACATATCAAAAAGAAGAAACAAAGACAAATAGAAACAAATTGTAGTGTATAAATACAAATGTAATTACTACACTATTACCCTATTGCTAAAAAAACACAAATAAAACTAAAATTGCACAAATCCTAAATCACAAAAATACACAAATAGAATAGCACACTTATAAAGAAGAGAACCTGATTATTAAACTATTGCACTTCAAACAAGAAACACACAAACTAAATTCCACAAGTACTTTACACAGTTTTTCATTATTTATTTCACCTTTATTTAACCAGGTAGGCTAGTTGAGAACAAGTTCTCATTTGCAATTGCGACCTGGCCAAGATAAAGCATAGCAGTGTGAACAGACAACACAGAGTTACACATGGAGCAAACAATTAACAAGTCAATAACACAGTAGAAAAAAAGAGAGTCTGTCACGTCTTTCTTCTGTTGAAGGAGAGGCGGACCAAAACGCAGCATGGTTATTGTGATACATCTTTAATAAAGATGGAAATAGAACAATGTACAAAAACAAGAAATGGGAAAACCAAAAACAGCCCTATCTGGTGTAACAAACACAAAGACAGGAACAATCACCCACAAACCCCAACACCAAACAGGCTACCTAAATATGGTTCCCAATCAGAGACAATGACTAACACCTGCCTCTGATTGAGAACCATATCAGGCCAAACACAGAAAAAGACAAACTAGAGACACAACATAGAATGCCCACTCAGATCACACCCTGACCAAACAAAACATAGAAACATACAAAGCAAACTATGGTCAGGGTGTGACAGAGTCTATATACATTTTGTGCAAAAGGCATGAGGAGGTAGGCGAATAATTAAAATTTTGCAGATTAACACTGGAGTGATAAATGATCAGATGGTCATGTACAGGTAGAGATATTGGTGTGCAAAAGAGCAGAAAAGTAAATAAATGTAAACAGAATGGGGATGAGGAAGGTAAAATTGGGTGGGCCATTTACCAATAGACTATGTACAGCTGCAGCGATCAGTTAGCTGCTCAGATAGCAGATGTTTGAAGTTGGTGAGGGAGATAAAAGTCTCCAACTTCAGCGATTTTTGCAATTTGTTCCAGTCACAGGCAGCAGAGAACTGGAATGAAAGGCGGCCAAATGAGGTGTTGGTTTTAGGGATGATCAGTGAGATACACCTGCTGGAGCTACAGGTGGGTGTTGCCATCGTGACCAGTGAACTGAGATAAGGCGGAGCTTTACCTAGCATGGACTTGTAGATGACCTGGAGCCAGTGGGTCTGGCGACGAATATGTAGCGAGGGCCAGCCGACTAGAGCATACAGGTCGCAGTGGTGGGTGGTATAAGGTGCTTTGCTTTAGTAACCAAATGGATGGCACTGTGATAAACTAAATCCAGTTTGCTGAGTAGAGTATTGGAAGCTATTTTGTAGATGACATCGCCGAAGTCGAGGATCAGTAGGATAGTCAGTTTTACTAGGGTAAGTTTGGCGGCGTGAATGAAGGAGGCTTTGTTGCGGAATAGAAAGCCGACTCTAGATTTGATTTTAGATTGGAGATGTTTGATATGAGTCTGGAAGGAGAGTTTGACAGATTCCCCCGCTCCCCCTACCACGGGCTTCCAGTGGGGAGACCTGAGGTCAACCTACCCCCACACTCTCCCCATCTCGTACTTCTGAGTGTGAGACCTTCCCAGGCAGTAGCCTGTCTGAACAGGACATGGAGGGTGTTAACAATGATTTATGCCGCCCCGGCATATATATACAGTAGCCAAATACATTTAAACACAGTTTTTCACAATTCCTGACATTTAATCTTAGTAAAACTTCCCTGTTTTAGGTCAGTTAAGCTCACCACTTTATTTTAAGATTGTGAAATGTCAGAATAATAGTAGAGCGACTGAATAATTTCAGCTTTTATTTCTTTCATCACATTCCCAGTACATACACTCAATTAGTATTTGGTAGCATTGCCTTTAAATTGTTTAACTTGGGTCAAACGTTTCGGGTAACCTTCCACAAGCTTCCCACAAGAAGTTGGGTGAATTTTGTCCGATTCCTCCTGACAGAGCTGGTGTAACTGAGTCAGGTTTGTTTTCCTCCTTGCTCACACAAGCTTCTTCAGTTCTGCCCACAAATGTTCTATAGGATTGAGGTCAGGGCATTGTAATGGCCACTCCAATACCTTGAATTTGTTGTCCTTAAGCCATTTTGTCACAACTTTGGAAGTATACCCTGGGGTCATTTTCCATTTGGAAGACGCATTTGCGACCAGGCTTTAACTTCCTGACGGATGTCTTGAGATGCTGTTTCAATATATCCACCAAATTTTCCTACCTTATCATGCCATCTATTTTGTGAAGAGCACCAGTCCCTCCTGCAGCAAAGCACCCGCACAACATGATGCCGCCACCCCCACAACATGATGCCGCCACCGTGCATCACGGTTGGGATGATGTTCTTTGGTTTGCAAGCCTCCCCCTTTTCCTCCAAAGATAACGATGGTCATTATGGCTAAACAGTTCTATTTTTGTTTCATCAGACCAGAGGACATTTCTCCAAAAAGTACTATCTTTGTACCCATGTGCAGTTGCAAACCGTAGTCTGGCTTTTTTTATGGCGGTTTTGGAGCAGTGACTTCTTCCTTGCTGAGCGGCCTTTCAGGTTATGTCGATATAGGACTCGTTTTACTGTGGATATAGATACTTTTGTACCTGTTTCCTCCAGCATCTTCACAAGGTCCTTTGCTGTTGTTCTGGGATTGATTTGCAATTTTCGCAAAAAAGTACGTTCATCTCTAGGAGACACTCTCCTTCCTAAGCAGTATGATGGCTGCATGGTCCCATGGTGTTTATGCTTGCATAATATTGTTTGTACAGATGAACGAGGTACCTTCAGGCATTTGGAAATTGCTGCCAAGGATTAATCAGACTTGCTGAGGTCTACAATTTTTTTTCTGAGGTCTTGGCTGATTTATTTTCCCATGATGTCAAGCAAAGAGGCACTGAGTTTGAAGGTAGGCCTTGAAATACATCCATGGGTACACCTCTAATTTGTCCAAGGCGCAGCGTGATATGAATACATCTGCTATTTTAATGAAACGAAGAACACTTCAACAAATTTACAAAACAACAAAACGAACGTGACAGCTATATAGAATAAGTGCAGACACAGGCAACTAATACATAGACATACAAACATAGAACAAAACATAGAATGCCCACCCCAACTCACGCCCTGACCAACCTAAAATAGAGACATAACTGGGGACCCTTTCAGCGGGCCCCAAATAGACGGGAGACTCTGGCAGCGGGCCCCGAATAGACGGAAGACTCTGGCAGCGCCGGAGGGAAGGGCGACTATGGCAGCGCCGGAGCGAAGGGCGACTCTGGCAGCACCGGAGGGAAGGGTGACTCTGGAGGGAAGGGCGATTCTGGCAGCGCCGGAGGGAAGGGCGACTCTGGCAGCACCGGAGGGAAGGGCGACTCTGGAGGGAAGGGCGATTCTGGCAGCGCCGGAGGGAAGGGCGGCTCTGGCAGCGCCGGAGGGAAGGGAGGCTCTGGCAGCGCCGGAGTGACGGGCGGCTCGGGCAGCTCCTGACTGACGAGCGGCTCTGGAGGGTCCGGACTCGTGGGAGGTTCTGGCAGATCCGCACTGGAGGGACACACAGGAGACTTGGTTCTTAGAACAGGCACAGTCCTCACCAGGCTGGAGAGATCTACCGGAGGCCTGGTCCGTGGAAGCGCACTGGAGGCCTCGAACTAAGGGCCTTAACAACCTGTCCTGGCTGGATGTTGATTTTAGCCCAGCACTTGCGGGGCACAGGCACAGGGCTGTGCAGACCTACGGGAGGCACAGTGCGTAGGGCTGGTGCCATATAACACGGACTGAGGAGACGCACTGGAGACCAGATGCACTGAGCCGGCTTCCTTCCTCCTGACTCAATGCCCACTCTAGCCCAGCCGATACGAGGAGCTGCGATGTAGCGCACCATGCTATGTATGTGCAATGGGGACACCATGCGCCTCACCTCATAACACGGTGCCTGCCCGGTCACTCTCTCTCCACCGTAAGCATCGGGAGTTGGCTCAGGTCTCCTACCTGAATTCCCCCGTTTTCCCCTCGCCCAATACATTTTTGGGGCTGCCTCTCAGGCTTCCTTGCCAGCCGTGTTCCCTCGCACCGCTGGTTCACCTCTCCTGCTGCCTCCGCTCTCCTGGCTGCCTCCACCTGTTCCCATGGGAGGCGATCCCTTCCAGCCAGGATCTCCTCCCCGTGTGTAGGATCCCTTCCTGTCCAGAATGTCCTCCCATGTCCATTCCTCCTTCTTACCACGCTGCTTGGTCCTTTTGTGGTGGTTGATTCTGTCACGTTCGTTGTATGGATGAGACCAAGGCGCAGCTTGATGTAAATACATCTTCTATTTTAATGAAATGAAGAACACTTCAACAAACTTACAAAACATCAAAATGAACGTGACAGCTATATAGAATAAGTGCAGACACAGGCAACTAATACATAGACATACAAACATAGAACAAAACATAGAATGCCCACCCCAACTCACGCCCTGACCAACCTAAAATAGAGACATAAAAAAGGAACTAAGGTCAGGACGTGACACAATTGTCTCAAATGATGTCAATTTGCCTGTCAGAAGCTTCTAAAGCCATGACATTATTTTCTGGAATTTTCCAATCTGTTTAAAGGCACAGTCAATTTAGTGTATGTAAACTTCTGACCCACTGGAATTGTGATACAGTGAATTATAAGTGAAATAATCTGTCTGTAAACAATTGTTGGAAAAATTACTTGTGTCACGCACAAAGTAGATGTCCTAACCGACTTGCCAAAACTATAGTTTGTTAACAAGACATTTGTGGATTGTCTGAAAAAAAAGTTTTAATATATCCAACCTAATTGCATTTAAATTTCAGACTTCAACTGTATAAATAAAAAACATTTTTTTTAATTTTGTGCGGGCGCGCAATGTCGCCCCCTGGCAAGATGCCGCTCTTGGCGGCTGCCCGTAGACTACGCACCCAGTAAAGTAATAGATGCTATTTTTATAGCCTTCTCATACCATGTAGAATCCCACAATGCACTCCAGACTGTACAAAGGAATGTCTCATTACTCTTGATGTACTAATTGACAATGTTATATTGTGGGTTAATAGTTTGCTACATAGCGTCTTTATTATTTTTTTACCCAAATCAGAGGCAGGATAGAGGTAGAAATGGTTGTGCCGACTGCCTAGTGCCTAGAACAACTTGCTACCATCAAATCAGGAAAACCAATGTGATCCGTTTAATTTGATAATTGACCTTTAAACACAACAAAGGGACAATTATCATAATGCTCTCAAAATGTATCCCCTGCAGAATGACTGTTTCCCTCCATGTCCTGTTCAAAAGGCCACTGCTTTGTCCTCAGCAGAGTGGACGGTCGATAACTGACACAAACAAAAACAAAGGTAAATGTATTTTGTTTCTTCTGTTCACTCCCGTTACTGAACTGTTGACAAAAAAATATGTTTAAGCCTCTCAAATGTCAAAACATCATCATCATATACTGAAGTACTGGCATTAGCATAAACTTATAGAAGAGATTTGTCTTTTTAAGTCTGGCTTTAGAAAGTATTCACACCCATTGATTTTTACAAATTTTGTTGTGTTAAAGCCTGAATTTAAATTGAGATTGTCACTGGCCTAGACACAATACCCCATAATGTCAAATTGGAAATATGTTTTTAGAAATTTCTCCAAATTCACTACAAATGAAAAGCTGAAATGTCTTGAGTCAATAAGTATTCAACCCTTTTGTTATGGCAAGCCTAAATAAACTTTAGGAGTAAACATTTGCTTAACATGTCACATAATAAGTTGCATGGACTCATTCTGTACGGTTTGTCAAAATTATTAAATAACTTGCAATGAACTTAAATATGTAAATTCTATGTTGAGAAAAAAAACGTTAACTTTTGTTTTCATATAGTGTAAACACTCAGAAGTCTAGTTAACATAATTAGCATTCTCAAAGACGTAACATGACGGGTTAGTTAGCTGGCATAGACTGTATCTAATCGCCATTATCCCTATTCATTCAAAGATCAAAGATTTTTGAATGACTAGCTCATCTCTGTTCTCCACACATGCAATTGTCTGTAAAGTCCCACAAAGCAAACATTGGAGCATGGTGAAGTTCTTATTTACACTTTGAATAATGTATCAATACACCCAGTCCCTACAAAGATACAGGCGTCCTTCCTAACTCAGTTGCCCGGCGAGGGAGGAAACCACTCAGGGATTTCACCATCAGGACAATAGTCATTTTAAAAATGTTAGATGAATGGGGTGGCAGGTAGCTTAGTGGTTAGAGCGTTGGGCCAGTAACCGAAAGGTTGCTGGTTGAATCTCGGAGGTGACAAGGTAAAAAGCTGTCGTTCTTCCCCGGAACAAAGCAGTTAACCCACTGTTCCCCTGTAGAATGTCATTGTAAATAAGAATTTGTTCTTAACTGACTTGCATAGTTAAATAAGGTTACATAATGGCTGTGACAGGAGAAAACTGAGGATGGATTAACAACATTGTAGTTACTCTACAATACTAACCTAATTGACCAAGTGCAAAGAAGGAAGCCTGTACAGAAAATATTCCAAAATCATACACTACCATTCAAAAGATTGGGGTCACTTGGAATTTTTTTTTGTGCTGCTGTACGAGATCTTCAGTTTTTTGGCAATTTCTCTCGTGACCTTCATTTCTCAGAACAAGAATAGACTGACGAGTTTCAGATGAAAGGTCTTTGTTTCTGGCCATTTTGAGCCTATAATCGAATGCACAAATGCTGATGCTCCACTCAAATAGTCTCAAGAAGGACAGTTTTATTGCTTCTTTAATCAGAACAACAGTTTTCAACTGTGCTAACATAATTGCAAAATGGTTTTCTAATGATCAATTATCCTTTTAAAATGATAAACTTGGATTAGGTAACACAACGTGCCATTTGAACACAGGAGTGATGGCTGCTGATAATGGGCCTCTGTTCGCCTATGTAGATATTCCATGAAAAATCTTAAGTTTCCAGCTACTATAGTCATTTACAACATTAACAATGCCTACACTGTATTTCTGATCAATTTGATGTTATTTACTGGACAATTTAAAAATAAATCTTTCGAAAACAAGGACATTTCTAAATGACCCCAAACTTTTGAACGGTAGTGTACATCCTGTTTGCAACAATGCACAGAATTAATACTGCAAAAAATGTTGCAAAGCTATTCACCTTTTTTTCCTGAATACAAAATGTGTATTTTTGTGGCAAATCCAACACAACACATTACTGAGTACCACTCCTCATAATTTCAAGCATAGTGGTGGCTGCATCATGTTATGGGTATGCTTGCAATTGTTAAGGACTGGGGAGTTTTAAGGATAAAAATGAAACTAAATGGAGTTAAGCAGCAGGAAAATCCCTACAGGAAAACTTAGTTCAGTGTGCTTTCCACCAGACACTGAGAGATTAAATCACCTTTCAGCAGGACAATAACCTAAAACATAAGGCCAAATCCACATGGGAGTTGCTAACCAAGAAGACAGTAAATGTTCCTGAGTTACAGTTTTGACTTAAATCTGCTTGAAAATCTATGGCAAGCCCTGAAAATGGTTGTCTAGCAATGATCAACAACCAATTTGACAGGACTTGAAGAATTTTGAAAAAAAATGATGGCCAAATGTTGCACAATCCAGGTGTGGAAAGCTCTTAGAGACTTACCCATGAAGACTCAGATGTAATCACAAGTGCTTCTAACATGTATTGACAGTTAAGATATAAGATACTTACTTAAAATAAAGATATTGTTTAATTTTTTATGAATCTTTTACGAAGGTCAGAATTTTTCTACCACTTTGACATTAGAGTATGTTGTGTTGTTAACATAAAATTATAATTAAAGCCATTTTAATCCCATTTTGTAACACAACAAAATGTGGAAAAAGCCAAGGGGAATGAATAGTCTCTGAAGGTACTATAAATCCTCGCCAGCCATTTTATTAGATTTGGAAGAGTGGATAATTTGCTTCCATAACATTTTATGAATGTATAATTGGGTTTTATGGTGCTGTGCTGGAGGTTTCCTGAAGAAATTGGATAAACATAAGTGTGTTAACACACACACACACACACACACACACATACACACACACACACACACACTGCAGGTTATTACCAGTCTAGGGTTAGGGGATAGGTTAGGGTTAAGGATAGGGTTAGCGATAGGATTAGGGTTAGTGTTGTAACCATGTTATTACTATGTTAACTATGATCACCATGTTTTTGGTAGCCCTTGCCTGAACCATAATATTGGCTTTAACAGTTACCCTAGCTTTATGTCCCCTCTCTTCCGGCTCAACCCTAATCCTAGCCATAACCCTAACCCTTCCAGACACACACACGGACACACACGGACACACACGGACACACACACACACACACACACACACACACACACACACACACACACACACACACACACACACACACACACACACACACACACACAGAGTTTTCCTTCCTCACAGTGAGAGGCCTAAAAGGGTGATAATCAAAAGGCCTTGTGGCCGGGCAGATGTCACTTTCACCAACAACAACATCTCTCAAATCTCTAACAGCCATTTGGAAAAGCTAGAGACAAATGTCACCCAGCCGCGTTTTCCATTTAAGGGCCAAAGATAGGCCATTCGACAACTTAACGAGATTCCCATGGATCGGGTCAACTGTAGGGTCATTCACCCCTGTTCACCTAGCGTCTGGCCAGGGATGGGGTGAGGCAGAAAAATAAAAGCTGGGGTTTTTCACAAATACAATGAAAGCTTTTCACTGTGACCTCCAGCCATTTGGATGAACGGAATTAAATGAATGTGTCAGAGTGGGCTGTAACAGGAGCGTGTGTCTCCGTTCCTATCCCATATGAGTCATATGAATGCTCTCACACACCACTCTGATAGGCCTATTTATATTCATCATATTTATATTATATTGTTGTAGTTTTTCCCCCTCGCTCTTGTTTAATTTGATTAGGCTCCACAGAGGCCATTGTGAGATGAATGATATCAGAGACTTGAATGACAGCTCAGAACACTGTTCCTTGGAAACAGTGGGAAGCAACAGGTTCTTGACAGCTTATTCTTTTTCATGTTACAACACTTCTTTAGGCTGTTTAACACATCTCAGCTTTTGTTCTATCTCCAATACTGTGTGTGTTCTTGCTTGCGCGCGTGTGTGTAAGTGAGTGTGCATGCATGCATGCAAGTCTGTCAGTGTGCATGCATGTCTGTGTTTGTGTTTTGCCTGCTCACGTATTTATAAAGTATATAATATGTGCAAGTGTGAACATCCATGTAATGCTGAATTTGGATGTGCTTCATTGAGAATTAATATGAAGTCACTGAAGTGTTTCTGGTCCAAAACTAATAAGAAATGGATTTATTGTAAAGGTCATTTACCTCCAGAGTGGTTATTGAATTTCTCCTGAAACTTGCCCTTTCCTACAACAATTACAAATCCTCATCTCACCATCTAGTAAGCAATCTATAAAGTGTAGCCTTTACACAAACCTCCAAGTAGCCTTTACACATACCATGTAAATTCTCAAATAAAATATATGGGTAGTGAAATGCAAGCAAGCATGCACACACACAAATATCTCATGGCTAAGGTACATTTGCCATACATCTACAGCAGCGTTTCCCAAACTGTGGAGTCTCCTGATATGAAAATGGGGTTGCGGGGGAATTTCCAATATCCCAAAATATACAAATGATTTAGTCTTTGTCTCTCAAAATCATTGTAATGTGGTTAACCTTAAAAATAAAAATAATTCTAAATCTAAAAGTTTGAACCAGAGAGTTGCCCTCAGATTGTGGGAAAGGCTGCACTTGACTCATTACCTTTGAAACCACACTATTGCAGAGAATATATATTTTTTTATCAAATAAAAACTATTGCAGACTTTGATATTACTGGTTGCAATTGATATGGCCAAAACAATGTGAGAGGCACAGGAACAGAAACTCTGTGATTTAGCTAGCATTCAAGAGGAAACTGACTGAACGACTCAAAAACTCCCCACATCATGCTCTCCAAATGGGCGTTAACTGTGAGGACAGAGATGCCCATCTATTGACTTTTGTTAGCCACATGTCGGGAGATGCTATTCACGAGGACCTGTGGTCTATCTCACGATTCCCAAGCATGAAACCGCACAGTGTGGCTACAGTATGTTGACAAAAAACAGATTCCATGGGATCGAAGGTTGGGGTTTTGTACAGATGGGGCTCCATCTATCACGAGACAGTGGTCAGGCATCTGCACTCTAGTTACTATATGAACGTGTCTGCCTCTGCCATATGGAGCATTGTATGATACACCCACTGAACTAAAATAGATACAGCGAGAGCAACTGGCAACAAAAGATCAGAGTGCAGAACTCAGATACGCAGCAGGTAATTTTGATTGTAAACTAAATTGTGTACGCCTGTTCGCAAAACTATGTGGAGAAATGGGATCAGAGCATGACAGTCTTCTATTTCGCACTGAGGCTTGATGGTTATCGAGGGGGGAGTGTTGGAAAGATTTTTCAAATTGAGAGTGGAACTGTTGTAATTCAAAATAGATGTTAAAAAACAACTTTGTTGACCTTCTGTGTAATGAAAAGAAAATATCCTCTTGCCTATGTAACAGACCTTTTTGGGAAACTGAACAAACTGAATGCAGGCATGAAGGGGAAATACAAAAAAATTATATAGATGAGTGACTGAATCAGCTAAATCGATTTGACTGTGATCCTGGTTCAGTTTACACGCTGATTGAGCTGTCATGTGACCGAATGCTGCAGACAACGCATTCACAGGTCACTACGGCAGAGTTTTGGTTCCTGACTCAAAGGGAATACTGTGCTGTCTCCCTCTGAGCATTAAAACGCATGGTACGCTGATTCAGTGCTCTAGTCTGCATTAAAAACAAATATCGATACAGGTTGGATGTGACAGGAGAGATGAGGTGCGCACTATTGCTCCGGTGCAACATGCATCCAGCACACCCATCTCCTTAGTGGTGGTGAGATAAGAGAAATGATGTCAGACTAATTTGCTCTCATAAATGACTGTCATAGAGTCCCACATAAGCATCTAAGCCCTGTCTAAAGCCAGGGGAGGTTATAAACTATATGGAATTCTGTAATTGAAGAAGGTCATACCAAGAATAATTATGCCATTAAATCTATCGACAAACCTGTATAAAACTATTATTTGATAAAATATTTGATTTCCCCTTACTGCTACGAGCCCATGCAAACGCACTGATGAACAGATTCACTACATGGAGCAACAGATAGTCTCCCCCAAAATCTAAAGGAAGTTTGTTCAGAAGTGTCTGTCCTATTTCTGAGGGATATTTCTTTGGTATTTAACCCCTTGTTTTTTTGCACTAAATTGTCTAAGCCGCGAGAGTGTGGGTTCTACTAAGCTAAATGGAATACTTTTAAGAAGGTCATACTGAAAGGGGTTCACCTAGGGGTCATGATAGGGGTTGTACCAAATGTTTGATGTATTATAATAATTGATTATGCTTACGTTGTATTAATAGAAGGGGAGGGGTTATAAGGCCCCTCCCTCCTTACATTTATAGGGCCCTAAACTACAGATTAACAATATATATTCATTATAGAGGTTTAGTATTGTTCCACAGTTGTTTTCTAGACTCTTCCTCTTATAAAGAGACCCCTTTGAGAAATGTGTGACTGAGACAGAACTCTGCAGGGGAGTGTAGGAGATAAGGGACTAGTCAGACATTCCACAATAAATCAACTTTGGGGAGTGGACATTTATTACCTAGGCCTTAGAAAACACTGGAACTATTGTATCTCTCTTGCAAGTTTATATAGCTGTGTATGCGTGGGCTTGGTCTGAAGAGTGGAAGGACATGATGTATACAGCGACATCACAAGGGCTGGACTTCGGGTTTAATAAAATAACTTGGGAACTTCTGTACAACCCACTCGGAAACATGCATTATGTTCCTGATGTCAACTTCTGTCTGCAATTGCATTAATAAAGGTTTTGAATGATTTAATTAAAGATATTGTCAGAATGCTAATTTTACCAATGAGCCAATGATTAACAAGGAAACAAACCCCAACAATATCAAGGATAATTTTGCTATTTGATTAAGATGTTTTTTTATTCTCCCCAATTTTGACTTTGTCTCATCGCTGCAACTCCCCAACGGGCTCGGGGGGCGAAGTTTTAGTCATGCATTGTCCGAAACATGACCCGCCTAACTGTGCTTCCTAACCCCCACCCGGTTAACCCCAGAAGCAAGCCGCACCAATGTGTCGGAGGAAACACGGTCGCTAGAGTGCGATGAGTCAAGTAAAGCGTCCCCGGCCAAACCCTCCTCTAACTCAGACGACGCTGGGCCAATTGTGCGCAGCCCTATGGGACTCCCGATCACGGCCAGTTGTGATACAGCCCAGGATCGATGGTGTGTGGTGACACCTCTAGCACTGCGAAGCAGTGCCCTAGACTGCTGTGCCACTCGGGAGGCCCTGATTTAAAAATGTAAAACCCAAGTTTCAAAATAAATCAAATCTTTATTTGACCTTACTGCTTTTAGCAGTTAATTCACTACATTGAACAACAGACATTCCCAACAAACATACAAATCTACAGAAATTAGTTTCTGAAGTGTTTGTCTTATATCTGAGAGTTATAAAAAAGACCGGGGCACATTGTTATTATTATTATTTACATGTATTTGACCCCTATTTTCTGGCACTAAACAGTCTCCATATACGGTGGGGCAAAAAAGTATTTAGTCAGCCACCAATTGTGCAAGTTCTCCCACTTAAAAAGATGAGAGAGGCCTGTAATTTTCATCATAGGTACACTTCAACTATGACAGACAAAATGAGAATACAAAATCCAGAAAATCACATTGTAGGATTTTAATGAATTTATTTGCAAATTATGGTGGAAAATAAGTATTTGGTCAATAACAAAACTTTATCTCAATACTTTGTTATATACCCTTTGTTGGCAATGACAGAGGTCAAACATTTTCTGTAAGTCTTCACAAGGTTTTCACACACTGTTGCTGGTATTTTGGCCCATTCCTCCATGCAGATCTCCTCTAGAGCAGTGATGTTTTGGGGCTGTTGCTGGGCAACACAGACTTTCAACTCCCTCCAAAGACTTTCTATAGGGTTGAGATCTGGAGACTGGTTAGGCCACTCCAGGACCTTGAAATGCTTCTTACGAAGCCACTCCTTCGTTGCCCGGGCGGTGTGTTTGGGATCATTGTCATGCTGAAAGACCCAGCCACGTTTCATCTTCAATGCCCTTGCTGATGGAAGGAGGTTTTCACGATACATGGCCCCATTCATTCTTTCCTTTACACGGATCAGTCGTCCTGGTCCCTTTGCAGAAAAACAGCCCCAAAGCATGATGTTTCCACCCCCATGCTTCACAGTGGGTATGGTATTCTTTGGATGCAACTCAGCATTCTTTGTCCTCCAAACACGACAAGTTGAGTTTTTACCAAATTACCATATTACATTCTCCCAATCTTCTTCTGGATCATCCAAATGCTCTCTAGCAAACTTCAGACGGGCCTGGACATGTACTGGCTTAAGCAGGGGGACACATCTGGCGGCGTAGTGTGTTACTGATGGTAGGCTTTGTTACTTTGGTCCCAGCTCTCTGCAGGTCATTCACTAGGTCCCCCCGTGTGGTTCTGGGATTTTTGCTCACCGTTCTTGTGATCATTTCGACCCCACGGGGTGAGATCTTGCGTGGAGCCCCAGGTCGAGGGAGATTATCAGTGGTCTTGTATGTCTTCCATTTCCTAATAATTGCTCCCACAGTTGATTTCTTCAAACCAATCTGCTTACCTATTGCAGATTCAGTCTTCCCAGCCTTGTGCAGGTCTACAATTTTGTTTCTGGTGTCCTTTGACAGCTCTTTGGTCTTGGCCATAGTGGAGTTTGGAGTGTGACTGTTTGAGGTTGTGGACAGGTGTCTTTTATACTGATAACAAGTTCAAACAGGTGCCATTAATACAGGTAACGAGTGGAGGGCAGAGGAGCCTCTTAAAGAAGAAGTTACAGGTATGTGAGAGCCAGAAATATTGCTTGTTTGTAGGTGACCAAATACGTATTTTCCACCATAATTTGCAAATAAATTCATTAAAAATCCTACAATGTGATTTTCTGGATTTTCTTTTCACATTGTGTCTGTCATAGTTGAAGTGTACCTATGATGAAAATTACAGGCCTCATCTTTTTAAGTGGGATAACTTGCACAATTGGTGGCTGACTAAATACTTTTTTGCCCGACTGTATAAGGTATTACATTCATTTTTTCAACTGGGGGACTTTCAGTCGAGTCTTGTGAGGCCTGTGGGAGTTCAAGAGCAAAACTGACATGTACGTGTTTGTAAGAGCCTCACCTTTCCACAGAGTGGTCACAGTGTTTAGCCCAAACTGTTCAGACGCTATGAGCTGTATGGACGCTTGTGGAGGTCGCAGAACAAAATGGACAACACCATTGCGTTCATGAGAGTCTCATCTTTTCATAGTGCAGTCATAGTTTCTTGGCCAAACTGTTCAGACGTTACATACGATTTTGTGAGAAGACCGATTTTCATTTCATGGTCTGTCAAACACCGCTCTAGCTCTGTCACTTATCATGAGGAAGTGTGATATAGGTGAATGTGGTGGATTGAGAAGCATCCAATGCAAAAAAAATACAAATATCTCTAGCTTAAATTGCCAGATTTGTATTATGCTAATTGGATTTCTGCAGAGGTGTTAACCTTTGGCGGTTAAAAGTACATGATGGCTAGTTGATAATACAATCAGAAATACTGTCTGTTAATTACAAATTTCTTTCACATGGTTGGGGTCACGAGAATGTTCAGGTAACAAAATGGGGTCGCGTGCCAAAAAAGTTTGGAACCCCTGATCTACAGCAAAGCACTTCCATGTATAAAGCAAATCAATTTATTTCTATTAATAGTGACCCTGTCCCTCTAGCTGGGTTTAAAACTTCTTCAGGGTAGGGGGCAGTATTCTGAAGGATGACTGTGGTGCCCAAAGTAAACTACCTGTTACTCAGGCCCAGAAGCTATAGTGCTATTGGATAGACAACACTCTGAAGGTCCTAAAACTGTTAAAATATCGTCAGTGGGTATAACAGAACTGATTTGGCAGGCGAAACCCCGTGGTCAATCCATCCAGGAATTATTTTTGTTTGAGGTCATTGGACTTTTCTATGTTTTCTATGGGAAAGTCGAATAATTAGGACCCAGATTGCAGTTCCTATGGCTTCTACTAGATGTCAACAGTCTTTAGAAAATGTTTCATGCTTGTTTTTTGAAAAATGAAGAAGTATTCCTATTCTTTCGAAGTATCCCTCAGAAGGACTCTGGTCTTTTGGCGCGTGTAAATGAGTGTGCACTCCTCGTTCTTTTTCTCCTGTATTTGTTAACAGTATATTCCGTCTTAAATTTTATCGATTGTTTACATATTAGAGTACCTGAGGTTGGATTAGAAACATTGTTTGAATTGTTTGGACGAAGTTTACAGGTAACTTTTTAGATTCCTTTGAGTTGGAACAGGTGGATTTCTGAATCAAACGCGCCAAATAAACTGACATTTTTGGGATATAAAGAAGGACTTTATCGAACAAAACGACCATTCATTGTGTAACTGGGACCCTTTCGATTGCAAAAAGATGAAGATCTTCAAAGGTAAGTGATTTATTTTATCGTTTTTCTTGAGTTTTGTGACACCTGTTCAGGTTATGAATTTATGTTAATGCAGGAAGTATGTGGACAATCAAATGCTATGCTTTCGCCGTAAAGCCTATTGTAAATTGGACAAAGCGGTTCAATTACCAAGATTCTAAGCTAAAGAATGGCGTATAACACTTGTATTTTCATGAATGTTTAATATTACTACTTTTGTATTTTGAATTTTGCACTCTGCAATTTCACCGGATGTTGGCCAGGTGGGACGCTACGGTCCCACCTGTCCCAAAGAGGTTTTAAGGTTGGAAGGGAGGCTCTGATGCAGTTGTCAGTTTTAACAAGGGAGAAGACCAAATTAATCAGTTACATGAATATTGAAGTCGACAGCAGGAGCTGGGGGGGGGGGGGGAGAAGGGAGAATTGAAAGCATAAACTCTGGAAATGGAAAATCTTAATAAGTCTTTCCCGTTATGTGGGAGAGGATGCTACTCAATGATGAAGTATGCAGATCACAAGGGAGAGTTGGGCCTTTTTTAATCAATCTGTTTTTCTCACTCTCTGTCTATGGCTATGCTTCTTCGGTCTGTCTCTCCCATAACTTTCTCTGGCTCTGCCTGCCTGTCTCTCCCTTACGTCTTCTCTCCCTTCTCCCTCTCTCGTTCTTCCTCCTTCTTGGTTTCTATCTTTCTCCCATGTTCTCCCATGTGTATTTTTGTCCCCCTCCTCTCTATCTCGGTCTATATTCTGCCCGTGGGTATGAGGTGTGTGAGGGGAGCGTGAAGCAGTAACCCCCAGTGCCATCCGCCCGCCCCCCTCTCAGAGCGATCCTCTCTTAATGAACATGGCCACTCGTTAAATCTTGACAAATGGACGTTCCAGCCCTTAACGAGGGTAGGGGCCAGCATCTATTACCATCCGCGCATATTCACTGAGTTAACACTAATATGAAGAAGGCTTTAATGAGAGTTGTCTTGACAACTTAAAGGATGTTATACAGAGTTCATTTGCCCGACCTGAATTCATAACAAGGCCCTTTTTCACTGATTCTCTCTCTCTCCATTGTGTGTCTGATGAAGATCATCATAGTGCTCCATTAAAGTTTCTCCTCTGGTTAAGTAATGAAGCGTATGCCATCTTACAGCACAGTCAGGGGTTGAAGCATATTGTTTCATAAGATTTTGTCATATAGTCCTTGTGATGTGCTCTTATTGTGTGGGTAGAAGACAGGTTCGTCTTGTGTGGGGAAAAAAATACTTTACCTTGCTAAAGCACAACCAATGCATGTCATTTTTCATGCATGTCATTTTTCATTTTTCAAGCATTTCATTCACACTATCCCATGTCACCTTCATGCTTAATTAAGGATCCACCCCTTTTATTCAATTTTCGGCTAAAATGACATATCCAAATCTAACTGCCTGTAGCTCAGGCCCTGAAGCAAGGATACAGTATGCATATTCTTGGTACCATTTGAATGGAAACTCTGAATGTGGAAATGTGAAATTAATGTAGGAGAATATAACACTATAGATCTGGTAAAAGATAATACAAAGAAAAAACCAACCGTTCTTTTGTATTTTTTTTTGTACCGTCATCTTTGAAATGCTAGAAAAAAGGCCATAATGTATTATTACAGCCCAGGTGCAATTTTGATTTTGGCCAATCGATGGCAAAAGTGTATGTGAAAAGTGTTGAAAATGTATCAAGACTACCCAAATGTGGTTAATTTGTTTATTAACAACTTTTCATGTTCAATATTATGCACTCTCCTCAAACAATAGCATGGTATTATTTCACTGTAATAGCTACTGTAAATTGGAGAGTGCAGTTAGAGTAACAAGAATTTAAGCTTTCTGCCAATATCAGATGTCTATGTCCTGGGGAATTTTCTTGTTACTTACAATCTCATGCTAATCGCATTAGCCTACATAAGCTCAACCGTCCCGTGGAAGGGACACCGATCCCGAAGAAGTTTTAAAAGTGCAATATAGCCCACAGTGTCACACCGCCCTGAACCCAGCGCCCCCACACGGAGCCCTTACCCACACAATTATTCAGGGTGAAATTAATTAAATTGGACCTCTGATGAAACTGGCACAGGGTTTGAGTCAAAATAGTAATCATAAGTACCGAATGAGAAACCCAAGTAGGGCAGCAGCTGGATGGAGGGAGGAGAGGAGCGGACCGGAATAACAAGATTCTTCTCTGGGGCCCGAGAAGAAGAACGGTTCCACCCTCCCGGAACGGAAGGGCTGTCAGGAGGCTGGAAAGCTCTGCTTCTCCTCTCATTAGGGGGTAGAGAGAGGGGAGAAGGGACTGGGACAGGGAGCCAGGGACAGAGACTGGAGAAGGACCTGTCCTATGGGGGCCATTACACAAACTTCACCCTAACTTTACAACTGTCTGACTGCCACTTCCACTTTGCTACATTCACATTCTCCCTTTATTCGCTAGTTCCTTCTGTTCTTACTTCCATTCCACATCCCAAACGGCTGTTATTGTAATTCATACTGAACAAAGAGAACCCTCTAGTCTCTCTAATCTAAGCAGCAGTCCAACCACTCATTCGGAACATTAGTGACTCATACTGATCAGCCTTTTAACTGCAGGACCTCAATTACTGCCACTGTCAATTTCTCTCTTTCACCTACAGTCTGAAAGTGAGCTTTAGTCACTAAAGTCCCTGAATTAAATCATTGGGTTTTTAATGAGTGACTATAATTACAGGACTGTCATCCAGTAATAACTAAAGAACTAGCTGCTTTTATGAATGTTGCAGCCAGGCAACCAGGACTAAATTAGTCATTGAACGTATTGTAATATATTCATACACCTACCTTGAGCAATTGAGCACGGATAGCCTTAGGCCCCCTATACCTCTGTGAGGCACTACCCAGATAGCCTGGCCTGCCGGTGACATCACAGTGAACGTAGCATGAAAGGGACAGCAGCCAATTAGAAAACAGTATTTCACCACTTCAAGGTCTTTTTTTAACTCAGGCAGAGGGTCAAGGGGGAGAAAAGAGAGAGAGCAAAGGAGAGAGTAAGAGAGGGAGACAAAAAAGGGGGAAAGAGTAAAGAGAGGGAGATAAGAGTGCTACACTTGTGCTACACATATTCCAGTAACTTTAGTGTATAGCCACTAGTGAAGCAAGCTTACAACCAATTACATAACTGTGCAAGCAACTTTTCATCTTAACCATTTAACAGTCTTGAACAATGCAACCAAACCACATTACACTTGTGAATAATGCAACAATTCACAAGTATGTGCAGACAATTAAATGGTTAATTTTCTTGTCCGTACACATTACTTTTTTAGCTTCAAGCTAAAGCTAGCAACATGTCTTCATCAAGTAAAGTTCGCCTATCAAAAAATAATGATTAGCTAGTAGCTACACTTCTCATATGAATATAATAGTACAGTAGCTCTACCTTACAACATTAGAACAAACAAATCTTAATTTTTACAAATATCGTGCAAATCACTACATGTGGTAAAAGCAAATTGATACTGAAAACGAGGGTAATTCAGTGTTTCACGTAGCTCAGGTCTGCCATTTAAAGCACCTTTGACGTTTTTTTTTCTTAAAGCTATGACGACAATTTTTGAATGTAACAGGCTCTTACTGCAATTTCAGTTAAAACTCAATGAAACAATATAACAATATAATATAACAATATAAGGAAAACGTTGATACGCTTCAGCTGTTTCAAAAACATTGCTCTGGCATTACAATTTTTACTGTTGGAGTGTTGGGCTCAACGAGACAACTATGTTTATACTGCCATGCTCTGGGGTGGGTGGCTCTCGAGGAAGACTCGCCTGTGACTTCCGGAGGTAGCTGTCGAGACGTAAGAAATTCACATATTTACATTACAGTAACGGCTCTCAAGAATCGATACCTCTCAATAATCTCCCGAGACTCTCCTTAACTCACGTCAATGTGAAAAGAGCCTAATTCAAATTGTGATGGCAGTACATTAGACTCAGACCTTTGCTCTGCAAATGGTAATAGTGGGGGATGCTAGATGCCAGCAGAAGAACATACATCTCTGAAAATGATAAACATTGGCTCACCTCAGTGATGGCCTGAGATGAATGTCCCCTCATAAATAAGTAACGATGATAGTCCATTACTCTGCACAACACAAAGGCAGATCGATGTCTGCCACCTGGCACGGAATGCGTGATATCATAATTGGCGCCTAGCAACCGGGTGCAAACTCGGCGCATTGTTATTAGAACAGAATGCCTGATAGGGGCCCAATCCCATTATAAAACGCAATTGTTCTAAATTAAAATGGGAGATCCAGAGCTGCTGTAGCCAAATAGGCCTGTCTAGCAGTCAACAACTTCCCTTGTCTGCACAGTTGGAGAAAAATAATAAGAATCTGAATAGGATGCCTCCCCGAGGACAAGCCATACAATATAATTTCCACATCTCTCTTTTTTTGCAGAACACTATGAAGTCTTTATGGGTGTGATGATAAATAATAGGCTTTACATAGCCAGGGGAAGCAAATTCAAGTCTCGGGGAAACATCAGGAAGATGGACAGTGCTACAAAGTCCACAGGGGGCAGAGGGATGAGCCTTACATGGGGCTTGGCAAGTGAACAAGTGAACATAAATATTAGGCTGTGTCCCAAACCAAACAAAGGTGATCTCCCACAAGTTGCATTCCCACTGGGCACAAACAAAGGATAGGTTTAACAGAGCAAATTAAATGTGACCATAATTTTTCAATCATATCATTAATTATGCTATATAGACCTATATAGCTTAGATTTTTGGTTGAGATGGAGACGTGAATCCAAAATATCAATTATTGATTTGTAGTCAAATTGGAATTAAAGCCAGTCAATGGCACAGATGGAACTATCCAAGCAGAAGATAAATCTCCTTCAGATGTTGACATTTGGTTGCGTTGACAACCAAACAACTCAATATCACTTTTGAAATACAATAAATAGCCTACGAACTTGTCGACAAGCCAACAAATTATATGTTGAATTCAAGTCTCCAACTGAATCAAAAATATAAATTAAAGAATGGGATCAAGCCAATGGCAGTGTACATCTCCTTTAAATATTGATATTTGGTTGCTATGTCAACCAAACACAATTCACTATAACTTTTGTAAAACAGTAGGCCTAAATAACCTAAAGTTTAGGATATCAAACAAATTAATGTAACATTCAACTTTAAAATGAGTAACACTTTCATGGCTACATCCATGCAACTAAACATTACCAATTATCCACACTGAAATGACGTGTTCTACCTTGTGGGCTTATTGTCATTGTGTACAATTTACTGTCATTGTGGTTTTCCTATTCTTGTTTCCCCATCACTGCAGTTATCATGTAAAGTATTACAGTCCCTGGGAGAAGGGTCTCAGAGTATGTCTTTATTCTGGCACTGAGACCAAGCACTGTGCTCAATAAAATATGTAAATTGTAAGATTAGTGGTAAATACACTCTACACACCATTAAAGAAGAAAAAGTTCCTAAAGAAGAAAAAGTTCCATTCACAAGGCCTGAGTGATGTCATGCCATTGTTCAGCCATTGTTTCCTTTTACAGTGCCTTCAATTGAATCACCTCCGCATGTCACTCCAACATCAAGCCTCTTTTTTTTTGGTGACATTTAAGCTATAATAACAGACAGAATTCTCAAGGTTTTCTTGGCGACATGTCTATTCAAATCTTGAAACATCTTTGTGCGTCACAAAAACAATTGCAAAATATTAGTCACAATAGAACAAATAAATTGCACAGTTTTCTCAGAGTGAATTATGGTGATGTTGTTCTATTTTGGCATCTGTCTTGGAAAATAAATGTTCATGCTTCCAAGTGTCTAGCTTTGTAAGCACTTCAATGAAGAAGTACATGCTTTGTTTTTCTTAATCCTCTTCCTGCCTTCTTCTACTTACTTTATTAAATTGGATAACTTTTTGGATGCCTCTGGTTGATTTCATTTCACAAGAGTACTTAGCAAAAGTGAAGGGAATCACAGCTGTGAGCTGCCCAGTGACACGAGCCTACCAGATGAGCTAAATTACTTCTAAGCAACACTGAAGCATTCATGAGAGCATATGCTTTCCCCGGCAACTGTGTGATCAAGCTCTCCGTAGCTGATGTGAGTAAGACCTCAACATTCACAAGGCCGCAGAGCCAGATGGATTACCAGGACGTGTACCCCTCGCGTGCGTGCTCATTCCCCTCTTGTACTCCATGTTCACCCATGACTGCATGGACAAACATGACTCTAGCACCATCATTAAGTTTTCCGATGACACAACAGTGGCTGCATCACCGCTTGGTATGGCAACTGCTTGGCATCCGCCGCATGGCACTACAGAGGGTAGTTCATACGGCCCAGTACATCACTGGGACCGAGCTCTCTGCCATCCAGGACCTCTATTCCATGCAATGTCAGAGGAAGGTCCTAAAAATTGTCAAAGACTCTAGCCACCCAAGTCATAGACGGTTCTCTCTGCTACCACACGGGAAGAGGTACCGATGCATCAATTCTGGAACCAACAGGACCCTGAACAGCTTCTACCCCCAAGCCATAAGACTGCTAAATATTTAACCAAATAGTCTGGGTAGCTATCTGCATTGATCCTTTTTGCACTAACTTTGTTAATGTAAGCTGCTGCTACTGTTAATTATCCATTCTGTTGCCTACTCACTTTATTCCTAATTATAGGCACATACAGTATCTACCTCAATTACTACCTTGCACATTGACTCGGTACTCATACCCCGTGTACATAGCCAAATTATTGCTACTCATTATGTATTTATTATTACTTTAATTAGGTGTTATTACTTTTCTATTATTTTTTTTTATTTTTTTATTTTTTTTATCTCTCTTTACATTGTTGGAAAGGGTCCATAAGTAAGCATTTTACTGTTAGTATACACCTATTGTTTACGAAGCATGTGACTAATAGAATGTGATTTGATTTGTATGGAGTGACATATCGTCTGTGTTGTGACACTATTGTGTATTCTGACAGGCACACATCATCTTTCCTCCTGTCCATTCATTTATCTCCCAAGGATCTCGGCTCTACCTCTCATCCAGTTCTCTTCAATTTATGGATGTGTGTGTGTATGTGTGGCACATGGTTGAGTGAGTGTGCTTCTGTGCCTGTGTGTGTATGTGAGTTTGTGTGTGCGACACGTGAGAGTGTGTGTGTCACATGGACACTTGGAGGAGGAACGGGTTGGTTATGCTTGGGTGGTAAATGCAACAGATGCTTCCCGTCTCGTCTCATTTAATTTCCTTCCTTTCTTATTAATGTATTTCTATTGAAAAACAACCATGAGGCGAAGATTAATTGCTACTGGGTGATTCCGCCTCGAAAATACATTTCAACAGCTCCCACAACTGGACAACTGTGTCAGTGTTACAGTAGAACCACCTACTCAATTCTTACCCCACCACAACTGGCCCAAATATTCGCCCTATACACCTGATACAAAGACAAATCAAATCACAGTACCTTCATAAAGTATTCACATTTTGTTAAGTTAAACCCTTATTCTAAAATGTTTTTTTTTTAAAATAATCCTCAGCCATCTACACACAACACCCATCAATGACACAGAGAAAACATTTTTTTAGAAATGTTTGCAAATGTATTAAAAAATAAAAACATAAATAACAAAATTTTAATCAGGTGCATTCTGTTTCCATTGATCATCCCTGAGATGTTCCTACAACTTGGAGTAAACGTGTGGTAAATTCAATTGATTGGACATGATTTGGAAAAGCATACACCTGTCTATATAAGGTCCCACAGTTCACAGTGTATGTCACAGCAAAAAAACAAAGCCATGAGGTTGAAGGAATTGTTCGTAGAGCTCGTAGAGCTCCAAGACAGGATTGTGTCTAGGCACAGATCTGGGGAAGGGTACCAAAAGGGTACCAAAAAATGTCCCTAACAACACAATGGCTTCAATCATTCTTAAATTGGAAGAAGTTTGGAAACACCAAGGCTCTTCCTAGAGCTATCTCCCCGGCCAAACTGAGCATTCGTGGGGGAAGGGCCTTGGACAGGGAGGTGACCAAGAACCCGATGGTCACTCTGACAGAGCTCTAGTTCCAATGTGGAGAAGGGAGAACGTTCCAGAAGGACAACCATCTCTGCAGCACTCCACCAATCGGATCTTTATGTAGAGTGGCCAGACAGAAGCCACTCAGTAAAAGGCACATGATAGCCCGCTTGGAGTTTGCCAAAAGCCACCTAAAGACTCTCAGACCATGAGAAACAAGATTCTCTGGTCTGACGAAACCAAAATGGAACACTTTGGCCTGAATGCCAAGCATCATATCTGGAGGAAACCTGGCACCATCCCTAAGGTGAACAATGGTGGTGGCAGCATCATGCTGTGGGGATGTTTTTCAGCGGCAGGGACTGGGAGACTAGTCAGGATCTAAGCAAATATGAACGGAGCAAAGTACAGAGAGAGCCTTGATGAAAACCTGGTCCAGAGTGCTCAGTACCTCAGACTGGGGCGAAGGTGCACCTTCCAACAGGACAACGACCCTAAGCACACAGGAGATGTTTCTTACAATTCTCTGAATGTCCCTGAGTGGCCCATTCAGAGCCCGGACTTCAACATCTCTGGAGAGACCTAAAAATAGCTGTGCAGCAACACTCCCCATCCAACCTAACAGAGCTTGAGAGGATTTACAGAGAAGAATGGAAGAAACTTCCTAAATACAGGTGTGCCAAGCTTGTAGCGTCTGTAATTGCTGCCAAAGGTGATTCAACAAAGTACTTAGTAAAGGGTCTGAATACTTATGTAAATGGCATATATATATTTATTTTTGTAATAAAATAGCCAAAATTTCTAAAAACCTATTTTTTTTTATTACGAAAAAATGTATATGCAGTGCCTTGCGAAAGTATTCGGCCCCCTTGAACTTTGCGACCTTTTGCCACATTTCAGGCTTCAAACATAAAGATATAAAACTGTATTTTTTGTGAAGAATCAACAACAAGTGGGACACAATCATGAAGTGGAACGACATTTATTGGATATTTCAAACTTTTTTAACAAATCAAAAACTGAAAAATTGGGCGTGCAAAATTATTCAGCCCCTTCAGTTCAGTGAGGATCTCTGAATGATCCAATGTTGACCTAAATGACTAATGATGATAAATACAATCCACCTGTGTGTAATCAAGTCTCCGTATAAATGCACCTGCACTGTGATAGTCTCAGAGGTTCGTTAAAAGCGCAGAGAGCATCATGAAGAACAAGGAACACACCAGGCAGGTCCGAGATACTGTTGTGAAGAAGTTTAAAGCCGGATTTGGATACAAAAAGATTTCCCAAGCTTTAAACATCCCAAGGAGCACTGTGCAAGCGATAATATTGAAATGGAAGGAGTATCAGACCACTGCAAATCTACCAAGACCTGGCCGTCCCTCTAAACTTTCAGCTCATACAAGGAGAAGACTGATCAGAGATGCAGCCAAGAGGCCCATGATCACTCTGGATGAACTGCAGAGATCTACAGCTGAGGTGGGAGACTCTGTCCATAGGACAACAATCAGTTGTATATTGCACAAATCTGGCCTTTATGGAAGAGTGGCAAGAAGAAAGCCATTTCTTAAAGATATCCATAAAAAGTGTCGTTTAAAGTTTGACACAAGCCACCTGGGAGACACACCAAACGTGGAAGAAGGTGCTCTGGTCAGATGAAACCAAAATTGAACTTTTTGGCAACAATGCAAAACTTTATGTTTGGCGTAAAAGCAACACAGCTGAACACACCATCCCCACTGTCAAACATGGTGGTGGCAGCATCATGGTTTGGGCCTGCTTTTCTTCAGCATGGACAGGGAAGATGGTTAAAATTGATGGGAAGATGGATGGAGCCAAATACAGGACCATTCTGGAAGAACCTGATGGAGTCTGCAAAAGACCTGAGACTGGGACGGAGATTTGTCTTCCAACAAGACAATGATCCAAAACATAAAGCAAAATCTACAATGGAATGGTTCAAAAATAAACATATCCAGGTGTTAGAATGGCCAAGTCAAAGTCCAGACCTGAATCCAATCGAGAATCTGTGGAAAGAACTGAAAACTGCTGTTCACAAATGCTCTCCATCCAACCTCACTGAGCTCGAGCTGTTTTGCAATGAGGAATGGGAAAACATTTCAGTCTCTCGATGTGCAAAACTGATAGAGACATACCCCAAGCGACTTACAGCTGTAATCCCAGCAAAAGGTGGCGCTACAAAGTATTAACTTTAGGGGGCTGAATAATTTTGCACGCCCAATTTTTCAGTTTTTGATTTGTTAAAAAAGTTTGAAATATCCAATAAATGTCGTTCCACTTCATGATTGTGTCCCACTTGTTGTTGATTCTTCACAAAAAAATACAGTTTTATATCTTTATATTTGAAGCCTGAAATGTGGCAAAAGGTCGCAAAGTTCAAGGGGGCCGAATACTTTCGCAAGGCACTGTAATTGGTTGCACCAGATCTTATTTAGGGACTTCATAGCAAAGGGGTGAATACAAATGCACACACCACTTTTCCATTTTTATTTTTTTTTTAAATGTTGAAACAAGTTATTATTTTCAATTTCACATCACCAATGTCGACAATTTTGTGTATGTGCATTACATGAAATCCAAATAAAAATTACAGGTTGTAATGCAACAATGTAGGAAAACTGGCAAGGGGGATGAATACTTTCGCAAGGCACTGTATCCTCATGCTTCAGACTCAGCCACAGCCACCACTGTAAGTAAGTGGTTGTATCCCATGCTTCAGACCCAGGCGCAGCCAACACTGTAAGTTATTTATCTGTAGTTTCGAGCTGAAGCCTGTTAACTACTTTCTAGGCAAGTTTCAAATACTTAATACATTGTGTAGAGCAAGAATGATAGAAGTTAAACTCTTGTGTTGTGGGGACTTGAGTGTGTCAAAAGTTGTGTTGATGCAGGTTGACAGTGGATGGACCCAGTACATCTCACATATAAAAAATGTCACTACAAGTGTGTCAAAAAGTAACAGCCTGTTGTGAATCATGATGCTTGTCCAATTATATTAATCAGAATGAAAAGTGATTGACTTTGGACAGCAAACAATTTGAGGGATGGTTCTTAAATAGTAATATCATAGAGAGTGAACCCATGGATTGAGTGCTGAGAGGAGTTCTTCTGAACAAGCCCCCTGATTGAGCTCATTAATCTGGAGGGGGGGGGGGGGGGGGGGGCAGAGAACAGAGGGGAGAGCGGGAGAGAGAGAAGGGAGGGTTAAAGAGGGAGGATTGGCTAGTGTCGGATAGCCGGATAAGGATGGAGAGGGAGGTTGGCTCACGGCTTAAATACCTCTGAATATTTAGAAAACTATTTCAGGAAAATGGTTGTAATGACAGATGGTAAATGTGGAAGCCGGGAAAGGGACGAGTTCCAATATACGCACTGTATACTTATGTAAATGGCATATACAGTGCCTTGCGAAAGTATTCGGCCCCCTTGAACTTTGCGACCTTTCGCCACATTTCAGGCTTCAAACATAAAGATATAAAACTGTATTTTTTTGTGAAGAATCAACAACAAGTGGGACACAATCATGAAGTGGAACGACATTTATTGGATGTTTCAAACTTTTTTAACAAATCAAAAACTGAAAAATTGGGCGTGCAAAATTATTCAGCCCCCTAAAGTTAATACTTTGTAGCGCCACCTTTTGCTGGGATTACAGCTGTAAGTCGCTTGGGGTATGTCTCTATCAGTTTTGCACATCGAGAGACTGAAATGTTTTCCCATTCCTCCTTGCAAAACAGCTCGAGCTCAGTGAGGTTGGATGGAGAGCATTTGTGAACAGCAGTTTTCAGTTCTTTCCACAGATTCTCGATTGGATTCAGGTCTGGACTTTGACTTGGCCATTCTAACACCTGGATATGTTTATTTTTGAACCATTCCATTGTAGATTTTGCTTTATGTTTTGGATCATTGTCTTGTTGGAAGACAAATCTTCGTCCCAGTCTCAGGTCTTTTGCAGACTCCATCAGGTTTTCTTCCAGAATGGTCCTGTATTTGGCTCCATCCATCTTCCCATCAATTTTAACCATCTTCCCTGTCCCTGCTGAAGAAAAGCAGGCCCAAACCATGATGCTGCCACCACCATGTTTGACAGTGGGGATGGTGTGTTCAGCTGTGTTGCTTTTACGCCAAACATAACGTTTTGCATTGTTGCCAAAAAGTTCAATTTTGGTTTCATCTGACCAGAGCACCTTCTTCCACATGTTTGGTGTGTCTCCCAGTTGTCTTGTGGCAAACTTTAAACGACACTTTTTATGGATATCTTTAAGAAATGGCTTTCTTCTTGCCACTCTTCCATAAAGGCCAGATTTGTGCAATATACGACTGATTGTTGTCCTATGGACAGAGTCTCCCACCTCAGCTGTAGATCTCTGCAGTTCATCCAGAGTGATCATGGGCCTCTTGGCTGCATCTCTGATCAGTCTTCTCCTTGTATGAGCTGAAAGTTTAGAGGGACGGCCAGGTCTTGGTAGATTTGCAGTGGTCTGATACTCCTTCCATTTCAATATTATCGCTTGCACAGTGCTCCTTGGGATGTTTAAAGCTTGGGAAATCTTTTTGTATCCAAATCCGGCTTTAAACTTCTTCACAACAGTATCTCGGACCTGCCTGGTGTGTTCCTTGTTCTTCATGATGCTCTCTGTGCTTTTAACAGACCTCTGAGACTATCACAGTGCAGGTGCATTTATACGGAGACTTGATTACACACAGGTGGATTGTATTTATCATCATTAGTCATTTAGGTCAACATTGGATCATTCAGAGATCCTCACTGAACTTCTGGAGAGAGTTTGCTGCACTGAAAGTAAAGGGGCTGAATAATTTTGCACGCCCAATTTTTCAGTTTTTGATTTGTTAAAAAAGTTTGAAATATCCAATAAATGTCGTTCCACTTCATGATTGTGTCCCACTTGTTGTTGATTCTTCACAAAAAATACAGTTTTATATCTTTATGTTTGAAGCCTGAAATGTGGCAAAAGGTCGCAAAGTTCAAGGGGGCCGAATACTTTCGCAAGGCACTGTACCTTCAGAAGTGACATAATTAGTTAAAGAAAGTCCACCTGTGTGCAATCTAAGTGTCACATGATCTGAAAGTCCCCAGAGTCTGCAACACCACTAAGCAAGGGGCACTACAAAGCAAGTGGCACCATGAAGAACAAGGAGCTCCCCAAACAGGTCAGGGACTAAGTTGTGGGGAAGTACAGATCAGGGTTGGGTTATAAAAAAATATCAGAAACTTTGAACATCCCACAGAGCACCATTAAATCCATTATTAAAAAATTGAATGAATATGGCACCACAACAAAGCTGCGAAGAGAGGGCCGCCCACCAAAACTCACAGACCAGGCAACAAAGAGACAAAGAGAACCCTGAAGGAGCTGCAAAGCTCCACAGCAGAGATTGGAGTATCTGTCCATAGGACCACTTCAAACCGTACACTCCACAGAGCGCACTCTGAAGAGTGGCCAGAAACAAAGTCATTGCTTAAAGAAAAAAATAAGCAACCACGTTTGGTGTTCACCAAAAGTGGGAGACTCCCCAAACATATGGAAGAAGGTACTCTGGTCAGATGAGACTAAAATGTATATTTTTGGCCATCAAGAAGAACGCTATGTCTAGCGCAAATCCAACACCTCTCATCACCCCGCGCACACCATCATGCTGTGGGGATGTTTTTTTATAAAAGAATGATGGATGGCTCTAAATACAGGGAAATTCTTGAGGGAAACTTGTTTCAGTCTTCCAGAGATTTGAGATTGGGAAGGAGGTTCACCTTCCAGCAGGACAATGACCCTAAGCATACTGCTAAAGCAACACTCGAGTGGTTTAAGGGGAAACATTTAAATGTCTTGGAATGGCCTAGTCAAAGCCCAGACCTCAATCCAATTGAAAATCTGTGGTATGACTTAAAGATTGCTGCACACCAGCGGAACCCATCCAATTTGAAGGATGGAGCAGTTGTGCCTTGAAGAATGGGCAAAAATCCCAGTGGCTAGATGTGGAAAGCTTATAGAACCATACCCCAAGAGACTGTCAGCTGTAATTGCTGCAAAAGGTGGCTCGACAACGTATTGACTTTGGGGAGGTGAATAGTTATGCACGCTCAAGTTTTCTGTTTGTCTTATTTCTTGTTTGTTTCACAAGATAAAATAAAGATTACATCTTCAAAGTGGTAGGCATGTTGTCAAAATCAAATGATAAAAACCTCCAAAATGTAAATTTTAATTCCAGGTTGTAAAGGCAACAAAATAGGAAAAACGACAAGGGGGGTGAATACTTTCGCAAGCCACTGTACATTAGAGGCTGGTGTGATTACATGAGGCTGTTTATTAAATGAAGCAAAGCGGAGAAGAAGCCTCTTCTGGATCACCCCGCGTGATCCATATAAGGTCTTCCCACTGGGGGCACAGAAGTAATTTCAATATCTAGTTCTGATTTGGTTGAGTTAGTTGAGTTGTCAACTAATGTAAAATTAACATGAAATCCACAAAGAAATTCACCATGTCATTCATTGGATTTAGTTTAAAGGTTGGGTGAAAAAGAGACAAAATTCCCATACGTTGATGTCTTTTAATATCCAATTAGTTTTCCACGTTGATTCAACGTCATGACATTGAATTCTTTAGTTGAAATGACGTGGAAACAACATTGATTCAACAATTTTCTTCCGTGTGGGTTGCATCTTCAGAGCTCTTGTTTATGTGCCCAGGACTCTGGACTGTTAAGGGCTGAGGATAGGGCTGGGCGATATGGCCAAAAATTCATATCACGCATGAACAAAAAAATGATGGTATTTTATGTTTTTTAATAATAAAAGTAGTGCGTGACCCTAGGGTGGGAACACATACAGTACCAGTCAAAAAAGTTTGGTCACACCTACTCGTTCCAGGGTTTTTCTTTATTTTTACTGTTTTCGACATTGTAGAAAATAAATACTACTCAGTAACGTATCAAACTTGGGTGGGGAGATATCAGGGCAAAGACCATATAAAGGAGTAGAAAAGAATCCACAATATGACCTCGGAGCTATAAATCAATAAATACAAACCAGAATATGTAGTGTACAGTACAAGTCAAAAGTTTGGATAGTTTTTTAAAATTTTCATTACTATTTTCTACATTGTAGAATAATAGTGAAGACATCAAAACCATGAAATAACACATATGGAAGCATGTAGTAACCAAAGAAAGTGTTAAACAATTCAAAATAAATGTTATTATTCAAAGTAGCCAAGCTTCGCCTTGATGACAGCTTTACACAGTCTTGGCATTCTCTCAACCAGCTTTATGAGGTAGTCAACTGGAATGCATTTTAATTAACAGGTGTGCCTTGATAAAAGTTAATTTGTGGGATTTCTTTCCTTCTTAATGCATTTGATCCAATCAGTTTTGTTGTGACAAGGTTGTCACGACTTCCGCCGAAGTCGGTCCCTCTCCTTGTTCGGGAGGTGTTTGGCGGTCGAAGTTGCCGGCCTTCTAGCCATCACTGAACCATTTTTAATTTTCCATTGGTTTTGTCTTGTCTTCCTTCACACCTGGTTCCAATCCCATTAATTACATGTTGTGTATTTAACCCTCTGTTTCCTCTCATGTCCTTGTCGGAGATTGTTTTATTGCATGTGCTGTGCATGTATTATGTTGGTGTGCAATGGGTTTTGTACCCACTTTGTTGTTTTTGGAGTTTTATCAGCATTAATTAAACATCTCCGTTTCGACCAAGGTCGTTCTCCTGTTCCGGACTTCCCTGCCATCAACACGCACCCATTACAGAATCTCTGACCACCTATGGAGTCAGCAGGAGAAGGTACCCCGGCCATGGAGGTGGAGGAGCGCGTCCAAGAGCATGAGGTTATGCTTCACCATCTGGCAGCTGCCATGGATCGCGTTGTCCAGACAATGGACCGCTGGGAGAGACAGAGAGTTCTTCCAGCGCCTCCACCAGCACAACGGGGTCTCTCCTGAGCGCCCCTTCACCGCCTGAGCCCAGTGGGAGCCGTCTCTCCTTGCCACAGGAGTACGGTGGGAGTGCTGCCAACGGCCAGAGGTTCCTCCTTCAACATAACCTCTATCTGGCCACGGTCCACCCAGCTCCATCGGACCATGAGAAGGTGTCCTCCCTCATCTCGTGCCTCACCGGGAAAGCCCTGGAGTGGGCCAACACTGTGTGGAGAGAGGGAGATGCGGTGTTGGACCATTTTGAGGAGTTCACCTGCCGTTTCCGGGCAGTCTTCGACCACCCGCCCGAGGGCAGAGCGGAGAGTGAGCACCTCTACAATCTGAGGCAGGAGACGAGGAGCGCCCAGGAGTTTGCCCTGGAACTTAGAACCCTGGCTGCCGGCGCGGGATGGAACGACAGGGCCCTGATCGACCACTACCACTGCAGTCTGCGCGTGGACGTCCGTCGGGGGCTGGCCTGCAGAGACACCACACTCACTTTCGACCAGCTGGTGGACCTGTCCATCCTGCTGGATAACCTGTGGCTACTCGTGGACATCCAGATCAGCAGTCTGGTGGTTCCATCCTCCTGCACCCCCTCTCCGATACCCAAGGAGCTGGGAGGGGCGGTGCGCAGGAAGACCGGGGGGGGGGGGTTTCCGCTCGTGCACCATCTGTGGCCGCAGAGGTCACACTGCTGGTCGGTGCCGGGTTGGTTCCTCTGGGAATCGAGACAGCAGGCAGGGTGCTCTGGCGTCACCCCAGGTGAGCTGGCACCATTCTCACCCAGAGTCCTCTGTTGGACATATGTTTGTGTCTGTCACTTTTCCTGAGTTTCCCCCGCATTCCCAACATAAGGCGCTCGTAGATTCAGGCGCGGCTGGGAATTTCATTGATAGAGCGTTAGCTATAGTTCAGGGACCCCCATTGTTCCCGTTGATGTGCCCTTCCCCGTTCACGCCTTAGATAGTCGACCATTAGGGTCAGGGTTAATTAGGGAGGTCACCTCTCCTTTGGGCATGGTGACGCAGGGGGGGTCACACGGTGAAAACTAGTATTTTCGTTATTGACTCTCCTGCGTTTCCCGTGGTGCTGGGCCTACCCTGGTTAGCTTGTCATAACCCAAATGTTTCTTGGACACAGAGGACTCTCATGGGGTGGTCGCGAGAGTGCTCAGTTAGGTGTTTAGGGGTGTCCGTTGGTTATACTATGGTGTAGAGTCCAGACCAGGTCTCCACCATGCTCATTCCCCCTGAATGTGCCGATTTGGCTCTCAATTACCACCTCATCGACATTCTGTCCTCCACTTCACCCGTCTCCTCAAGTTTATTTTTTGTGAAGAAGAAGGAGGGAGGTCTGTGTCCGTGTATTGACTACCGGGGTCTAAATCAGATCACTGTGAGGTATAGTTACCCGCTACCACTCATAGGCACAGCGACAGAGTCAATGCACGGGGTTAGCTTCTTCACCAAACTAGATCTCAGGAGCGCTTACAATCTGGTGCGTATCCGAGAGGGAGAGGAGTGGAAGACGACTTTCAGTACCACCTCAGGGCAATATGAGTACCTCATCATGCCGTATGGGTTGGTGAATGCGCAATCAGTCTTCCAAGCTTTTGTAGATGAGATTCAGGGACCTGCACGGGCTGGGTGTAGTGGTGTATATTGATTACATTTTTATATACTCCGCTACACGCGCCGAGCATGTGTTCCTGGTGCGCAAAGTCGCCTGTTGGAGCATGACATGTACGTCAATGCCTGTTCTTCCAACAGTCCGTCTCATTCCTAGGGTATCGCATTTCCATGTCAGAGGTGGAGATGGAGAGTGTCAGGGGTGGAGATGGAAGCTCCGCCCTTGTGCCATCTTCTCGAAGAAGCTCAGCCAGGTGTTGCGAAACTATGTTGTGGGGGACCGGGAGTTGTTGGCTGTCATCTGAAGGCGTGGAGAAATTGGCTTGAAATTGGCTTTCTTACATACCAGGCTCCCAGAACGTGAAGGCAGACGCATTGTCCTGGCTGTATGACACAGAGGAGTGGCCCATGGATCCCACTCCCATACTCCCCGCCTCTTGTTTGGTGGTGCCTGTAGTGTGGGAGCTGGACACGGACATTGAGCAGGCGTCACGTGCAGAGCCCGCTCCCCCTCAATGTCCAGCTGTTTGTTCTGTCTGCTGGCTGCGACCGGCTGATCTATTGGGCCCACACGTCACCCTCCTCTGGTCATCCTGTTATCGATCAGACGGTGAGCTGTCTTAGTGGGAAGGACGTGAGGGTTTATGTTTCCTCCTGCTCGGTGTGCGCCCAGTGCAAGCCTCCTAGACACCTGCCCATTGGTAAGTTATAACCCTAACCCGTTCCACAATGGCCGTGGTCACACTTGTCGGTGGATTTCCAAACCGATCTTCCACCTTTGCCGGGTAACACCACGATCCTGGTTGTTGTGGATCGTTTTTCTAAGTCCTGTCGTCTCCTCCCTTTGCCCGGTCTCCCTACGGCCCTACAAACTGCGGAGGCCCTGTTGTCACACGTTTTAAAGGCACTACGGGGTGCCTGAAGATATAGTGTCTGATCGGGGTCCCCAGTTCACGTCAAGGGTCTGGAAGGCGTTCATGGAACGTCTGGGGGTCTCGGTCAGCCTCCATGGGCAGGTGGAGAGAGTTAACCAGGATGTGGGTAGGTTTCTGAGGTCTTATTGCCAGGACTGGCCGTGGGAGTGGACGGCGTTCGTGCCCTGGGCAGAGATGGCCCAGAACTCTCTCTGCCACTCCTCCACTAACGTTTCTCCCTTCCAGTGTGTATTGGGGTATCAGCCGGTTCTGGCTCCTTGGCATCAGAGTCAGACCGAGGCTCCTGCAATGGATGACTGGTTTCGGCGAGCGGAAGAAACATTGGACGCCGCCCATGTCCACCTTCAGCACGACGTACTGCACCAGGAAGTTGGCGCAGAGCGTCACCGCAGTGAGGCCCCGGCTCTCGACCCGAAACCTGCCCCTCCGGCTGCCCTGTCAGAAGCTGGATCTGCGGTTTGTGGGGCCATTTAACCTCTCTGGGATATGTGGGACGGTAGCAGAGCGCCGAATTCAAATAAATTCCTGTTAAAATCTAACTTTCATTAAATCACACATGTTGTGAATCCAGCCAACATGTCAGATTTCAAAAAGTTTTCCCGGAGAAAGCAAACGATGCTATTATCTAAGGATAGCACCTCCGTAAACAAAAGAGAGAAAACATATTTCAACCCTGCAGGCGCGACACAAAACGCAGAAATAAAAATATAAATCATGCCTTACCTTTGGCGAGCTTCTTCTGTTGGCACTCCAATATGTCCCATAAACACCACAAATGGTCCTTTTGTTCGATTATCCATTTATTTGGCGCGTTTGATCCGGAAAAACACAGGTTCCAACTTACGCAATGTGACTAGAAAATATCTCAAAAGTTACCTGTAAACTTTGCCAAAACATTTCAAACTACTTTTGTAATACAACTTTCGGTATTTTTTAAAGTTAATAATCAATAAAATTGAAGACGGGTTGATCTGTGTTCAATGCAGGAAGACAACAAACTGACGCAATCTTTCTGGTCATGCGCCTCTATCAAACAGTACACACGAAGTGACCCTCGTTCAAGATGGCCGTACTTCTTCATTACACAAAGGAATAACCTCAACCAATTTCTAAAGACTGGTGACATCCAGTGGAAGCGGTAGGAACTGCAAGTAACTCCCTTAGAAAATATGGATTACCAATGAAGAAAAACAGAATGGTTTGTCCCCGGGGTTTCGCCTGCTGCATAAGTTCTGTTAAACTCAGACATGATTCAAACAGTTTTAGAAACTTCTGAGTGTTTCTATCCAAATCTACTAATAATATGCATATCTTATCTTCTAGGGATGAGTAGCAGACAGTTGAATTTGGCCATGCTTTTCATCCAAAATTCCAAATGCTGCCCCCTATCGAGGTATGTTACAGGTTACAGCTTCCCCCCATTTACCACATTAACACCTCGTTCCATGCGTCTCTCCTCAGGCCGGTGGTGGTTGGCCCACTCCAGGAGTCTGAGGTGCGGGAGGTTCCTCCACCCCCTCTGGACATTGAGGGGGCCCCGGCGTACTCCGTTCATTCCATGCTGGATTTGAGACGTTGGGCGAGGGGCCTTCAGTACCTCGTGGACTGGGGGGTGTTTGGTACGGAGGAGAGATGCTGGGTTCCGGTGGAGGACGTGTTGGATCCTTCCATGCTGCGAGATTTCCACCGTCTCCATCCGGATCGCCCTGCACCTCCCCCTCGGCTGGAGCCGCGGTCGGGGTGGGGGGGGGGGGGGTACTGTCACGACTTCTACCGAAGTCGGTCCCTCTCCTTGGTCGGGCGGTGTTCGGCGGTCGACGTCACCAGCCTTCTAGCCATCACTGATACATTTTTCATTTTCCATTGGTTTTGTCTTGTCTTCCTTCACACCTGGTTCCAATCCCATCAATTACATGTTGTGTATTCAACCCTCTGTTTCCCCTCATATCCTTGTCGGAGATTGTTTGATTGTATGTGACGTGCATGTATTATGTTGGTGTGCGACGTGTTTTGTACCCATTTTGTGCATTTTGGTTTTTGGAGTTTTATTAGCATTTATTAAACATCTCCGTTTTTACCAAGTTTGTTCTCCTACTCCTGGCTTCCCTGCCACCAACACACACCCATTACAATGGTAGGGGTGGTATACAGAAGATAGCCCTATATGGTAAAATACCAAGTCCATATTATGGAGAGAACAGCTCAAATAAACAAATAGAAATGACAGTCCATCATTACTTTAAGACATGAAGGTTAGTCAATCTGGAAAATGTCAAGAACTTTGAAAGTTTCTTCAAGTGCAGTCGCAAAAATCATCAAGCGCTATTATGAAATTGGATCTCATGAGGACCGCCACAGGAAAGGAAGACCCAGAGTTACCTCTGCTGTAGAGGATATGTTCATTAGAGTTAACTGCACCTCAGATTTTGGCAATTAACTGCACCTCAGATTTCAAGTAAAAGACACATCTCAACATCAACTGTTCAGAGGAGACGGCCTTAATCAGGCCTTCATGGTCAAACTGCTGCAAAGAAACCACTATTAAAGGATACCAATAATAAGAAGAGACTTGCTTGGGGCAAGAAACACGAGTATTGGACATTAGACTGGTGGAAATCTGTCCTTTGGTCTGATGAGTCCTAATTTTAGATTTTTGGTTCCAACCACTGTGTCTTTGTGAGATACGGATGATCTCTGCATGTGTGGTTCCAACCATGAAGCATGGAGAAGGAGGTGTGATGGTGTGGGGGCGCTTTGCTGGTGACACTGTCGGTGATTTATTTAGAATTCAAGGCGCACTTAAACAGCATGGCTACAACAGCATTCTGCAGTGATTCGCCATTCCATCTGGTTTGCACTCAGTGGGACTATCATTTGTTTTTCAACGGGACAATGACCCATCACACCTCCAGGCTGTGTAAGGGCTATTTTACCGAGAAGGAGAGTGATGAATTGCTGCATCAGATGACCTGGTCTCCACAATCACCCGACCTCAACCCAATTGAGATGGTTTGGGATGAGTTGGACCGCAGAGTGATGGAAAAGCAGCCAACAAGTGCTCAGCATATGTGGGAACTCCTTCAAGACTGTTGGAAAAACATCCCAGGTGAAGCTGGTTGAGAGAATGCCAAGAGTGTGCAAGGTTGTCATTAAGGCAAAGGGTGGCTACTACTGGATTTATTTGGTTACTACATGATTCCATATGTGCTATTTTATAGTTTTGATGTCTTCACTATTATTCTACAATGTAGAAAATAGTACAAATAATATAGTCCAAACCTTTTTGTTACAAATTTGTCGAACATTCCATATATTCTGAATTTGCAAAATGTGGTTTATGTTACGAATTCTAGCTAGCTGGCTAACATTAGCTTGGCTAGGTGGTTAGGGTTAAGTTTAGGAGTTAGGTTAGATGGTTAACAATAACGTAACATGTCATACTAATGTCATACATGTCATACATGTCATAACATACTAATGTCATACATGTCATAACATGTCATACTAATTTGAGTGTCTCCAATTTACATTTACTATATTTTGTCCAGGCTTTGAGACCAAGCTGCACACACAATTGTCATATCTTTGGCATCATAAAAGTGAAGACTTATTTTATCAAATATATTCTCTGTAATTTTTATAATGTGACTAAACTTATCATGTAAATTTCATTAACTAGGGAGTCGGGGCACCACGGAATATCATTCAGCATACAAAGTTATACTTTTCCGAATATAACTCAGACATTTTAATATCTGATCAATTAGTTTTCTATTAATGAATTATTCTTTACCACATGTCAGTCTCATTCCAAACATCATAAATTGTTGGTCTGCACAAACCCAGCCTGAACTATGAATCATCCATACACCAATTGACTTAATTAATCATTTAACTAAATAATCACAAAAATGTATAAACAAACAAACAGTAGATATTGGTTACTAACAAGGATAGGGAAGATTCCCTAGTGGGCTAAGCTGATATGAATGCTAAGTGGACTAAGGGAAGTTGGTGTGGACTGAGAAAGGAGCTGAAAAGAAAAAAGGGAACACTACACAGTTAATAATTATATTAATTGAAATGCTATTCCTATTGTCGTTGGGATCTGGTCCGTCTGCTGGAGAGTTCATCCGAGTCTCTCTCTCTCTCTCTCTCTGAAGATCAAAGTCTTTCGTGGTTAGAATGCATACTTCAGAGTACCATTCAGAAATGTTCTCATAGAATAGATGTTTCGGCGGTTGTCGGTATTCTCATCCCAGGTTTATAGAATTTCTAGCTGCAGACTAGTAATTAGTATCTAAGATTTGCTATTATTCTGTAACGATCGATAATCTCAGAGTTGAATCATTTCCAGCCGTGTAGCAAATGCTCCACATGGTATGGTTAGGAATTCAATAACTGTTCGCTATCACAGCTCACGCTGTGGGTTTGCTTAGTCTTGGTACTCCAACCTGTGCCACCCCAGCTTACACCAAGGTATGCGTGGTCTTAAGAGGATTTCCTCAGGAATGGGTTTTATTCGTATCAATAGAAAAGGCGGTTCCATGATGCCAGATCATGTCTGCGCTCACAGGGGTGGGCCAATGACTTAGTTAAACTTTAAAGGGAATTGCATCAATTCACAAATAGTTTCTCTTCACAAATATCTTTACTCATTCATTTCATACAATAATTAGATGCAAGCCTCATAACTGAGGAACCTGTTTAATTTCTCTAGGATAGGGGGCAGCATTTGGAATTTTGGATGAAAAGCATGCCCACATTCAACTGCCTGCAACTCATCTCAAGATGATAAGATTTGGATAGTAAACAATCTGAAGTTTCTAAAACTGTTTGAATCATGTCTGTGAGTATAACAGAACTTATGTAGCAGGCGAAACACAGAGGACAAACCATTCAATTTTTTTTGTATGAGGTCACTCTCTTTTCAATGGGGTTTCATTGGGAAACCAAATTTCTAAGGGAATTGCTTGCAGTTCCTACCGCTTCCACTGGATGTCACCAGTCTTTCGAAATTGGTTGAGGTTATTCCTTTGTGTAATGAAGAAGTACTGCCATCTTGAACAAGGGTCACTTCATGTGTACTGTTTGAAAGAGGCTCATGACCAGAAAGCATGCTTCAGTTTGTTTTCTTCCTGTATTGAACACAGATCATCCCGTCTTCAATTTGATCAATTATTTACTTAAAAAAAATACCTAAAGTTGTATTACAAAAGTAATTTGAAATGTTTTGGCAAAGTTTACAGGTAACTTTTGAGATATTTTGTAGTCACGTTGCGCAAGTTGGAACCGGTGTTTTTCTGGATCAAATGCGCCAAATAAATGGAGATTTTGGATATATATGGATGGAATTAATCGAACAAAAGGACCATTTGTGAGGTTTATGGGACATATTGGAGTGCCAAAAGAAGAAGCTCGTCAACGGTAAGGCATGATTTATATTTTTATTTCTGCGTTTTGGGTTGTGCCTGCAGGGTTGAAATATGTTTTCTCTCTTTTGTTTATGGAGGTGATATCCTCAGATAATAGCATTGTTTGCTTTCCACAAAAAGCCTTTTTGAAATCTGACATGTTGGCTGGATTCACAACACGTGTAACTTTAATTTGGTATCTTACATGTGTGATTTCATGAAAGTTTGATTTTTATAGGAATTTATTTGAATTTGGCTCTCTGCATTTTCTCTGGCTTTTGGCCAAGTTGGATGCTACTGTCCCACATATCCCAGAGAGGTTAAACAGAGTTAGGGTAATGTGGCTATATACTGTCTTTCATGAGGTCACAAACATGAAACAAACTGGACTGTGTCGTAGCTGGCTTCTCCACCAACCGTTTACACATTCTCCAAAATATGGATATTGATCAATTCTCAAATTCTGGGATGTAGTAGAATTTGGCGGGAGTCCCTTTGTTCTACTGTGAAACTCTCTCTCTCCATACTGCATGGCCAAGGGGAGAGAGTCTCCGCCAGGACTTTACGACCTGATTTAACAGAACCTGGTTGTAGGAGAGAGTGAGAGTGGGGGAAGCCACAATCTATACCCAAAAAGGGCCATGTCATGACACAATCACACACATAGACATTTCCTCAAACCCTTCTTTCCTGAGGGTCGGGGCGTTAGATTGGAGGAGGAGGAAGAAGGGCCATGGGCGAGCAGAGAAGGCAGGTCAGAGCAGGCACTGAACCAGCCAGATCATTCCTCAATGCTGGAAGGGAGATGGCTATTAGAGTGAGTGAGTCCCACATTGACAGGCATGTGGGAGGGCTGAATTGTTTACTGGCCTTTATAGTCATTCCCACTCACCGGGCGCCTCAGAGTCCTCACAGAGATCAATGTTCAAACTATAAGAGCCAGATTTACTACGCATTTGCACTGGGCAAATTTCTCAGTTCTTCAGTTGGGAATATATCAACTACATCATTTTAAAATGGTATATTAAGGTTAAGAGAAGGAATGAGACCTCAAATGCCACCATAGGTCTCTTCACAGTCCCCAATTCCAGAACAAACTATGGGAGTCGCACAGTACTACATAGAGCCATGACTACACGGAACTCTGTTCCACATCAGGTAACTGATGCAAGCTGTAGAATCAGATTTAAAAAGCAAATACACATGCATACAAACACATAACATGTAGATAATGTTGTAGTGGAGTATGGGCCTGAGGGCACACACTTAGTGTGTTGTGAATTATGTAGTGAATGTATTGTAATGTTTTTAAAATTGTATAACTGCCTCAATTTTGCCAGACCCCAGGAAGAGTAGCTGCTGTCTTGGCAGCAGCTAATGGGGTCCATAATAAATACAAATGGAGGTAAGAATAAAGGCAATTGAATGGTTCAGCTTTGTTTTTTATTCTCTGAAAACAAACTTTGGACTGGTGCAAATCTAGGTTCCTATTGGTAGTATGGAAGAGAGATTATTTTGGACAGGCAGTGTTCCGAGAGAACTTTGAGCTTGATGCTAAAGGGTCTTCTAAAACTTGTCTTCAGATCAGAATAGTCATTCCTGGCTGAAGTAAACATCTACTTTCTTAAAGTTGTTGTCAGGGATCTTCAGTTGGGTGCAATTATTTTCGGGTACTAAAGATTGACAGGCAGGCTTTTATAAAGAAACAACACAGACATATCTAACCCTGTCAGAGAGGATATTGTTACCATTTTAAAAACACAAGATAGTCTGGGTAGCTATTTGGTGAACTATCTGCATTGACCCTTTTTGCACTCTTTATGCACACACACTGGACTCTACCCACACACTCTCACATAATTATACTGACACTCCAAAACACACACACAAACAACAAGTACACATAAGCACATATTCGCCAAACACACACTTCCACACTCATCACATACGCTCCTGCTACTGTCTATTATCTATCCTACAATTGAAGTCTGAACTTTACATACACCTTAGCTCAGTTTTTCACAATTCCTGACATTTAATCCTAGTAAGAATTCCCCATCTTAGGTCAGTTAGGATCACTACTTTATTTTAAGAATGTGAAATAGGAATAATAGTAGAGAGAATTATTTATTTCAGCTTTTTTTTCATTCATCACATTCCCAGTGGGTCAGAAGTTTACATACACTCAATTTGGTAGCATTGCCTTTCAATTGTTTAACTTGGGTCAAACGTTCCGGGTAGCCTTCCACAAGCTTCCCACAATAAGTTGGGTGAATTTTGGCCCATTCCTCCTGACAGAGCTGGTGTAACAGTGTCAGGTTTGTAGGCCTCCTTGCTCACACACATTTTCTATAGGATTGAGGTCAGGGCTTTGGTTATGGCCACTCCAATAGCTTGACTTTGTTGTCCTTAAGCCATTTTGCCACAACTTTGGAAGTGTGCTTGGGGTCATTGTCCATTTGGAAGACCCATTTGCCACCAGGTATTCAGTGAACAAGAGGTAGGTAAAGAAATAAAACAACAGTAAAAAGACAGGCTATACACAGTTGCAACGCTACATACAGACACCAATGAGTCAGGCTGATTGGGGTAGTATGTCCATGTAGATATGGTTAAAGTGACAATGCATATATGAACAGAGAGTAGCAGTAGCGTAAAAGAGGGGTTGGCGCGTGACGGGACACAATGCAGATAGCCCGGTTAGCCAATGTGCGGGAGCACTGGTTGGTCAGCCCAATTGAGGTAGTATGTACATGAATGTATAGTTAAAGTGTCTATGCATATATGATAAACAGAGAGTAGCAGCAGTGTAAAAAGAGGGGTTGGGGGGTGGCACACAATGCAAATAGTCCGAGTAGCCATTGATTACCTGTTCAGGAGTCTTATGGCTTGGGGGTAAAAACTGTTATGAAGCCTTTTTGTCCTAGAGTTGACACTCCGGTACCGCTTGCCATGCAGTAGTAGAGAGAACAGTCTATAACAATTTTTAGGGCCTTCCTCTGACAGAGCCTGGTGTAGAGGTCTTGGATGGCAGGCAGCTTAGCCCCAGTGATGTATTGGGCCATACGTACTACCCTTTGTAGTGCCTTGCGGTCAGAGGCCGAGCAATTGCCGTACCAGTCAGTGATGCAACCAGTCAGGATGCTCTCGATGTTGCAGCTGTAGAAACTTTTGAGGATCTCAGAACTCATGCCAAATCTTTGAAGTTTCCTGAGGGGAATAAGCTTTGTCATGCCCTCTTCACGACTGTCTTGGTGTGTTTGGACCATTCTAGTTTGCTGTTGATGTGGACAGCAAGGTACTTGAATCTCTCAATATGCTCCACTACAGCCCTGTCGATGAGAATGGGGGCGTGCTCGGTCTTCCTTTTCCTGTAGTCCACAATCATCTCCTTAGTCTTGGATACGTTGAGGGATAGGTTGTTATTCTGGCACCACACGGCCAGGTCTCTGACTTCCTTTCTATAGGCTGTCTCATCATTGTCGGTGATCAGGCTTACTGTTGTGTCGTCTGCAAACTTAATAATGGTGTTGGAGTCATGCCTGGCCATGCAGTAGTGGGTGAACAGGGAGTACAGGAGGGGACCGAGCATGCACCCCTGGGGAGCTCCAGTGTTGAGGATCAGCGTGGCAGATGTGTTGCTACCTACCCTCATCACCTGGGGGCGGCCTGTCAGGAAGTCCAGGATCCAGAGGGAGGTGTTTAGTCCCAGGATCCTTAGCTTAGTGATGAGCTTTGAGGTCACAATGGTGTTGAAAGCTGAGCTGTAGTCAATGAATAGCATTCTCACATAAGTGTTAATTTTGTCCAGGGGGGAAAGGGCAGTGTGGAGTGCTATAGAGATTGCATAATCTGTAGATCTGTTTGGGCGGTATGAAAATTGGAGTGGGTCTAGGGCTTTTGGGATAATGGTGTTGATGTGAGCCATTACCAACCTTTCAAAGCACTTCATTGCTACGGACCTGAGTGCTACGGGTCTGAAGTCATTTAGGCAGGTTGCCTTTTGTGTTCTTGGACATAGGGACTATGGTGGTCTGCTTGAAACATGTTGGTATTACAGACTCAATCAGGGACATGTTGAAAATGTCAGTGAAGACACCTGCCAGTTGGTCAGCACATGCCCGGAGCACACGTCCTGGTAAACCATCTGGCCCTGCAGCCTTGTGTATGTTGACCTGTTTAAAGGTCTTGTTTGATGGTTCGTCTCAGGGCATAGCAGGATTTCTTGTTAGCTTCCATGTTAGAGTCCCGCACCTTGAAAGCGGCAGCTCTACCCTTTAGCTCAGTGCGAATGTTGCCTGTAATCCATGGCTTCTGTTTGGGGTATGTACTGTGGGGACGACGTCCTCGATGCACTTATTGATAAAGCCAGTGACTGATGTGGTGTACTCCTCAATGCCATCGGAAGAATCCCAGAACATGTTCCTGTCTGTGATAGCAAAACAGTCCTGTAGTTTAGCATCTGCTTCATCTGACCACTTTTTTATAGACCGAGTCACTTGTGCTTCCTGCTTTAATTTTTGGTTGTAACCAGGAATCAGGAGGATAGATTTGTGGTTGGATTTACCAAATGGAAGACGAGGGAGAGCATTGTACGCGTCTCTGTGTGTGGAGTACAGTTGATATAGATTTATTTTCCCTCTTGTTTCACATTTAACATGTTGATAGAAATTAGGTAGAACTGATTTAAGATTCCCTGCATTAAAGTCTCCGGCCACCAGGAGCGCTGCCTGTTTCCTTATACAGCAGATTGAGTGCGGTCTTAGTGCTAGAATCTGTCTGTGGTGGTAAATTAACAGCCAGGAAAAGTATAGCTGAAAACTCTCTCGGCAAGTATTGTGGCCTGCAATTTAGCAAAATATACTCAAGACTTCCTTAGATTTTGTGCACCAGTTGTTGTTTACAAATATGCACAGACCACCCCCCCCCCCCCCCACACATCTTACCGTTGTGTGCTGTTCTATCTTGGCGGTGCAGCGTGTATCCCGCTAGCTGAATATCCATGTCACGTACTGTTTCCTAGAGATGAACGTACTTTTGTGCGAAAAATGCAAATCAATCCCAGAACAACAGCAAAGGACCTTGTGAAGATGCTGTAGGAAACGGGACAAAAGTATCTATGAGTCCTATATCGACATAACCTGAAAGGCCGCTTCAAAACTGCCAGAAAAAAGCGAGACTACGGTTTGCAACTGCACATGGGGACAAAGATCGTACTTTTTGGAGAAATGTCCTCTGGTCTGATGAAACCAAAATCGAATTTATTGGCCATCATGACCATCGTTTTGTTTCGAGGAAAATGGGGGAGGCTTGCAAGCCGAAGAACACCATCCCAACCGTGAAGCACGGAGGAGGCAGCATCGTGTTGTGGGTGTGCTTTGCTGCAGGAGGGACTGGTGCACTTAACAAAATAGATGGCATCATGAGGTAGGAAAATGTGGATATATTAAAGAAACATCAAGACATAAGTCAGGAAGTTACAGCTTGATCGCAAATGGGTCTTCCAAATGGACAATGACCCCAAGCATACATCCAAAGTTGTGGCAAAATGGACAACAAAGTCAAGGTATTGGAGTGGCCATCACAAAGCCCTGACCTCAAACCTGTAGAAAATGTGTGGGCAGAACTGAAAAAGTGTGTGCGAGCAAGGAGGCCTACAAACCTGACTCCGTTACACCAGCTCTGTAAGGAGGAATTGGCCAAAATTCGCCCAACTTATTGTGGAAGGCTACCTGAAATGTTTGACCCAAGTTAAACAATTTAATGGCAATGCTACCAAATACACTCAATTAGTATGTAATCTTCTGACCCACTGGGAATGTGATGAAAGAAATAAATCACTCTACGATTATTATTATTTCACATTCTTAAAATAAAGTGGTGATCCTAACTGACCTAAGACAGGGAATGCTTACTAGGATTAAATGTCAGGAATTGTGAAAATCTGAGTTTAAATGTAGTTGGGTAAGGTGTATGTAAACTTCCGACTTCAACTGTAGAAGATATTAGCAACATACCCTTATTTTACCAGAGGTATCTTACGCAGGTTTGAGCAGTTAGCGAGATCTGAGTCAACTCAAGATAACTGGTCATACAAAAGTGTCTCAGCTTTTAGCTAGGTACATTTCTATGGCAATGAATCCTTCAGAACTAACTCATGGCTAACTCCACTTATCCTGAATGAAATGACTGAGCCACGAGTTGAGGACCAATGAAATCAGACTTCTCCCCTCCTGCAAAGGTTGCATCATCATCCCCTTTATTTGAGGAAGACGACAGATTAAATATTTTGTTGATTAAAATGTTTTGTGTATGTTAAAAATGAGTATTGTTAAAATATATCACATTAAACATTTAGTAATGACAGAATGCATTTTAAACTTCACACACAGTACACATATGGAAAAGTAATATATGGCCATGTATGGTCTTATACAGTATATCAAAGAACGTGACATATATTTTCAAATATATGATCAAATATATGATCATGTATATAAAACATGACACACATTGAAATATTTTATAATATATTCTTATAACATATACATCTCACAACACCATACAATATATATATATACATTTTTCAATGCATGTGTTGCTTTAAAATGTATTCCAGAAACTTGTTTATCCCCATGGCATATATTTAAACAGTACATCAATCTCACAAATAGGAATTAATTATTTTCTAATTGCATTTAGTGTTAGACAACCTTATGACTACTTTGTTGTATCTTATATCTACTTTTGATGATACTTGTCATCTCATTTTGAGATTAGATTGAGATGGTGTAGACAATTCTAGGTTCATCATTTGTTTTGACAACACACAGAAACCTTAGTATGAATGTTTATTGTCGTAAGTATATTTCACGGGATGTATAAATGTGAAGCAGCCGCTTGGCAATTCCAATCGCTACCAAATATGGTGATGAGAGGAAGCCCAGTGGCCTGCAAGTGGGAGAAGATGGAGCAAGATGGCTGACAGTATGTTGATTTTATTATTGATTAAACAGTTTTCTGTTTCCCAAACGAGAATCTGTAACAAACAGTGGACTTCATTTTGTAGACATTACCTTATACATAGTTCATTAGGAGTGCAATGACGAATTGAGTTGTTGCACACGCGCACTTCACAGAGTAGGCGTTCCCTAATGGAAATATGCAAATAAATGCTACACCGCGCCAATAGGATCTCACTAGCCTACCTCCTTGCTTGTTCTGCCCACTATGAATAATTTGCTACCATTGGGTTAGTTATACAAATCTTTGGTTTCTCCTCCTGTCTAAAATGTTAGTCAAAATGGCTCTGAGTAATACTTACCTTTTAATGTTGAAACTGTAAAGTTGAAATGTGTAAATTGATCGTTTGAAAACTGTTAACGATCTTGACGTAGATGCCTGGGTTTGCGGCTAAGCAATAATAGCCCATGGAATAACACAAAAAAAGAAATATACACAGTACCAGTCAGAAGTTCTGACACACCTACTCATTCAAGGGTTTTTCTTTATTTTTTACATTGTAGAATAATAATGAAGACATAACAACTATGAAATAACACAAATGGAATCATGTAGTAACCAAAAGTGTTAAACAAATCAATAATTTATATTTGAGATTCTTCAAAGTTACTACCCTTTGCCTTGATGACAGCTTTGCAAACTCTTGCCATTCTCTCTTTTCCAACAGTCTTGAAGGAGCTCCCACATATGCTGAGCACTTGTTGGCTCCTTTTCCTTCCCTCTGCGGTCCAACTCATACCAAACCATCTCAATTGGGTTGAGGTTGGGTGATTGTGGAGGCCAGGTCATCTGATGCAGCACTCCATCACTCTTCTACTTACACAGCTAACAGATTTGGGTCATTGTTCTGTTGAAAATCAAATGATAGTCCCACTGAGCACAAACTAGATGGGATGGCGTATCGCTGCAGAATGCTGTGGTAGCTATGCTGGTTAAGTGTGCCTTGAATTCTAAATAAATCACCAACAGTGTCACCAGCAAAGCACCCGTACACCACCTCCTCAATGTGGGAACCACACATGAGGAGATCATCCATTCACCTGCTCTGCGTCTCACAGAGACACGGCCGTTGGAAACAAAATATTACATTTGGATGTCACTCACTTTGGATCCTTCCCCAGGCGTAACTGTTTCTGTTCCAGTGTCATGTCTGCACATTGTTTATGTTTCTTGTTTTGTTGTGTTTATTTATGAAAACACTCACTCCCTGAACTTTCAGCGCACTCGTTGGCTGCGCTTGATGGTTTTCTCGACTGCACTTGAAGAAACTTCCAGATAGACTGACCTTCATGTCTTAAAGTAATGATGGGACTGTCATTTTTCTTTGCTTATTTGAGCTGGTCTTGCCATTATATCGACTTGGTCTTTTACCAAATCGAGCTATCTTCTGTATACCCACCCTACCTTGTCACAACAACTGATTGGCTCAAACGCATTAAGAAGGATAATTTTACCAATTAACTTAAGGCACACCTGTTAATTGAAATGCATTCCAGGTGACTACATCATGAAGCTGGTGGAGAGAATGCCAAGAGTGTGCAAAGCTGTCAAAGCAAAGGGTGGCTACTTTGAAGAATCCCAAATATAAAATATTTACATTTTAACACTTTTTTTGGTTACTACATGATTCCATATGTATCATTTCCTAGTTTGTCTACACTGTAGAATAATAACGTAAAAAAAAAATGAAAACAACGAATGATCAGATATGTTCAAACTTTTGACTGGTACTGTATATATTCAGGTTTGTATTTATTGATTTGTAGCTCCAATGTAGTGTTATTTTCTACTCTGTTTATATGGTCCAGTCCCTGATATCTCCCCACCCAAGTGTTATAATTTACAGAGTAGTATTTAAACTGTATACGCTAACACTATGCTAACTGCGCCTGTCAAGCCTTTAGGGTTGCTATTAGCTTAGCGGCTAATGTTAGCTGGCTCATTGAGATGGCTGTGCTGGTTTACGGTTCATTTAGATGTTTTAAGGCATTTTTATTGAAGAATAGTACATGAGGTTAAGAAAATACTGAGAATGCAAAATACAAGTCAATGCTAGTATGACTTAAATACAGAGGATATGTGTTTCTGTACTTCCAGTACTTTCTAGTCTTCTACAGCATTAATAATTAATTGATGTCTTGCAGATGGAATTTCACCCAGGCTCGAACTTTAGTCCTAAAGAACATCTGGAGGGTGGCCATACAACCAGGCCCACTGTTCTACAGCAGTGGCAAAGGCGTTTTTGGATGGTTAAAAAATATTTCTTATCATTAAACCGAATCGGATAAGCTTTCAACAAAAATTTTTTACTTAACATTTTTTTTGAATGTATATGACCCCTAACTGCTCTTTATCATCTGTGTTGCCTTCCCCCCACAGACGCTGTCATGAAGCACTTCCCAGGTGCAACAAAGGGACAAGTAGGAACGACTTAAAGTATGAAGCAAAAATAATAAAATAATGAATATATTAAATATTAATATAACATTTTAAATTGCGTTGTTTTTTCAGTTTTATTAACATGACAACAAGTATCTCTGAAATAATGCTTCCGTAACAAAGATGTTAACATGTAGTGACATAAAGGAACTCTAATAAAACTTTAGAATTCTGTGTCACACATTCTTGTGTATTCGGACCACTTCACTTTTTTTCACGATTTCTTACGTTACAGCATTATTCTAAAATTGATCCCCCCCCCCCTCCCCCGCAATTTACACAATACCTCAATGACTAAGCAAAAACAGGTCTTTAAACATTTTTAAATGTATTAGAAATTTAAAACAGAAATACCTAATTTACATAAGTATTCAGACCCTTTGTTATGAGACTCAAAATTGAGCTCAAGTGTATCCTGTTTCCATTGATCATCCTTGTAGAAACATCTCAACTTGATTGCAGTCCACCTATGGTAAATTCAATTGATTGGAAATGATTTGTTAAGGCACACACCTGTCAACATTGGCAGTGCATGTCAGAGCAAAAAACCAAGGGATGAGGTCAAAGGAATTGTCCATAGAGCTTGTAGAGCTCTGAGACTGGATTGTGTCGAGGCACAGATCTTGGGAATTGTATCAAAATATTTCTGCAGCATTGAAGGTCCCCAAGAACCTAATGGCCTCCATTCTTACATGGAAGAATTTTTGCCCCAATGATACTCTTCCTAGAGCTGGCCGCACGGCCAAACTGAGCAATCAGGGGAGAAGGGCCGTGGTCAGGGAGTTTACCAAGAACCCGATGATCACTCTGACTGAGCTCCAGAGTTCCTATGTGGAGATGGGAGAACCTTCCAGAAGGACAACCATCTCTGCAGCACTCCACCAATCAGGCTTTTATGGTTGAGTGGCCAGACGAAAGCCACTCCTCAGTAAAAGGCATACTACAGCCTGCTTGGCGCACCTAAAGGACTCTGACCATGAGAAACAAGATTCTTTGGTCCGATGAAACCAAGATTGAACTCCTTAGCCTGAATGCCAAGCGTCACGTCTGGAGGAAACCTGACACCATCCCTACGGTGAAGCATGGTGGGGGCAGCATCATGGTGTGGGGATGTTTTTCAGTGGCAGAGACTGGGAGACTACCCAGGATCAAGGAAAAGATGAACGGAGCCATGTACAGAGATATCTGGTGAAAAACATGCTCCAGAGCACTCAGGACCTCAGACTGGGGCGAAGGTTCACCATCCACAGGATAACGACCCTCAGCACACAGCCAAGACAACGCAGGAGTGGCTTCGGGACAAGTCTCTGAATGTCCTTGTGTGGCCCAGCCAGAGCCCGGATTTGAACCCGATCTAACATCTCTGGAGAGACCTGAAAATACCTGTGCAGCAACGCTCCCCATCCACCTGGCATAGCTTCAGAGGATCTGCAGAGAAGAATGGGAGAAGCTCCCAAAATATAGGTGTGCCAAGCTTGTAGCGTGATACCCAAGAAGACTCAAGGCTGCAATCACTTTCAAAAGGTGCTTCAACAAAGTGCTGGACTGAATACTTATGTAAATGTGATATTTCATTTAAGTATTTATACTAAATTTACAAAAATAAACTTTTTGCTTCGTCATTATGGGGTTGTGTGTAGATTGAGGGAGAAAAAAAACAAATGAATTCATTTGAGTAAGGCTGTAATATAAGAATGTGGAAAAGGGGTCTGAATACTTTCCGAATGCACTGTATATGCAGCGTTATCAACACCCTTGTCAATTTGACAGGTCCATGTAGCTGCTTTCAATTGTGAGCAGCACATTTACCACTGTATGCAGTCTGAACCCCAAAATGGGAAGGAGGACAGCATTGGAGGTGAAAAAAGATAGAAAAAAACTGTATATCACAACCCTTAAGTGTCTAACTGAGTCTAGATGTTATCAAATTGGGAGAAGAATAAATGAAGGAAGCATGATAATGTGGTGAAGACAGGGTGGGTTTATAGATATAAAATGGAGACATGGAGCATAAAAAGGCAAAGTGTGGAATAAGGGGTAGCTAAAGGTGTGGTTGGCCAAAGAATAAACATAAAATGAAGTGTTGGTGTGCTTCTGCATCTCTTACATCATACTTGCTGTCTCAGCACATGTCCAGTCATACTTGAGCTCCCAGCGCGTCCCTCAACATCATTCAGTCTCAGTTGCAGCATTCAAATCGTGGTCACCGTGTGTCTGTGAATCACAGCATTAAAGGTGCAATGCAGCCTTTTTGATCTCAATATGAGTACCTTACTGTGATTGTTTAATTAAAATGGTCAAAAAGAAACAAAAATAGCTTCTTAGCAAAGAGCAATTTCTCAATCAATAATTTTGCTACGACTGTTAGGGAGTGGGGAGGGGGAAACTGAAAATGAGCTATTATTGGCAGGGAGGTTTGGAACTCTTTCTTATTGGTCTATTAACTAATTTACTGTTTGGTGTTGTCACCAGGCAGGCCAAAACTCCATCCCACCAAAACAGGATGACATTTCATACGGCCTTTTCATGCATAAAAGTCATCATCATAATTTTCACAGTATTATTCACTGGGCCTATATTATTCACTGGGCCTATAAAGAGGATGAGTGATCACAGCATCAACAAATTGAGCCATACACAATACACTTAAGCCTGGTATACACTACATGATTTTGGCTCCGATTTTTGAAATCTGAGAAATTCCCCATGTTTATTTGGGGTGTGCAGCCTTTAAACGTGAGTCGGTCAGATGGGGGGGGGGGGGGGGGGCAATCGATCCCGTCTTTGAACCGTCCCGAGATCTTCAAACATGTTTGATTTTAATGGCACAAAATCTTCAACGCTCTTGTAGTAGGAGATGTGTAATGACAAGTTTTCATAATGGTGATCAAAACCAAATCAAATCAAACGTATTTGTCACATACACATGGTTAGCAGATGTTAATGCGAGTGTAGCGAAGTGCTTGTGCTTCTAGTTCCGACAATGCAGTAATAACCAACGAGTAATCTAACTAACAATTCCAAAACTACTACCTTATACACACAAGTGTAAAGGGATAAAGAATATGTACATAAAGATATATGAATGAGTGATGGTACAGAGCGGCAATAACCAATGAGAGCTCGACATAGATTAAGCCAGTGAGATGAAGTTGTATTGGATCGCCCAGAATGTGTAGACTCTCAAACAGGTGAGATGACTACTACTAGTATGTGTTTGGACTTGCCTTTAACCAAAGCGTAAAATTGTTACACATGAAGTTCACAAGCAATATTATTAAATTCAAAATGTATTGGTTAGTTATTTCAACTCTGTATGACAAGCTTGAATGTCTGACTGAAAACATTTGAGGCTGCTTTGAGACACAGCTTGTTCTAGCTACATAAAAAAAACATATAGTAATCACATTTTTGCGAGACAGTGTGGTATGGAGAATCTTCATGACCATGTGAAGAATGTTGTAGTGTGTGACCTCCCATCTGTGCCACATGGTTTAGTATGCACACTACTATGTTGGCAAAACAACAAACTACAGGAAAGACGGTTGTTTAATGTGAGAGGTTCAGCGATGTTGTGTGGTACACGCTGAGCAAACCTGTTGAGGTTAGGGGGCAGCATTTTCACTTTTGGATGAAAGGCGTGCCCAGAGTAAACGGCCTCCTAGTCTTTCCCAGATGGGAATATATTAATAGTATTATTACTGGTGGATAGAAAACACTCTGACGTTTCTAAAACTGTTTGAATTATGTCTGTGAGTCTAACAGAACTCATATGGCAGACAAAAACCTGAGAAGAAATCCAAACAGGAAGTGAGAACTAAATATAGAAAACAGTGCCATTGGATGTCCACCTTAGATATGGATGAGAATGCACTTCCTAGGGCTTCCACAAGATGTCACCATCTTTGGATTCTGGTTGTATGATTCTACTATGAAGGAGGGGCTCATAATTGCACTTTGAGTGGGTGGTCTGGTAGAAAGCCTCGGTCTCATTACGCGCAGTTGTTGTATGGTGTCTCAAGAAGGACAAACAGTAATATTGCCACTTCTCATTTGTCAAGCAAAAGTCTTGTTATGGGAGTATGTGAGGCACAGACTTTCACTTCGCTTCGCGGAGTTTGAAATCAAACCTAGTATGCGGACACCTTTACTAGTCCTAACCTTGATAAATGCTTCCTATTAAAAATATGCCCTATGCAGAAATAGCTTCACCATTTCCTGACTGCTAAAATTCTAATAACATAATTTAAGTTCATATGGCAAAACCATATTTTAGAGAATCATTGTACCATACCACTGTGAAATATCCAAAAATATTGTATTTTCAGCTGTTTGAAGCAGGTGTACAAAACAGAAAGCATAAGACGCAAAAACTAAACTTAAGAACGGGAAGAATAGAAATAGCACACATGGAACCGATCTACCGCTTCTTAGACTTGCGTTCAATGAGAATGACAGATCTTTAACAAACATTTCCATGTGAATTTCTAACAGGTCGCCTAAAAAGCGACATATTGCAGATTTAAGCTGTGTAGCTGGCGTCCAGGTGGATAATCCAGACATTTAGACGACAATTCCACCACATGCTCTGGCCGTTCATCTGAGTACTGCATTGCTGGTCGCCATAATCAGACACACAGCTAATAAGATTTCACTTGACTTACATTAGAACACCAATGGCTGAATCACCATACTGTACATAATACTGCTACTCTATCAGATTCAGAACCATGGCTCTCCTGCCCCTCCCAGCATCACAGACTGAGGCAGCGAGTGCTGTTGTTGAGATGGACAAACTAATCCTATCCAATAGAGCTGTATTCATTATCTATTGTCATGGGTGATTTATAGTTCTGGCATTCTAAGTTTCTGCCAGCCATATGTTGGCCCATCCCAACGTCCCAGCACTGGGACCTGCTCGATTAATGATGTTTGGTTACATCATCGAAAGACAAATACTCCAAATTAACTTTTAATGGCATCGACTCATGAATATTCCCTAGTTTCTCTCTTGGCTCTACCGACTTTGCTCACCGAGCAAAAAACACGCAAAATGACGATTTGAAAGCAAAACTCTACGAAGCAATTCTCAGGCCCTATTGCACTTGCCAAACAGCAACAAAAACTGCCTTTTCTCTTTTCTGTGTTGAGTGTCCACCAGCTTTGTATTAGATCCTGTTAGTGTAGCAATTACGTTACACCCGAAGACACCCATTCATCTGGGGCCAATCTCAATATGTCTCCCATTATGTTAAGTGGTTCATTATCTGTTTAGTCCCTCGAATACCATGGAGATGATTAGCTGCACATCAGGTTTGGGATCTCTATGCTGACATGCCTACTCATTCAAGGGTTCTTTATTTTTACTATTTTGTATACATTGTAGATTAATAGTGAAGACAAACTATGAAATAACACATATGAAATCATGAGTCAACCAAAAAAAGTATTAAACAAATCAAAATGTATTTTATATTCTTCAAAGTAGCCACCCTTTGCCTTGATGACAGCTTTAAACACTCTTGGCATTCTCTTAACCAACTTCACCTGGAATGCTTTTCCAACAGTCTTGAAGGAGTCATCCCATACCTTCAATTGGGTTGATGTCGGATGATTGACTGTCCTAATGTCCATTGCTCATGTTTCTTGGCCCAATCAAGTCTTCTTATTTGGTGTCTTAGTGGTTTCTTCGCAGCAATTCGACCATGAAGGCCTGATTCACGCAGTCTCCTCTGAAACAGTTGATGTTGAGATGTCTGTTACTTGAAATCTGAAGCATTTATTTGGGCTGCAATTTCAGAGAATGGTAACTCTAATAAACATATCCCCAGCAGCAGAAGTAACCTTGGTCCTTCTTTCCTGCGGCGGTCCGCATGAGAGCCAATTTCATCATAGCGCTTGATGGTTTTTGAGACTATTGACTGACCTTCATGTCTTAAAATAAATTATGGACTCTCGTTTCTCTTTGCTTATTTGAGCTGTTCTTGCCATAATATGGACTTGGCTCTATTTGGTAAAATACCATCTTCTGTATACCACCCCTACCTTGTCACGACACAACTGATTGGCTCAAACGCATTAAGGAAAGACATTCCACAAATTAACTTTTATCAAGGCACACCTGTTAATTGAAATGTATTCCAGGTGACTACCTGATGAAGCTGGTAGAGAGAATGCCAAGAGTGTGCAAAGCTGTCATCAAGGCAAAGGGGTGTTGTGGAGCTTACAAATCCCGAATTTCATGTAATTGAAGGTAAATGTATCAGTAGAACAAATATCACAATAGCCGGCATATAACTTCAAATAAAATAGGTCAATGTAGGCTACAAACAGAACACGCACATGAGATTATATGCCTTCTGCCTATGTAATATGAAGCACATATTCAGATTGTCTTCACAGCACAGGTCAAGTTTGTAAAGAAAGAAAAAAAAGTCCTACCATGGTTTTCAAAACCTCCCACAGTGACTCTCCCCATGTCAAGTCCATCTAACTCCTGAGAGTCAAACTCTTGCTCAAAGCCATGACTGATATTTAGCCTCCTAAGGCTGTTCTGAAGACTCTGGCTTAAGTGTCAATTTAATTTATTTTTCAATTTTGAGTGTTAACCTGGGTGTCCTCTTTAGCCTCGTCTACAATACTTGCTTCCTCCAAATGCGCCTTGGTTCAGGCATGTTCAAAAACCTTTTCTCTGAAGGCTGTGTTTTTTTAAACATTTTTACATCTGATGCATAAAATGTTAATTTCTGGAATCAAACCAGGGTCTGTAGTGACGTCTCCAGCACCGAGATGCAGTGCCTTCGACCCCTGTGCCACTCGGGAGCCTCATACGTTTGCTTTTTCTTGAACTGAAAATTGCACTTGCTCTGAGCACTTCAGCTCCCAGTCTCCCTCTCCCGCTGAGCCTGACTCGCTAGTAGAGGAGCGGGTGGTGATGCTGAACTGGCCCTCACCACAACCTCTATATACAAATAAGAGAGCAGGTCTGGAATCAGTGTGGCAGGATAGAATGATTACACAGAAGGATCACCATGCTTTTACATTATGGTCTTTCTGGGGAGCGGGAGAAATAACAAGGCGGCAACTTGATTTAATGCTGATCACTTTAATTAGAATGTCTACAGTGCGAACAGTGAAAAAATGAATAACTCATGCTACAAGCAGTACCAGATTGGGGCAAATAGGTGGCAGAAACAAACAAAGTAAAATCTGAGAAATTACGGATACTGTTCCCGGCAAGATCCGTCTTAAATTAAGCCCAAATATGGTATTAATTTATCCAAATGTAGATACTGCAATGTGTGCTCTATTGATGTCTGCTCTGAGTTTGATTGGTTATACCTAGGACTTCCAATAGGGGCAGACGGGCTTGCCAGCTCAGTCATTACAAGTGGTTTGAAGCCGAAGCTATATCTCCATACCCCCCCTTCAAGTATGAATGCAATTTTGAATCTATTTGTTCATGTCAGAATGTGACATGTGTTCCGGTGTAATTTAGTCAGTAGTAAACATGTTTAAAACAATGTGTTTTTTATATGTTTAGATCACTTGGAAATTAGCCATTAGCTAGCTTGCTTAGAAGGCTGCTCACTTGCATAAGGTGACTTCCTGATCAGAGCGTGCCCGAGAGCCCGCATGCAGACAGCTCCTGTGAGTGGGTGAATGGGAGCATTTGAAAACTTTTGGGAAATGTGAATGTTTTCTTTGTTATTAAGATGAGTTTGCATACTGATAGGAATTAGTAATAAATGGGTCAATGACGAATAAGGATGTCAAAATGGAATTTAAAAATGCTAATTAAAGTTCTACCTTCATTAGTGTATGTATATTTTTATAGAATTACATTTAATTTTGAATCATTATTTCTCACATGAATAATGTCATTCGGTGTAATGATAGATTTAGATTATTTACCAGTATTAGCATTCAGCTGTTTATAGCTTGATCTAAACAAACTAACATGTACCGCTTTGAACATCTAATTTGCATAAATTAATATCATACATTTTGGCACCCAAAACTTCACCATCATAAGGCGGAAAAAAATAATAATCTAAAAATGCTTTTCTGTAAAGTGGTGAAGATGATTATAGTTACATATTTGAATTGATCCCAGTCCGGGCTGCAAAGTTTTGAGCTGCGAATGGCTCTGGCTCTGAGATAACTGCTTTCACGTCAGGTATGTAATAAAATGATCACATTGCTTGTGTCTGGCCACATATGAATGAGTTATTTCCCCAAGTGTGTCTCATGCAACTCACCTCAATGAATTCCCCACCAGATCAAGGACTTGGCCAATGAAAAGCTGGTCATCGTACATCAAACTTCTTTGTGCTGGTTGCAGTGTTAACTGAGGTTGTGGTGACAGGCTCCTCAGATCTTTCTTGATTGAAGTCCACCTAATTTGGACCGTTGCATTCACAATGTATATATATATATCTCTCTCTGCGGCTGCAGAAGCAGGACAGCTCACTGTGACTTATCTTCCAAGGGGTTTGTGAGGCTTATTTATTTTCATCGAGCCTTTAACCACTTGCAACTGACTCGGCACTGCATCGTCATATCTACATCTTCAGATATCCAAAAGTGCTTGAACTTATGTTCTCCTGTAGTTTGCTGTGCAGATATCTTGGGGTCTGGATATCTGCTCCCATTTTCAACATGTCATCAGCTCTACGTATGACTGCTCCACCGACTACATCAAGAGTTCTCTTCTCTGAGAAGTTCCATGTGACTTCTTTGAATCCTCAAAGAAATGGAAGTGTGCCGAGTATGTAAACGTTTATTTTGGTTCCTGTACTGTGTGACAGGACCATCACTCGTGGTTGGAGGGATTTTGCCCCTTCACTCCCTTCAGAATAGGCTCAAGGTGTGCCCATGTGCCCACACGGCACTTGCATCGTGGCGGAGGCTATCTGACAATGTAGCGTAATGACTGGCACCCCTGAGATGTACATACCACACTAGTGGTCTGCTTTCTGCTCCCTCCAAAATGGAAAGCCTGAACCTCTGTGTGCAATTTACATGCATAGTTTTCTGAGAAGTCCATGGAAACAACTACCTCATTGTCACCAATGTTTTCCTTAGATTTCAGCACTTCTCAACTTGATGAAGTCAGATGAAATGCTTGGCGAGCAGGTCAAGTTTTTTTATTTAGGATTCTATTCAGACCTGCCACGTTCCTGTTTTTGTGAAAAGAGAACTAAGTTTGAATGTCTTTTCTTCCTTGCTGGTCTTCTGTCTTTCCCATTGATACAATGTGCTGTTCACGCCAGGCAGAGCTGGTTATACCTCACTTTAACAACATTTTGCACAGACACAATACATACAGTATTGTGGAGGCCAGCAGCTCTGAGATGCTTGAGGTTTTCAAATATTCACTTTGGTTCAGTTTGACACCAAGGAGCTTGACATTTCCATGATCAATACATGCACGTGTTGCGATCACTTGTTTTTGGTTATGTGACATAAACGGGACGCAAACACACAAACTGTGACAGGGAGAATTTATTTTGTTGTCTCTTTTTTATACTTTGAATGTAGCTCTTTCAAAAGGTTTGAGAAGGACTCGTCTCTAAACTTTCTCTTTGTGCTACGCTTGTGTCTCTCTTCCCAGGCAGAAGTCTGCTATGTTCATCCCTACACATTAATTGAGTGGCCTGTGTCTTCTCTGCTGCCAGTTTTACCCTCTTTCCATATATTTCTCACTCAGTTCTCCTTTTCCCCTTCTTTGCCTATTCTTTCTCATTTTCTCACATTTTCTTTTTGACTGTGCAAGTTGCATTTTAAGTCTGATCATTTGTTGGTTCAACTGTGCCTTTTCTTTAACCAACTGTGTACATCACCTGGATATCTATATCACTTCTCTCTGGGGTTGATGAAGCAAGTGGTTGTCCCTGCTCTGTTCGTGGCTTCTCAGGTGGGTGCTGTAAAGGCAGTTGGCTTTGCTGTGGAGTTGAGGTGCATGCTGCTTTTGAGCTTGTGGATCTTTCCATTTATCCATCCACTTTTCTGCCTCAGAGGTAGTCATCTCCCTAACTGGGCGATGGTCTATATGCCCAGCCTCCTTACGTCTGCAGTAGCTAAACACAGGACAAATATAATTACAGAGATAGTGTAGGCTATAGTCAAAATTAGTTCAGTTACATTAATATTTCCTAAATGTTATTGTAAACACTCTTGAGTAATCACCCACAGCTTTGTCTGACACTCATACATTGTATTGATTACCTAAAAGGTCTAGCCTACTGCAAATGAGTGTGAACTTAGTCTTAATTCCGGTTTAGCGGTTAATGAACTTGTCACTTAAATGCATGACCACTACAATGCCTTGATTTCCTGTTCAGAAGCCACTCTTGCCTAAGTAGAGGATCTGAGTTCTTCCGGGCCCTGAACGTGCAGCCCTCATTTTGTTGGATAGAGGCATCTATAAGGACAGATATTCCCACATCGAAACTGTACTGATAAAGAATTTATAAAACAATATGATAATTAAGTGCTTAATTTTTTCACAATATAATAAATAAAGACAAAATATACCTTAACACAAAAATAAGTTATTAATAAAACATACACTACATTACCTAAACGCTTAAGATTAGTCCTAAAAACACTATGTATGTGCCATGCAAAGTAACAAACGACATTGGGGTATGAGAGTTATACAGAATGACAATTGTTACTCCATATGACAAAACAGTTTGAACTTATTCTACAGGCTATTGCTTGGCCGCCTATGAAAAAACTATGACCTTGATCTACGGCTTTTTAATGGCAGCTTTCACATCAAATATGCCTTTTTTAATGAAAGCATTAGGAGTTTGAATCATTGTGCACCAGTGACTGAAAAGGTGACATTATCAACATTTTAGGAGAGACTTACTGACCTTTAAGTACTGTGTTGAGGTCCTTCTGAATCTTCTTTGATGCAATATCCTGTCATGGTGACTATTGCAAAGCATTATGGTCCGGAATGTCTGTTATACTGAATATTGGGATTTCATTCAATGTAGGGACAAGTGGCGATCCTTCCTTTTGATCTGTTTTGAGCCCCACTGTTCTAGCAAAAATAAATGTGTTTGCACAATCAGTTTGCAAAAAAAAAAAAAAAAAAAAGTGTGTATATATATATATATATATATATATATATATATATACTTAAATAATAATATTAATAAAGCTGCATACAAACTCTTTCGCTTTCTCGAGTAAGGTTGCTACAAATTGCAGGTGTTTCAGCCTAGCTCAGTCCTTTCTTTTGAGCGTACTGGTTGGTAATGTTTTCTAGTTTCGCCGTGATTGGCTCAGTGTTGTCACTCATGGGGACACTACGTCACCGCCAAATCTAAGGGTAGAGCTCAAAAATCAAGGCCCTTGCGTGCTGCCAGAGTCACATTAGAAGGCTCAAAGTCTTTGGCCACAGATAGAATTGAATCCAATCACATATCTACAGCAGCTTTGATTGGACTGATCATGTCAACATCATTCTTTGAAAATCTTAGCTAGCAAGTTAAAAGTCATCATCAAGAATCAAGTCGACAATCTACTGGCAAATCCTTTGTAATCCTTGTTATATGAAGAGAAATTATAGATAAAATGTAGCGGTGCTCATCGGCCATTGGACAAACATTACACAAGTTGGAAATTGCAAATTCAACGATGAGTGGTTTTGATGGAATCAGTGGCAAACTGTGTTGTAACTTTAATGTGTTACAGAGTTAATGTTTAAGTTAATTCATGGAGCTGTATCTAAAGATATTTCTTTACAGTTATTTACATATGTAATTGTATTGGTTAGTATTGAACTACGCTTTTGACTGCAAGTTCCAGAATGCCTTGCGACAGGAATGAGAGAGATAACGCACCAATTATGTGCAGGTGCAAGGTGATTAAGCTGATTTTCCGCTAGCATCTTACCTGCATTGCTCTGTAGAATCTAAAGTTGTTAAATGTAACGTGAACAAGTATTATTACTAAAAGAAGCTTTCATATCAAACCCAACATCCCGAGTCATTACTTTGAAGATAGTTAATCTAAAAAACTGCAAGCATTGCAAAGCAATCACTAGCCTGTTATTCCGTGGAGTGGGTGTGTGGTCCCAAGCCTGGGTTTAAGGGTCTTTTTTCCAAGATTAAAAAGATAAAACATTCAACATTGGCCATGTTGTCAAGCCAGCATGACTTCTTCGGTGCTCCAAACAACTAGAATCTCACAACTGGGAAATCTGATTAAAGCGAGTTCAAGACAACTGGGAACTCTTGGAAAAAAATGATTTTCAAAAAAGGGAAAATTTGTTTTGAACGGTCATCCAACTCGGAATTGCATGTCTGGATCTCACCTCTTTCTGGAGCGTCGACCCAATCAGTCATGAGTCCAGCTTGTTTTTCTCCGAGTTCCCAGTTGTCTTGAAAGCACCACCAATCCAGAGAATGCAAGCCTTTGATGACAGTTTGATGACAGAATTTTCCCAAGAAAGACTGCTGCGCCACCTTCCTGTTCAAGTGAGCACAGCACAAGGTGAGTCCAAAAATGTATTGTATGCTACTGCATAAATTATGTAATATGCCAGGGAGATATGTATAGAGTAGCTAATAAAGTAATACTATGTGTATGTTGTGTAATAAGGTGTTAGTAGCCCGTGTGCCTCACCCTAATAATTTGGTCCCATTTCCCCTCCTAATTTTGACTACTGTTCTGACTTGGTGGTGCACATACAGCCTATAGCCTGTTTTAGAGAAATGTAATCATTGAATATTGTATTTGCTTTCATTGACTGTATATAGAGCTTTTCATACCCCTGTATATAGCCTAGTTATTGTTTTATTATATATATATTTTTTACACACCATTTTCTTAACTGCAATGTTGGTTAAGGGCTTGTAAATAAGCATTTATTTGGCACATGTGACAAATAAAATTAGATTTGATATTGAACAATTGTAACAGCTATGTAATTTTAGAGAATATATTGTGTGCATTTGTGAATCATTATTTTGTACCTATGTCGGGGCTCCCGAGTGGCGCAATGGTCTAAGACACTGAATTTCAGTGCTTGAGGTGTCACTACAGATCCTGGTTCGTCAGGGTTAGGCCAGGGTAGGCCTCATTGTAAGTAAGAATATGTTCTTAACTGATGTGCCTAGTTTTACTTAACTTTGATTTAACTAGCGAAGTCGGTGAAGAACAAATTCTTATTTACAATGACGGCCTACACCGGCCAAACCATGACAACGTCGGGCCAATTGTGCGCTTCCCTATGGGACTCCTAATTACAGGCAGTTGTGATACAGCCTAGATTTGAACCAGCGTGTCTGTAGTGATACCGCTAGACTGAGATGCAGTGCCTTAGACTGCGGTGCCGCCAAATGGTGGATTTTTATATGAAAAACACTCATTAAAAGTCACTTGAAGCTGACGCCACACCTCTGATTTCTTTAAATATTTCCCCCTAACATTAGCACCAGGTACAGTTGAAGTCGGAAGTTTACATACATCTTAGCAAACTACATTTAAACTTAGTATTTCACAATTCCTGACTTTTAGTCCTAGTAAAAATTCCCTGTCTTGGGTCAGTTAGGATCACCATTTTATTTAATGTGAAATGTCAGAATAACAGTAGAGATTAAACATTATTTCAGCTTTTAATTATTTCATTACATTCCCAGTGGGTCAGAAGTTTACATTACATTCAATTAGTATTTGCATTGATTTTAAATTGTTTAACTTGGGTCAAACGTTTCGGGTAGCCTTCCACAAGCTTCCCACAATAAGTTGGGTGAATTGCCATCTATTTTGTGAAGTGCACCAGTCCCTCTTGCAGCAAAGCACCCCCACAACATTATAATGCCACCCCCGTCCTTCATGGTTGGGATGGTGTTCTTTGGCTTGCAAGCCTCCCCCTTTTCCCTCCAAACATAACGGTCATTATGGCCAAACAGTTCTGTTTTTGTTGCATCAGACCAGGGGACTTTTCTCCAAAAAGTATGACCTTTATAGGACTAATTTTACTGTGGCACCTTTAGGTATTTGGAAATTGCTCCCAACGATGAACCAGACTTGTGGAGGTCTACAATTATTTTCTGGTGTCTTGGTTGATTTCTTTTGATTTTCCCATGATGTCAAGCAGAGTTTGAAGGAAGGCCTTGAAATACATCCAGAGGTACATCTCCAATTGACTCAAATGTCAATTAGCCTATCAGAAGCTTCTAAAGCCATGACATCATTTTCTGGAACTTTCCAAGCTGTTTATAGGCACAGTCAACTTAGTGTATGTAAACTTCTGACTCACTTCTGAAATAATCTGTCTATAAATAATTGTTGGAAAAATTAATTGCATCATGCCCAAAGTAGATGTCCTAACCGACTTGCCAAAACTATAGTTTGTTAACAAGAAATTTGTGGAGTGGTTGAAAAACTAGCTTCAATGACTCCAACCTAAGTGTATGTAAACTTCCGACTTCAACTGTATATGATTGCAAAATTTAGTTAACTTTCCCAAATTCCCTAGTTTTCTAGAAATTCTGGTTGAAAGCGTCATGTAATCAGAAGGGATTAAACAGGATATCCTGAATATTCCAACCAGGATTTCTGGAAAACCCTTTGGGAACTTTGCCAGAATATTGCATCCCTTACCAGGTTTAAAACGGGCTAATGTGGCAGTGGTCTAGAAAACCACACAGCTCCTGGGCAGAGTGCTATCAGCTTAGGCAGGGGCTCTGTTTAACACTGGGCAAAGAAGGGGGTGAAGTTGACAGGGGGGTAAGTAGCGTGAGGAGGAGAAGGGAGGGTAAGGAAGCTCTAAGTTCATTCTCCGTCACTGTCAGGGCCCCTTGCATCTCACTGCCTCCACTGCCATATTGGTTCACTGAGGCTCTCTGTGTGACATACATCCTGTTGATAGGAAGTAGGTAGATGTTGAGGGAAGAGCGGCTGTACCTTGCAATTAGACTCTGGATAAGAGTAAGTCTGAATATTGCAGAGATAAATTGACATTTCAGATCTATTCTAACCAGGATCAAAGGTCAATTTAATCATTCAATGTTTACTTTAATATGCCTTTTAAAAATCATATAAATGCTCATGTTTTAAACGCCTCTGAGCTAACTACTATTTTAGCTATCCCTTATGGAACGATAGCAGGATGATAGACGTCCCACTCATTAAATAGTTTAGCTCCCATTGATCTCATGATTACCATGTTAACCAAGCTGTCAGCTCTGCCATCTGGTGTCAGTGAGTCAGCCAGGGAGACAGAAAAATAGGGGGAAAGACAGATCATGCACAGCCATGCAGCCTCTCCTTCCTTTCATCTGGTTCCTTGGAAGTTGTGGGAACAGATGTTTTTGGTTTCACATTGGTTGTGGGAATGAAGCCGTATATGTTGACTGACCGTTAAAACGGAAAGTATACCGGTCAGTACAACTTTCTGGGAATGGTGCAGGATAGTTACTTGGCTTTGGAACGTTCAGCACATTTAACAGGTTGCGCTGACAAAAAAACAATACTTAAGTTAAGTTGCAAACAGCGAGACTTGTTTTACAATGTACCACATCTCTGGTGAGCACAAGAGATAAATGTAATATTGTTAAGAGAAGCATGTCAGCTAAGCTAACAGCAGATAAATTGTTTATGATGGCAGCCATGTTTGTTCATGTTCAACAAGCGAAAACTCCCTAATCCCATTCGCAAGTAAAAACAAAGTCAAAGATGGCTGCGCCCATTTTCCGAAAATTATGATTTTAGTTTGGCCACTTCAGCATATTACACATTTGATGTACTTGTAAACGTTCATACAAGAACTGGAGCACATGACTTGATAAGTAATTTACAGTTTGACAAAACACATTTCATCACCTCACAGATCACACAAAATGTCAAGCCTACTGGCTAGCCTAAGCGTAGCGCGAAAGCTAAACAGGGTTGCCAGATTTAGGGGAAACCATTTTAGGGGTCCATGGGGGAAGGTATTGTGGGGGGATATGATGCAGGAAATATTACTATGATGGGATTTGTCAATAAATGGGGGGCAAACAGAAGATTAAAAGCTAAATAAAAAATAAAACCCATGGAAAGGGTGGTTCTGAGCTGGAACCATCCCTTCACTTTGTTTTGTTATAACATCGTTGGTCTGACACATGTTTCGCAAGCCACATACAGTGTATGTGTAGTATTCACCCCCTAGGCATTTTTCCTATATTGTTGCCTTAACTTGGAATTTAAATATATTTTTTGGAAGTGTGTATCATTTGATTTACACAACATGCCTACCACTTTGAAGATTTTTTTTTTTTTTTGTGAAACAAACAAAATAACAAAAAAAAGGAAAACTTGGGTGTGGATAACTATTCACCCCCCCAAAGGCAATACTTTGTGGAGCCACCTTTTGCAGCAATTACAGCTGCACGTCTCTTGGGGAATGTCTCTGTAGCTTAGACACTGGTATTTTTGCACATTCAAGGCAAAACTGCTCCAGCTCCTTCAAGTTGGATGGGTTCCACTGGTGTACAGCAATCTTTAAGTCACCTTTGGGGGGGGGGGGGGTTACTGTCACGCCCTGACCTTAGTTATCCTCTAGTGACTCACCATCCCGCATGCGGGAACGTAATCATCACCTGACACTAATTAGCATAACGCAACGGACATAAATATCCCTAGAAAATATTCCTATTCATGAAAATCACAACTGAAATATATTGAGACACAGCTTAGCCTTTTGTTATTCACCCTGTCATCTCAGATTTTCAAAATATGCTTTACAGCCAAAGCTAGACAAGCATTTGTGTAAGTTTATCGATAGCCTAGCATAGCATTTTGTCCAGCTAGCAGCAGGTAACTTGGTCACGGAAATCAGAAAAGCAATCAAATTAAATAGTTTACCTTTGATGAGCTTCGGATGTTTTCACTCACGAGACTCCCAGTTAGATAGCAAATGTTCCTTTTTTCCCAAAATATTATTTTTGTAGGCAAAATAGCTCCGTTTGTTCTTCACGTTTGGCTGAGAAATCGCCCGGAAATTGCAGTCACGAAAATGGCGAAAAATATTCCAAATTAGCTCCATAATATTGACAGAAACATGGCAAACGTTGTTTATAATCAATCCTCAAGGTGTTTTTCAAATATCTATTCGATAATATATCGATCGGGACAACAAGTTTTTCAGTAGGACCGATTGGAGTAATTGCTACCTCTGTATTTTACGCGAGAATCTCTCTGGCAGCATCAGGTGACCACAATGTAGCCGCTTACAGGTATTCTTCAACATAAATGTGTAAAACTACGTCACAATGCTGTAGACACCTTCGGGAATACGGAGAAAGAGTAATTTGGTTGATAGCCGATTCACTGCTCAATAGGGACTCATTGGAACGCAGCTCTTTCAAAACATAGGGCACTTCCGGATTGGATTTTTCTCAGGCTTTCGCCTGCAACATCAGTTCTGTTATACTCACAGACAATATTTTTACAGTTTTGGAAACTTTAGAGTGTTTTCTATCCTAAACTGTCAATTATATGCATATTCTAGCATCTTGTCCTGACAAAATATCCCGTTTACTACGGGAATATTTTTTTCTCCAAAAATGAAAATACTGCCCCCTAGTCACAACAGGTTATCTCTGTTTTCTTTATTATTTTGGTTAGGTCAGCGTGTGACGAGGGTGGTATGTGTGTTTTTGGCTTGTCTAGGTTTTTTTGTATATCTATATGGTTTTGTTATTGTCTATGTACATGTAGGTCTATGGTGGCCGGAATTGGTGCCCAATCAGAGACAGCTGTTTATCGTTGTCTCTGATTGGGGATCCTATTAAGGTTGCCATTTTCCATTTTGGTTTTGTGGGTTATTGTCTGTGTAGTTGCCTGTCAGCACGCGTGTCTTATAGCATCATGTTTGTTTTGTTCATTTGTTTAGTGTTCTTCGTATAATAAAAGAAGAATGTATTGTTATCACGCTGCGCGTTGGTCTCCTCGTTATGACGAACGTGACAACACCCATGGAGATGAATACTTTTGCAAGGCACTGTAGCTGGGGTTTTGCTTATCATTAGCTCATAATCAGGACAACCTTCCACACAGTAATTTGCACACATCATGTGTGTCCATTAACCTGTTAGATCTCTAGGGGCGCTATTTCATTTTTGGATAAAAAACGTTCCCGTTTTAAGCGCGATATTTTGTCACGAAAAGATGCTCGATTATGCATATTCTTGACAGTTTTTGAAAGAAAACACTCTGAAGTTTCAGAATCTGCAAAGATATTGTCTGTAAGTGCCCCAGAACTCATTCTACAGGCGAAACCAAGATGATGCATCAACCAGGAAATTAGCAGAATTTCTGAAGCTCTGTTTTCCATTGTCTCCTTATATGGCTGTGATTGCGCAAGGAATGAGCCTACACTTTCTGTCGTTCCCCCAAGGTCTTAGCAGCATTGTGACGTATTTGTAGGCATATCATTGGAAGATTGACCATAAGAGACTACATTTTCCAAGTGTCCGCCTGGTGTCCTGCGTGGAATTCGGTGCGCAATTGCCAGCTGCTTGTACTTTTCCATTTGATATAGGGGAGAAACCATGCGTCCAAGAACGATATATCAATGAAGAGATATGTGAAAAACACCTTGATGATTGATTCTAAACAACGTTTGCCATGTTTTCAGTCGATATTATGGAGTTAATTTGGAAAAAAGTTCGCGTTTTGAGGACTGAATTTTCGTTTTCTTTTGGTAGCCAAATGTGATGTATAAAACGGAGCTATTTCTAATACACAAAGAATATTTTTGGAAAAACTGAGCATCTGCTATCTAACTGAGAGTATCCTCATTGAAAACATCAGAAGTTCTTCAAAGGTAAATTATTTTATTTGAAGGCTTTTATGTTTTTGTTGAAATGTTGCGTGCTGGATGCTAACGCAATAATAATAATAATAATAATAATAACGTAATAAGGCACTTTGATAGGAACACACAAATGTTCAAAGTTATTACTAGTAAGGAAAATAACAATGAAGGCAATGCGGGCGCCAGCTGGAAAATGTAGCAGGTGGAAAGGTTTGAGCAGGTTCTGTTCTGGTTGGAGATGCGTTTGGGCTTTTGTTGAAAGTGTTTGGGCTGTTGAAGAGAGAAGTTTGTTCGGCTCAGTAAAGCCTCAAACAAATTGTCCACAACAGTGAAATGTGCTACTTTTATGTGAATTAATGAGGCAGAACACACCTCAAATAAGAAAATACTTTAAAATTGACAAGTTGAAACAGCCTATAGATAATTGACAAGCAGCATGCCTAGGTTCGAAGGCAGCACAGGTAAAATGGGGGGCAAGGATACCTGTGTTGTTTTCAAGGGATTGTTAAGATAACAACCCACATATTCCATTGTGGGGTTTGTTATTTTACAGTTGATGTAAATAATTTGGGCTAATCATGTTATTCCACTATCATTAAGCAGTAATGATAGACATTTTAGAAAATGAATCCTACTCTGTCTGCACAGCTTCCCAGGCAACCACCGCATCAGGAATGCTGTGATACAAGGTAAAGAAGGGTGGGATATGCTGGGAAGCAAGACCCACGCTGTAAGTTACAGTTATTCCTTTCAAATCTGCATCAACTGAGCATTTCAGACATACAAAAATTAAAAATGCAAACATTGAACAGTTTCACAAAAGTGCACGACTAAATATAGCCTATTTCAAATTGAGTACTTCAAAAACACCAGAAAAGACATTGTTGAATGAGTTGGTCAAAAAATCAAAGAATTGATAGCAAATGAAATGAACTACCCATTTAACAAGCATTTCATCTTTTCAAAAACATTTCCCACTACGTAGACAGGCCAGGTACCTATATTAGGCTTATGGCTGGATTTATTTTGTATTTTTATGTCAAATTATGTCTTACCTTTTATTTCTCATGAGTGTTAATTTGTATCAATATTTCAACTATGCTGGCTTATATTGTAAAAAAATTGAATAAATGTCTGATCAATACATGCAATTCTGAACATAGACTTTGTCAATTATAATGCAGAGGCACCAATACATTTACTGTAAGCAGTTATTTTGTACATTCCCTTATGTCTAAGCTTCTAAGCTGACTTAGGCTTTACAAATTATTGTAAAGAAGTGTATCAGTGAACTGTAATTCTGTAATTAGTTACAAAACAATAGAAATGCAAAGTAGCTCTAGGAAACATGTTCTTCTCGGAACATTATGTGCTAGCTGGGTCTATAACTCAACCTGGTAAAAACATGCTTCCAGAATATTCAATTCTGAATAATGGTGGGGAAAACCTCTTAAAACATGAACACAGACACACATACTTATACGGTAAGAGAGAGAGAGAGAGCAATAGAGAAAGCACGAGAAAGAACACGGCAGAGAAAATCAGAGAGCGAGAGAGCACACCCACACCCTGAGATTGAGACGAGTTTCATATGTCATTATGTTTGTTTGTTTGCTCCCAGCCACTGTTTCTTCCTTCCCACATAAAACAAATTATACAGTTTTACTATAGGTTACCACAGAATTCTATGATAAAACTATTGTATTCTGTAGATTCCTGTGGAGACTGGTGACTTGAAAAGTTGAGGATGGTAGACTCACAGTATAGGCGTGGAAGTTCTCTACCCAGATAACAATTGATAGACAATAGAACTCACAGGGCTGAGCTTGCATCATGCAGCCCTATGCAACTTTAGGCCTTTTAACTGCCATCACTATTATGTCGATTATTCCAGGAAACAATTTTGGATGAAATGTAAATGCAGCCTAGCAAGCCTAATTTTGAATATAATCTAAGTTTGATCACATTCACATTTTCTCCTGACACACAAATGGACTATAAATACATAACGTTACCAATTAGTTTACCCTGACTAAATGGACAGGGCAGATAGGCTTTATGCAGCTGCTCTTATTAACAGTTGATCAGACAGAAAAATCCTCCTTATCATCCCATATAGCATGTCAGATGTCTAATGTTTAGGTGTAGCCTAGGATGCTGCAATATTTATGTCATTAATTTTTGCTTGTGTCTGTCGGAAGTGATGATGGGAGTGATTATGTGTTATCATCATTGCTAAATAAATACCGGAGGAAAGTTGAAAGCCTACTTGAGCGCACGCAAAAAGAATGCACTGCATCAACCTCTTTAATCTAACTTTTAATGGTTGATGCAATGGAAGATCGAATTAGTCAGAATTGTTTGACTTGCCAGAGAAGATGTTCAGCATGTAAAGCGTCGTAACGTGCAATTACAGGCTGCTTGATGATAGGCTCCCTGTTAACCAGCTACACATTTTATATTAGTTGGTATTGAACGCTCATCTTTTCATCCTTCTTCGTGAAACTGATCTCAGGCAGAGGTTGACCCTCGCTTTTAACACACACATTTTCTGTGTAACCCGGAGAATGAAAGGGATTCTTCAATAGGCCACAACATTTTTCGGCAGTATTGGCCATTATAGCGGAGAAAACTACCCTCACGCTGAAAGCTAGCTAGCTACTGAAGTTAGCAAGGCAAATAAATTGCACTAACTACACACAAAAATAGTTCTAAATCCAAGAAAACAATTTATAAAAATGTACCTCCATCTCCTGTAATTTGAAAAAAAAAACAAATTGAATTGAGTAATGTCCCAAAAATTTTCAACTATCATTCATCACTCTTAATCTCTATCCAACAATGTCACCAAGCTTCTCAACCCTCAATGCTCTGTGGCACAACCCCAATATAACATATTAGGTTCGTTCTCTGATCCAACATCTATGAATGGATGGGCAACACGTCAGTTCATAATGCGAAAGCTTTGGTTGGAGGGCGTCCTCCAGAAGTGGTCACAAATTGGGGCGGCAGGGTAGCCTAGTGGTTAAAGTGTTGGACTAGTAACCGAAAGGTTGCAAGTTTGAATCCCCGAGCTGACAAGGTACAAATCTGTCGTTCTGCCCCTGAACAGGCAGTTAACCCACTGTTCCTAGGCCGTCATTGAAAATAAGAATTTGTTCTTAACTGACTTACCTAGTTAAATAAAGGTAAAAAAAATAATTAAATAAATAAAAAATAAGCAGCCCTCACCCTCCGATCCAAAAGGTCCCAGACGTGCTCAATGGAATTGAGATCCGGGCACTTCGCTGGCCATGGCAGAACACTGACATTCCTGTCTTGCAGGAAATCACGAGCAGTATGGGTCATGTCAGCATGAGCCTGCAGGAAGGGTACCACATGAGGGAGAACAGCGTTGAGGTTGCCTGCAATGACAACAAGCGCAGTCCGATGCTGCTGTGACACACCGCCCCAGACCATAACGGACCCTCCACCTCGATCCCGCTTCAGAGTACAGGCTCGTTCCTTCGACGATAAACATGAATCCGACCATCACTCCTGGGGAGACAAAATAACGACTCGTCAGTGAAGAGCACTTTGACAGTAATGTCTGGTGAGGACCTGCCTTACAACAGGCCTACAAGCCTGAAGGTCCAGCCTCTCTCAGCCCATTGCGGACAGTTTGAGCACTGATGGAGGGATTGTGCGTTCCTGATGTAACTCGGGCAGTTGTTGCCATCATGTAACTGTCCCGCAGGTGTGATGTTCGGATGTACCGACCCTGTACAGGTGTTTTTACACATGGTCTGCCGCTGCGAGGACAATCAGCTGGCCGTCCTGTCTCCCTGTAGCGCTGTCTCACAGTACGGACGTTGACATTTATTGCCCCGGCCACATCTGCAGTCCTCATGCCTCCTTGCAGCATGCCTAAGGCACGTTCACGCAGATGAGCAGGGACCCTGGGCATCTTTCTTTGTGTTTTTTTTTCAGAAGAAAGGTCTCTTCAGTGTCCTAAGTCTCATAACTGTGACCTTAAATTGCATATCGTGTGTAAGCTGTTAGTGTCTTAACAACCATTCCACATGTGCATGATCATTAATGGTTTATGATTAATTGAAACCGTGTTTAAATGAAGATCTGAAGTAATTCGGATTTTTACAAATTATCTTTGAAAGACAGGGTCCTGAAAAAGGGCCATTTTCTTTGCTGAGTTTATGTTTATAGAAGGGGGCGAGGCCTACCAGCCTCCTAGGTTTTGTATTGAAGTCAATGTAGCCAGAGGAGGACGGAAGCATGCTGTCCTCCGGCTACACCATGGTGCTAGCTCAGACAGTGCTGTTGAAGTTACTGTTGACCTACATTGCAAAACAGTGTATTTTAACCAATTATTTAGTGACATATGAACATAGTGAAACATTAAAAGTTATCATTTTTAGATAAAACTATCTGTTGTATTTGCATTTGTTTCACTACTTTATTCCCTTTCCTCCTCTGGGGAGCCTCCGCTGATAAAATCCTATACTCTCCACTGTAGCATCCTTCAATCGTGTAGTACTTTAGAATTTTGAAGAATAAAACAAATTGTAGTATACTGTACAGTCATGGCCAAAAGTTGAGAAAGACACGAATATTCATTTTCACAGACTGCTGCCTCAGTTTGTATGATGGCAATTTGCATATACTCCAGAATGTAATGAAGAGTGATCAGATGAATTGCATTTAATTGTAAAGTCCCTCTTTGCCATGCAAATGAACTGAATCCCACCCCAAAAAAATCCACTGCATTTCAGCCCTGCCACAAAAGGACCAGCTGACATCATGTCAGTGATTCTCTCGTTAACAGTCGTGTGAGTGTTGACGAGGGCAAGGCTGGAGATCACGCTGTCATGCTGATTGAGTTCGAATAACAGACTGGAAGCTTCAAAAGGAGGGTGGTGCTTGGAATCATTGTTCTTCCTCTGTCAACCATGGTTACCTGCAAGGAAACATGTGCCTTCATCATTGCTTTGCACAAAAAGGGCTTCACAGGCAAGGATTTTGCTGCCAGTAAGATTGCACTTCAAGGAGAGTGGTTCAATTGTTGTGAAGAAGGTTTCAAGAAAGTCCAGCAAGCGCTAGGACCGTCTCCTAAAGTTGATTCAGCTGCGGGATCGGGGCACCACCAGTACAGAGCTTGCTCAGGAATGGCAGCAGGCAGGTGTGAGTGCATCTGCACGCACAGTGAGGCGAAGACGTTGAGGATGGCCTGGTGTCAAGAAGGGCAGCAAAGAAGCCACTTCTCTTCAGGAAAAACATCAGGGACGGACTGATATTCTGCAAAAGGTACAGGGATTAGACTGCTGAGGATTGGGGTAAAGTCGCTTTCTCTGATGAATCCCCTTTCCGATTGTTTGGGGCATCTGGAAAAAAGCTTGTCCAGAGAAGACAAGGTGAGCGCTACCATCAGTCCTGTGTTATGCCAACAGTAAAGCATCCTGAGGCAATTCATGTGTGGCGTTGCCAAGGGAGTGGGCTCACTCACATTTTTTGCCTAAGAACACAGCCATGAATAAAGAATGGTAACACATCCGCTGAGAGCATTTCTCCCATCCTTCCAGGAACAGTTTAGTGACGAGCAATGCCTTTTCCAGCATGATGGAGTATGATGGAGCACCTTGCCAGTGGCTAAGTGGCTCGAGGAACAAAACATCAATATTTTGGGTCCATGGCCAGGAAACTCCCCAGACCTTAATCCCATTGAGAACTTGTGGTCAATCCTCAAGAGGCGGGTAGACAGACAAAAACCCACAAATTCTGACAAACTCCAAGCATTGATTATGCAAGAATGGGCTGCCATCAGTGTAATGGTCGTCGTATGAAGGAGAGGACCAAAGCGCAGCGTGGTAAGTGTTCATCTTGGTTTTTAATAAGAATAGTGAACACTGAAACAAAAACAATAAAACGACAAATGAACAGTCCTGAACGGTGAAATAAAACACAGAACAGAAAATAATCACCCACAACTCAAAAGTGAAACCAGGCTACCTAAGTATGGTTCTCAATCAGGGACAACGATTGACAGCTGCCTCTGATTGAGAACCATACCAGGCCAAACACAGAAATCCCAAATTATAGAAAAAGGAACATAGACTGCCCATCCCAACTCACGCCCTGACCATACTAAAACAAAGACAAAACAAAGGAACTAAGGTCAGAACGTGACAATCAGTCAGGATGTGGCCCAGAAGTTAATTGATAGCATGCCAGGGCGGATTGCAGAGGTCTTGAAAAAGAAGGGTCAACACTGCAAATATTGACCCTTTGCATCAACTTCATGTAATTGTCAATAAAAGCCTTTGACACTTATGAAATGCTTGTAATTATACTTCAATATTCCATAGTAACGAATGACAAAACAAATGAGCGAAATGACAAAACAAAATTCTAAAGACACTGAAGCAGCAAACTTTGGAAATTAATATTTGTGTCATTCTCAACTTTTGGCCACGACTGTAGTATCCCTTGATCATGTAGTGCTTAATTTGAATGTTGTAGTATACTGTGCAGAATATACTGCACACTGTAGTATCCCTCGATTAAATAGTGCTTAATTTAGAATGTTAAGATTGATTAGACTGCCAGCCATCTTTACTGCTAGTCGATACGGTTTACATTTAAACGCCCTTTGTCGTAGGGGAGCTCACGCTGGGGATTTTGTCTGCGGTACCACCTCAATCTTGTAATGCTTACTATACTTAGTGTACAAAACATTAGGAACAACTGCTCTTTCTGTATTAGCGATTTGTCTTTCTTTGGTCATAGGAGTAACATGAATTTGGCTGAGGCAAAAATAATGCAGTGCGACTTAAGTTTCGCCATCAGCTGAAGGGAGGCGGAGAGGAGGGACAGTGAGTCAGGTGAGAGGCAGCTTCACCACTGCTCCCTCCCCTCAGAATGACCATCAGATGCAAACCATCAGTCCAGTAAAAAAAACAAAAGAAATTCAGTACAAGTCAAAAGTTTGGACACACCTACTCAGGGTTTTTCTATATTTTTACTATTTTCTACATTGTAGAATAGTGAACACATCAAAACTATGAAATAACACACATGGAATCATGTACTAACCAAAAAAAAGTGTTACACCAATCAAAATAGATTTTTATATTTTAGACTTTTCGAAGTAGCCACCCTTTGCCTTGATGACAGCTTTGCACACTCTCGGCATTCTCTCAACCTGCTTCATGAGGAAGGCTTTTCTAAGTCTTGAATGAGTTCCCACATATGCTGAGCACTTGTTTGCAGCTTTTCCTTCACTCTGCGGTCCAACACATCCCAAACCATCTTAATTGGGTTGAGGTCAGGGGATTGTGGAGGCCAGGTCAATCTCCCGTCCATTCGGGACCAATGGCTTGGGTCCCCAGTTGGAGATCGGGGTCGCCGCTCATAAGAGGCCACGGGGGCGGTTGAGGAGGCGGACAAAAACTGTGGTGAACTGGGGTCCACATCCCGCGCCAGAGCCGCCACCGCGGACAGACGCCCACCCAGACCCTCCCCTATAGGTTCAGGTTTTGCGGCCGGAGTTCGCACCTTTGGGGGGAGTACTGTCACGTTCTGACCATAGTTCTGTTATTTTATTGTTTGTTTTAGTATGGTCAGGGCGTGAGTTGGGGTGGGCAGTCTGTTTGTTTTTCTATGTTGGTTTTTGTGTTCGGCCTAGTATGGTTCTCAATCAGAGGCAGGTGTCGTTAGTTGTCTCTAATTGAGAATCATACTTAGGGACCTGGGTTTCACTTTTGGTTTGTGGGTGTTTGTTTTGGCCACACAGTACTGTTTCGGTTTTCATTTTGTTCACATCGTTTATTGTTTTTTATTTCAGTGTTCAGTTCGTTTCAATAAAAAATCGTCATGAACACTTACCACGCTGTGCTTTGGTCCGATCCTTATTCCACCGACGACGGCCATTACAGTTACTATTTAATAATGAGGGAAACACCAGAATTGACAGGTTTGTGACAAGAGACCTATCGAGTTGGGTCAACAGTTCTGAACAATGCAAAGGACTAAACGTTAGACAGGTTCTAGGCCCATTACAAGGAAACAGTACAAAGGCAGATATAAAGAATGAGCAGTCTATTAAAGCTTAGAGGATTAGGTTTGCTTGTTTGACACACGTTAACAAGAGTACACCAAAATTACTTCTTAGATTCGTCCACTAGCGTTCTGAAAGTCCTTTCAGAGACTCAGCTGACCAAGTTCACAAGATGACCAAAAACAATGACAAACAAAACTGTAGTTCTTTATTTATTTATTGTTTTCCCCCCTTTTTCAATCTCGTCTCATCACTGCAACTCCCCAACAGGCTTGGGTGGCGAAGGTCGAGTCATGCATCCTCCGAAAAATTACCCGCCAAACCGCGCATCTTAACACCCGCCTGCTTAACCCATAAGCCAGCTGTGACACTGTGTCGGAGGAAACACTGTTCAACTGACAACCGAAGTGTGTCTCCAGGCGCTCAGCACGCCACAGGGAGTCGCTAGAGCGCAATGAGCCAAGTAAAGCCCCCCACCGGCCAAACCCTCCCCTAACTTGGATGGCGCTGGGCCAATTGTGCGCCGCCCTATGGGACTCCCAATCACAGCCGGTTTTGACACAGCCCGGATCAAACCCGGGTCTGTAGTGAGGCCTCTAGCACTGCCTTAGACTGCTGCGCCACTCGGGAGGACAACAATATTGTACTTCTGAGGGTAGAAAAGAACAGTTAACCACTGCTTTTACAAAATCACAAACACAAATGACTTTACTGAAAGCAGTGGCGGTCGGTGATGTTTAAGATTAGGACGATAATTTTTTTATGAGCATGGCCTCATTTCTATTACAAAATTTTGGATGACTGTCATTCATATTCCATTCATCCAGCTGAATATAACATCGATGGGTTTAGGCTACTACATGATACTTAAATTTGACCTATACCCAACATGAGGTTGCTACAACCAAGCCTATGAATGAAAGTTTACAACGTGGGTGCACAGGTCGAGAGACAAATGTCAGTAATCAAGGTGACAGACAGTGACACATTCAATACCTCCTTGCACTCTCTTGCCTGCATCTAACTGATATAGGGTGTAATCATTAGTCCAGTAGTTGTAACCTAGAGTTTATATAGGACAAATTCAGGTTTGTTTCTCTCCATTTTGTTTGCTTCCGTTTATTAACATAATTGGAAGAATGAGTAGATTACACCCCTGATCACACTCAAACACAGTTCACTTTCATACCAGCCACATAGTCATTTTGCTCGTTGTATAATTCCTTATCGCATCTACGCGCTCTCCTCCTCTCACCTTCAGTGCACAACACATCAGCTGTCTGTGACCAAGAGGGGGGAAACCATATCATAGCAAACCATATCATAACCACCATATTAGTCAACATAGTTCTAGTAGCTAACACGTTATTAAACCCGCTACAAGCAGTTGAGCAGTTACACCGGTGGGCCCCGGTGGCAATAAATGTATCAAATCAAAAGCCTACCTTGACTTCGAAGAGTTCCCTTGTTGAATAGTCATAACCATGAGCCTCCTAAGTTTTGTATTGAAGTCAATATACTCAGAGGAAGGAAACTATCTCTCCTCCGGCTATACTATGGTGCTACCCTACAGAGTGCTTTTGAGGCTACTGTAGACCTTCTTTGCTAAACTGTTTCAATCAATTCCTTGGTGACTTGAATATATTTAGGATAGCTCATTTAAAAAGGATATCTTTAATGTTTCCCTGTTTTTATGAAATATCCTGATGGCCCTCCACTTACTCTAAGGATCTTACACTGACTGACTTGTCTTATTAGAGGGCGCTGCCAATAAACTAAACTGCTAGACCTCAAACCAGCAAAGCCTCTCCAAACAAACCAACTGAAAACAAAAGGACTGTCACGCCCTGGTCTTAGTATTGTGTGTTTCTTTATTATTTTGGTCAAGCCAGGGTGTGACATGGGTTTATTTATTGTGGTGTGTTTTGTCTTGGGGTTTTGTTAGGTATTGGGTTTGTGGCTTAGTGGGGGTATCTAGCATAGTCTATGGCTGTCTGGAGTGGTTCTCAATCAGAGGCAGGTGTTTATCGTTGTCTCTGATTGGGAACCATATTTAGGCAGCCATATTCTTTGAGTTTTTCGTGGGTGATTGTTCCTGTCTCTGTGTTTGCACCAGATAGGGCTGTTTAGGTTTTCGCACGTGTATTGTTTTTGTTGTTTTTGTCTATTCATGTATAGTCTTTGTTATTAAAGAACCATGACTAGAAACCACGCTGCATTTTGGTCCGCCTCTCCTTCACCACAAGAAAACCCTAACAAGGACATTACTGCAGTTGCTTTACATAATGAACATCTTGAATATTGATAAATATGATTAATATTAATACACATTAATAAACTGATGGTCAAACTCAACAAATACCATTTAGAACAATCGACCACACCCAAAACATTTCTTCAAGATGGCATGGTCAAGAAATGTTTGCTCCCAAATAAACCAAGAGCAACGGCACCATACAGCCTATACACAAAGGGCCATCCAGGTACAAAGGTCTCACCTGAATAGGACCAATGGGTGCTTTTATGCATTTCCTGCCTGTCCTCCCCTAATAAGGGCAGAGTAACTGACCAAAACGTTGGTTCCTAGCCTGTCTGTCACACGATTGTAACTGATTTGAGGTTTAGGTGAGGGTTAAGCCCATCTACTGTGGGACTCCAGTCAAAGAGCAAGCGGAGGCAGATGCAGTTCAGTTTAATAGTCTTTAAAAATGAAGGGAATGATTGACAGTTGACACGAGACTTGAATTGAGACTTGGTTGGCTTTGTATGGAGACAAAGGTACAAATAAAAGCAATGAACATGCATCATTAAATGAGCTGTTAATGGAATATGCAATAAGCATATAAAACGGGTAACGCTCTGCATAAATATAGCAGCAGTTTGCAAAGAATGGCCAGCAATAGCATACAGATGGTAGGCCAAAGCTATCCAGGCTAATCTATCTGTGGCTGCATGGCAAACAAAAAAAGCTAATGGTGAGGGAGTCCTCTTCTATAAGATAAAAAGCTTGTACTCACGTTTCAATGACACATACTAGTTGATTGTCATGCTCAATTACTCAGTTCTGTCTGGGAGAAGGACCAGGATTGAAAGGATGTGCTTTTTCTTCATCTTCTTCTATGATATAATGGCCATCCGCAAACCAACGTTAAAGGTGCATGCCTCCACCTACTCTGCTGAAGTGTGTGGTCAGTCACGGTTTACAACATTTCTAAATCCTCCTACCTAACTTCCTCCTACCTACTTATGAGAATAAATAAATAAATAAATACATTTAAAAAAAAATAGCCCTGCTAATTTCTAATAGACCCTCCCCCATCCACAAAATCCCTTCCACCCCCCCAATCCCATCCAACCTCAATGACCCTACAGACATGTATTGTCTGTAAACAATTGTTGGACAAGTTACTTGTGTCACGCACAAAGTAGATGTCGTAACCGACTTGCCAAAACTATAGTTTGTTAGCAAGACATTTGTGGAGTGGTTGAGAAACAAGTTTTAATGACTCCGACCTAAGTGTATGTAAACTTCCGACTTCAACACACATATATGGAAACCCTTCAGATTAATGAATTTGGCTATTTCTGCCACACCCATTGCTGTCAGGTGTATGCAATTGATAATGGACGCTACCTGATTAAATTAATCATGTAACAATTAACTCATTAAGATCTGGGGCACCACGAGGGTGGTTCTTTAAAGAGTTACCATCTCCTGAATTAAAACGCTAAAGTTCTTTACCTATCACATCTACAAACAGTCAACGTATTAATCATAACCTCGTATCAAATCATTCTGAACAGTCGTAACCTCCTTGCATCTGCAAAAACGCAAGCCTTACTTATGATTCAGTACTACACAAAATTGGTTTAATAATTTAATTTACAAGATAATTAAATAGTAACACAGGATAAACATACACATTTAATACGTAAAAAATGGGTCCCTAGCAGACTGACCTCAATATGGCTGCTTGAGAGAGAGAGGGACAGAGACATTTAACATTGTTACATTTAGAAACTCTCACTTACAGTAATCATATACTTCGCACACGAACCGCCGCCCTCTTTGAGTAACACATGAATGTATTTACGTGAAATGCCTGGTCCATCGTGAATCTCTCTCGGTGGACAGGTCCGCATAGGAAAGGGAGATGGGCCTTTTCACGGTGCACTTGTAAGGCTTTGATTGTCCAAAAGTGTTCCAACACTGTTGTTCTTCTCTGTAGTTGTCCAGTATCCAGTGACTTGTCGTGTAGTCCTGAACAGAACTACAGTTTATTTTCTTTCCATTAGCCCTTGAAGATGCTACTTTGAAGATAGGCTAGCCAGCCGTGTCAATGGTTTGAGCAGAGTAACAGGATGGTCCCACTTAAATTTGCTTTTGAAGATACTTTACAACTGTACCAGTGATTATCCGGGAGGTGAGTTTATCATTTCTACCTCGTTGAGATTCAAAGTTCAAACCACTTTAACGTGTAGCTGCAGCTTCACGCTTTTATGGTCTGGTATGTTAATTTCGTTACCCATCATTTATGCAGTTTGTTTGAATGTGGCGGTTCCGTCAGGCTGACACATACTCTGACCTCAGTTTGGGGCGTGACTTGTCACTTGCAAAATGTATATAAAACAATTCTCATAGTTTCTCAAATCATATCCCTCTCTTAACAAAAACACTTTCACAATTTGTTCATATTACATGCACAACGCATAGGATGGAAACTTTGTACATGTAGTGGGTATATTTTCCAAGTTGCAGTATTTACCTTAACATTTTTAATGACATAAAATAAACAAAAGGACATTAGTGTTCTGTAGATCGCCTCTGACCATTCCATGTTAGAAATATTGTTCCATTATTCACTTTTGAACGTGTTAGAGTTTCGGCAGGAAAAGTCTCATTAAACAAAAACAGGGAGAGGGAGACCTGCATCTTCACTCCTTGATTTATAAAAGGGTGTGAGTTGTTAACCACCCCTAGTTCTTTCCTTCCCCCTCTCTATCTCTGCCTCATTTGAAGTTATTCATTGAAAACCTGATCTGACCTTTTGGATTCTCGTGGACAGTCATGACAACCCTTTTGATGCAATTGCTTACAGTGAATTTGAGATTTATGGCATGCATGCCCAAATCAGGTGACTCAGGTCAACTAATGTTGAATACTTGTCGTTACTTGTGAGATTCCAGTAACCAATCATTTATGATGTTTAAAAGTTGACAGCTATTACAAATCAGCTGTCAGAATCTGCATGAAGAGCAGTTTATTTTGAACCAATCAAAACTCAATATTTTATCTTAGTCCCTCTCCTAACCTCACGTTCTACACCATGGGCGACATGTTGAAAAGGAGCTAGAACGGAACATGAAGAGCTACCGCCATTCTAAGGGGAGAAAAAAATAACTTTCAAATTGTTGTGAGAAGTTGAATAATGCTGAACTAAAAATGTGCTGTGAAGGGGTTGAGGGAAAGATTGACGCCAGGATTTGGTTTTCACAAGGTTTTCACAAGGAGAACAAGCTGCTAGCGATTAGGCTACCTAAGCTATTGCTAGCATTTTGTGTGAGTTCATACGGAACCAAGCATAGTGTAACGGTATTGACTTGAGGTTGTTTGTAGGGGTGCCAGGTGGGTTGTGCCTACCAGAGAAAATATTGATTTCTCTTTTTTTGTTTGTGAGGGAATGAGTCCTGTCTGGGCCGTCAAGTCTACACTAATACAAAAGTCAGTACGGAAATGCGCTTTTCACAAACCCTTAAAACATTGGAAAAAACTTCAAAACAAATGTGTTCTTTTGCGTGGGTTGTATTAGCAACATAAATGATCAAACACAATAATATAGCAAACAATGAGCTCTGGTTCCTCGAGAAAAGTCCCATACCATGGGCCTAAAAAAGAGTCTAGCCCGATAAAGGAGTTCAGGGAACTCAAGTGACCTTATTCACGCAATGTTTGTCCGTTCATAAAGTGTAGCGTAAGCCCAGTCTCAATCATACAATCCAAATATCAAAGTCTTACCACACAACCATAAAGAGTATCAAAACTCAATAAGTCTTCAACTACAACTGACCACATATGTATACATTGTACTAAAACAAATGAAATATAGTATGCATTGTAGTCAGACAATCCAATCCACCAACAGGCGGAGAAAGGCCATGAAGAACCAGCAGAGACTAACTGAGATGTGTAGTCCAAATGAGGCAATGAGAGGTTCCGATCCTGGTTAAACTTGAGACTTAGCTACAAAGCACACTTTTAAATACAACAAAACAAACGGCGTAAAGAAGCTTCGGAACTGAGGGTTGAACACATCCTCATTCGCTCCACTATCACAACCCCACTTTTGCACAGCTAATGCTGGTTATATTTAATTGGGAATTGAAGGGGAAGTGCCCTATTGGAAGGAGAAGCACTGAGACGGCCCAGGCAAATTCAGGGCCCTCACAATACGCACAAGCCGTTAACATTTAGGCTAGTTCAGCTATTAATCAATTGAAATAGAAAACGTTAGTGATCATACTAATCATGCATTGCGAACAATTTTGGTTTTCATACTTTTATCAAATATAATTAGATATTATCATAATCCATTGTGGTACACAGTTATGTTTTATATTACTTCATAAGAAATGGGTGTAAGGACTAGTACGTTCCATTTGCTCAGGCTAGTTTATTGTTTTTTGTTAATGTGAGCCTTGTCCTGTATTTTCTTATTCCTGTAAGATAAGGGCTATATTAATGTTTACATGAAAGGTACTCATGGTATATATACTGTATATTGTGTGATCCTGTTTGTAAAACAGGTCAGATTTTTTGAGTTCCACCAAGGATGGTGAGTCCAGGACATCCATAAGAAGATTTGCATGGGATGATTTATTTTCCTTTTCCTTGGAGGACAGTGCATTTGCACTGCCATACTACGTTGTGGTAGGACTCTTTGTTGCAAGACATCATTGTGCCATACATTGTAGTGAGTCTGTCATAAGAACATAACACATTTAAGCATCTTACAGTGTTTATTGATATGCACAGTCACTCACATTTGATTCCATCTTATAGTGGCTTATAAGTCAGTATTCTTTTTGAATGGGGTTGTTTTTTTCCTCTGGATTCGTGTTTCTATTGAACTTTGCACATTGAAATCTGAGACACCCTCAGACTAAAATAGAGTTGGGTACACCCTAGTTAACTATAGGCTGAATATATAGCCGTCTATTGTGCTGTTGATGTATTGAATTCATATTTATCTCATAGTACAAATTTCACACATCAATATTTACTCAAGTTGATTATTTTTTAAATGTATTTTTAAATGTACCAAATATAAGCCCGCATTCTTTTCCTAAATGATTCAGTTGTGTGGTCTTCATTTCTTCCTACTGCTCCAGTAGCGAACCTATCTGGTACAATAGAGTTTAAGCATAAACATACAGTAGCCCATAGTGTCAAGCAATTGTTACACAGACATATGACCATTCAACTTGAACATGTGGCTTGTCATTTCTATACAAACCAACTTTGCGGTATTTGTTTGGTTTGTGTGTTATTTCTTACATTATTAGCCCAGAAGGTTTTTAGTGTTATTCCATACAGCCGGAAATAACTTTGGGATATCAGAGTGGCGGTAACTCACCAGCATTACGACCAGAAATACATCTTTCCCTAATTGGAATCTTTGTTCACAGGGCAATTGAACTTATCCCAGATGCTAATCCAAGACACCACCGGCAGAGAAGAGGTATTTGGAGTGGATTTCTGAGTATATTATCGCTAATGTTAAGTCTACAATAAAGTAGATGAGCTCAGGGTGAGGATCTCCTTCTAGAAAGACATCAGGGACTACAAAATACTCTGTTTCACGCAATCATGGCTCTCTAGGGATATTCTGTCCCCGTCCATACAGGGTGGAACTTAGTACATCACATAGACAGGAATAAAGAACTCTCTGGGAAGAAGAAAGGTGTGGTGTATGTTTCATTAACTTAACATGGTGTGATTGTGATAACATACAGCAAATCAAATCCTTTTGTTTACCTGACCTAGAATACCTCACAATCAAATTCAGACCGTATTACCTCCCACATGTATATTCCCCCTCAAGCCAATACCACAACTTCCCTCAAGGAACTACACTGGACTTCATGCAAACTGGAAACCACATATTCTGAGGTCGCATTTATTGTAGCTGGGGATTTTAACAAAGAACATTTGAGGAAAACGCTACCGAAGTTCTATCAACACATTGACTATACTACTCACTCTGGGAAAACACTCGACCATTGCTACTCCCCCTTCCGGGATACCTACAAGTCTGCCCTGCCCTGCCTTCCTATAGGCAGAAACTCAAACAGGAAGTACCCATGCTAAGGTCTATTCAATGCTAGGCTGACCAATCGGAATCCATGCTTCAAGATTGTTTTGAGATGTGTAGTCCAAATGAGGCAATGAGAGGATCCGATCCTGGTTAAACTTGAGACTTAGCTACAAAGCACACTTTTAAATACAAAAAAACAAACGGCTAAAGAAGTTTCGGAACTGAGGGTTGAACACATCCTCATTCGCTCCGCTATCACAACCCCACTTTTATATTCCGGGTAGCCTCTGAGAATAATATTGACGTATACACGGACACGGTGACTGAGTTCATCAGGAAGCGTATAGGGGATGTTGTTCTCACAGTGACTATTACAACCTATCCAAACCAGAAACCGTGGATAGATGGCAGCATTCGTGCAAAACTGAAAGCGCAAACCACCGCATTTAACCATCGCAAGGTGACTGAAAATATGGTCGAATACAAACAGTGTAGTTATTCACTCCGTAAGTCAAACAAACAGGCAAAATGTCAGTTCAAAGTGGAGTGTCAATTCAAACCCTCATACACAAGACATATGCTGCAAGGTCTACAGACAATCACATATTACCAAGGGAACACCAGACACTGACGTCTTGCTCCCGGACAAGGTTTTGCGCAAATGCCGCCATCCATCACAGTGGGTACAACATCTCCAATGCACTTCCTTATAAACTCACTCTTCAAATCAGCGTATACGTCGATATTATTCTCTGAGGCTACCTGGAACATGTCCCAGTCCTCGTGATCAAATCTAGCTTGAAGCGGGGATTCCGATTGGTCAGACCAGCGTTGAATATTTCTTAGCACGGGTGCATCCTGTTTGAGTTTCTGCCTATAGGAAGGGAGGAGCTAAATGGAGTCATGGTCAGATCACAATAGCTCTGTGGTTATTTGTTGTGGTAGCCAAATGTAGCACCACCAGAGCAAACGGATAATAAACGGAAAATAAATGTTGTCTGATGATTTTGTTTTGTTGATCTGGTAGCAATAAGTCAATGTGTGTATATAACTTGTTTGTTCCATTTTTGGTTGGATTGAGAAATACGAACTTTGTGCTAATGCCGGATGTTTACTGGGTAACCTCTTGGTTGCACGTGCATATAGAACGTGTTATTGTTTTGACAGTTGAAAATGTCTATTTGGCTGAAATTTCCACTCCATTTTGGGGGGTTTATGTCATAGCCCCTCTAGTAATTTAATAGGATCTCTATGAACAGGGCCTACAGAGCTAAATTGGTGTGTGGTTTAATACATCTATCTAAGAAGACTGATCAGCAGCAGGCCTTCTCCCAGCAGAAATAAGGTTTATTATGCAAAAGCTTGTTATTGAATTCAGAAGTTTCGCATTCTATCGCTTTAGGATTGCTTAATTTTTGTCAACATGACTTAGTAAAACAAACTGGGACTAAACACAAAACAGACACTTTCAATGTTGGCCAAAACGTATTTCTTTGAATAATTATCCTCAGAACTTAAGAGTTGCCAGAAATCATCCGTGAACTATCAATAATGTTATAGTTCACTGATCCATAACAGTAATTATTCATCACTTGCCTGAATCCTTTTCTTTTGTAATGATAGAACAAGTCATGACAGTCAATCTTTAAGTTTACAGCTCCAGGCCCAGGTCACCCTTTGCAGCCGGGAATGCCACGGCATGAACATGGGAGAAAAAGGGGAATAAACAGAAAGTAAATAAAGGCATGTTGTTGTTTATTGGTGTGATTTGCGCATGCTAGCGGTATGGTGGCGGCAGCCCCGTGATGCCAAATATCAGAGCCTAGCTAATGACCCATACTGTAATGGCGCTATGGAGGTTCTGACTGATCCCCCACCCCTCCCAAATGCCTCCACCCCCGACACACTGATTTATATTTGACTCCCCCCATTAGCTCCAGGCCTGTGCTCGGCGGTAGGAAAAGTGCCATGACAGAAGAGAAGAGGAGTAGAATTAAACCGTTTATTTTTTATTTTTTTTAAAACTCTATAGATCTATCATGGCTGCAGGGAAGATGTGTCTGTGTGTGTCTGTAAAAGGGGCAATGCAATCATCTTGTAAAAGTGGGATGAAAAATGTGTGGGTGATTGCTAGTGCTAATGGCTCAGTTAGCGTGTGAATCAGAGGGCACAGTAGAGAGAGAGAGGAAAGGAAAGATGATGAGCGTGATAGAAAGGAGGAGAAATGGGAATAATGGATAGAGAACTGAGGAAAAACACATTATTAAGAAGAGAAAGCACAAGAGGTGTGGCGAGTGAGAACATTAATTTAAGAGAAAAGGGTGAAAGCGGCACAGTGCTAGAAATGAATGGGAATGAGAGAAAAGAGAAATGAGTAGATGAGTGTGATTTATGCTAAAGCAGCAGCTTGGTGGCTGTGTGTGACTGGAACTCTGTCTGCACTTTGTCATATTAGTAGGAGTGTTAATGAAGTGCATTAGGCAGCAGTGATATATCTGAAGAGTGGGATGTGTTAGTTCCCTCTCTCCCCTCCCCAGATCTGTCTACCTCCCTTTATTTAAGGCCTTTAGCTAAACATGCCGACTCTGACTATGATAAACATGGTCTGTGTAGCAGCCAGCCAAAGCCAGTCTCACTGGGCGCATCGTCCTCAGGGCAGTGTTCACCCATTAACAGAACTTCACAAGACAGTAAAGTAAGAGACCGCACAGAGCGAGGCAAAGATGCAGCTAATGCCACCGCTGCTCTATACAGTCAGTCGATTTATGTACCAGCACTTTGCAGAGTAACTGCATATTAAGCTACTTATTCATTTAAGGTGACTCAGGGACTTTACTTTAAAGTTTCCCTGTCTTCACACCCCGTCTCACCGTATAGTATCCTGTCTCTGTCACCCCAACACCATCTTTCTCCTTCACTCCCTCTTTCCTTATGTATCTCTCCCTCCCTCTCTCTATCCTTCCCCCTCCCTCTATCCTGCAGGTTTCCAGCCCACACCAACCTCTTTTTCCCTCCCTCTCTCACTGCATCTGTCCCTCCTCCGTGCCAGGAGGCCAAAACCACTGTCGCCGCCACTACACACCACACCACACCACACCACACACACACACACACACACACACACACACACACACACACACACACACACACACACACACACACACACACACACACACACACACACACACACAGCTCAAAGGAGACGGTCAGAGAGGAGGCCAGCGTGCGAGCTGTACCACGTAGGGCAAAAAAACCAAACATTTCCCCCTCCCTTCCAGGCCCCTTCGCTGGAACCGCCATGACGACTGGCAACTTCACAGCAAGACCGTAGGGAGACAGCTGAGGAAGTTGAGGGAAAAGCAGAGAGGTTGTTGTTTTTTTGTTTTACTTAGTAACAAAGACATTTAGTACAAACAGATTGTGACACACCAGGAAAATAATAACAAATTAATTAAATTGGACCGTCGTTGTTTGAATGCCCTTATTGAGGGACTGAGATGATGATGTAGGAGGATGTTTGATCTAACTGCCAAGCTGGGTTCACGCTACACCATGACAGAGTCATATACAAGCAGCACTACAATCCTCTGAAACTACCGGTTAGCAGATTATGACTGGTCCAGGTTTACTGCTATGCTACACTGTTGTAGAATGTGAGCATGACGTATTCATCCATGGATGTCAGCTAGCTAGCCAAGATTAGCTTACCTTTAGCAGAAAGGTCAAAGCATGTTTCCAAGGCTGAGCTTGAACGTCTTGTCACTTTAGCATCAGATTGGATGGCAAGACGTTTTCTGCGACATTTCAACGCATGCAAACTAAGCATGAGCAATTCCGTTATTGAACTTCTCAAACTGCATCCTTTCAGGGGAGCCATGGACACTAAACAAGTTGTTCCGGCTATGCCTCGGCCTTGGCTTTTAATTAATGGTCAGTGGTACTGAACACAGTGAGGACCCTCCTCTGGGTACACAAGTTCATAACTTACTGTATTAATAATGTATTTACCTTTACAAGTGTGAACATCACTAGGGTACAAACTGGGTGTGTTTGACTAATTGACACACCCTGGGACATTGGAGGATGAAATATCTCTATTTGAACAGTGCCTAAGCAGTTGAAAGACTTACTCCTTGCTCTACTTACTATACACTACTATACGGAGGCTGCTGTTCCACCTAATCATACCCAGCTTCCAATCGGCTCATTCATTCCCCTACCTCTACCCTGTAACTATTCTCCAGGCCGTTGCTGCAAATAATGTGTTCTCAGTCAACTTACCAGGGAAAATAAAGGTTAAATATACACATATTGAACTGTAGGACGAAGGCTGACCAGTCGAGTGCCACTGGAGAAGAAATGAAGCTCACACTTGCCAGCATGCAGATATTCTAGCTGCACTACTTAAACTAATTAGTGACTCTGGGGTACATGCTGGCCGCTCTACAAATAGATTTGATCAAGATCATCATGAAGAAAATTATCAAGGGATTGGTCTGAGTACCGTTAAAGTCGGAGTACTCCTTTTCTCTGGCTGAGCACTATGCTGGTGTGAGAAATTAAGTGAGGGGTTAGGTTTCCACCACGTTGCTTTTACATGACAGCATTTAGGATGTGTCATGATAACCTTGGAAAGGAGGGAAGGAAGGAAAGGAGGACGGATGGAGAGACAGAAATTAGGTGGAAGAAAGGAAAGACGAAGAATTGAAGGGAAGAAGGAAGTGATTGATAAACTAATCTCTATCAAAAATAATACAAATGGCGTGCAAAGCAATGAGCATACATGAACAGTTTCAACGCCATTTATATGACCAAGATGAATCCCACCTCCAACAACATTAATTGGACATATACTCTTTAAATAAAAGGGTGTACAGGAATAAGTGATGAATGCTTCTGCTTGTGAGTAATAATCTGGTGAAATAAGTTTTTTGGTATGGGGTAACAGAGGACTGCATGTGGAAGGATGGAAGCTGGGTTTGTTGGCTAACTACTTCCCATCATTCATTTGTTCTCTCAGTTCCCGCTCAGCGCCTTCCTCTGGTAACATTACTATAATGACAGAACCTCATGCTGTGCAATCAATTTCTCTGATAAATAATAATGATGAAGCCCGCGCTGGGCGCCTGGCGACGTGGCAGATTTCTGCTCATAACGAGGACCATTTTCATCATAACCATTATGGATGCCTGCCATGGGACGGCATTGAATCCTGGGTAATATTTTCCTGATGAGACGTTTGCAAGGAGGGAGGGGAAACAACTTTACATATGTGCTTGCTTAAAAAATGTATGAATGGTGATAGAATGCTTCACATTAGAAAGTAATATCTACTGGGTTGTCTGTGACAAACTGACAACAATCCTAGTGACACTATTCAGTATTCACAATGTCACTTGATTGCCTAACTGTTTAAACATACGTTGGACATTTGTACTGCAAACAACACCATAAAGGATCTCGCCGTTTCTCACACTTGTTGTTTTGTATTATAAGACTAACACAGTTGCCGGCTTGTAGAGCAGACCAAATGTATAATTCTTGGGAAGCACACATTGTTAATACGTCCTTGAATCAAGAGTCCACAGAAAGAACAGCTGTTATAAAAATGTATTTAGAATAAAACATACTTAGCCATATTACATGAAGTGTTGTCAATTTACACCGCATACCTCAGGCAATACCATCATCTTCATCTCTATCATCAGTCCAAAGACATAGTTGGAGGAGGTTATAGGAGTGTTATTAAAACGAACAAGTTTTACAGGATAGCAAAGCACAAAACACGACACATAACTCTGAGAGAGACCAGTGCTAGAGGTCTGACAGGGGAAAATCAACACATACAGACACGGTATACTGATGATGGGCAGCAGGCCACAGACCCATCGGTGGTAAAGTAATGGGATGTGTTTTGTCTACTAGGTATCTCCCCAAAGCAGTACACATCTATAAGCAACACACTTAGAATGTTTTTCGGTTCGTTTTCTTGTCACGAGTACAGTAAAATTGCAATGAAACAAGTTACAGACCACGCAAATGAAAAGGTGTTTGCGTCTGAGGTAGCAAGGCAATCATGGCTTTCTTATTATTTTTTTTTACATCGATTTATAAAACTATTCTACACAATGACCTCTTACAATTGTCACTTACAAACCCGATTATTTCTGAACAGCTTTAAATTCAATTAATTTATTGTTTCCACTATCTCGCCTTAATACAACAATCCAAATGAATTACTACAACGTTAAACCAGTCTGCCACACTTGGAGTGACAACTGTATAGGCACAGAAGGGGTTAAGTTTACATTGCAATTGCGGCCGGCATGACAACTCCGACAGAAAAGCATTATTAACGCTTTGAAGAGGAAAAATGTTTTCAAAAACAAACGTGAAGCTTCAAGGACTGACACAGAGCCGATTGTCTAAAATGATAATTTGAGGCGATAATCTTAAATTGGGCCTTCTCTTTCCCAAATCAGAGAGAAAAACAGTGAACATGTCCATCGTGGAGACGGCAGAGGGTACAAGCAGAGGGAGGCAGTGGAATAACAACAATGTAAACAGTTTGATTCCCAGTTTAAGCAGAACAAAACAAAAGCAACAAAAAAAATCCCAAAAAGCATATGCTCTTATACAAAGCCCCCGAACTCCATAACAATCAACAAACAAACAAATCACTGACAAATGTTTAACCGACTCCAGGTGCAATCTACAGTTCATAAAATGTACATTTTGCATAGTACTAGACGATGACGACGTGGTAATAGCAGTAAAGTTCTGTATGTCTTTGGGTTTTAGGGAGGTCTCTTGCTAGGGGCTCTAGCTCTCCGTCTGTCCCCCAGAAAAGGGAGAGCGTATAAGCTGTGTGTTTGGGAATGTTTCTGTCTCTCCGAAAGGAACTTTCTGAGGGTCCTCACATCACCTGAAAACAGAGATAAAACACACACATTACATAGCAGACCATCCACATACACACACACACACACTGGTGAGCACACACATGCACACTAATTAGCTATACTAAACAAAGTTGTCAGACAGGTCAAAAATGATCAAGATCAAAAAGTGTCTCCTCCTTATCTCTGGGTAAATACATTTCTCTGTCAGAATAATCACTGAGGTCAAATACACTCTTTCAAAATGTCACGCCCTGACCATAGAGAAACAAGGGCTCTCTATGGTCAGGGCGTGACATTTTGAAAGAGTGTATTTGCTCTGCTTAATGTGTAGGGGTTATTCTAACGTGACTAGGGGGTATTCTAGTTTATAATTTCTATGTTGTTTTCTAGTTTATATTTTCTATGTTGGTGTTTTGTATGATTCGAGGCAGCTGGTAATCGTTGTCTCTAATTGGGATCATATTTAAGTAGATAATTTTCCCACCTGTGTTTGTGGGATATTGTTTTGGGTTTGTGCAGGTGCACCACGTAGTCACGTTTAGGTGTTCGGTTTTATATATTTTGTTTAGTTTAAGTTTCTCTTTGAATTGAATATGTGGAACTCAACATCCGCTGCGCCTTGGTCCCGTTCTTACGACAGCCGTGACACAAAAGAAGACAAAATAAATGTGTCTACCCACAGTTATTTCTATATGGGGAGGGAATGAGAGTTCAGGGATGCATAGAAAATAAATATATTTTGCTGTGTTTTGATATAAACCACGCACATCAGCATATAAAGTATCAGAGGCTCTTAAAATGCAATCAGGGCATGTTGGCAAACCGACTGGCAGTCTCTCAAGCCCTTCACAACCCATTTAGAGAGAGGAGACAGGAGACATAAGGGACGCAGATGGGCACTAAGGATTCTGGGACAGGCTTTTAAATGTAACACCGGCGTCGCCTCGGAACAAGAGGCTGGGATCTGAATGGACATTTCAACCTATTCAATCACACTCTGGGAATAGAGGAATTTACAATAACTACTTATAATAGAGTTACACTGAACAAAAATATGAACACAACATGTAAAGTGTTGGTCCCATGTTTCAAGAGCTGAAATACTCCAAGAAATGTTCCATACGCACAAAAAGCTTATTTCTCTCAAATGTTGTCGTTCTACATTCCCCTCTCTCCCTCAGTGACATGAATAAGGATATTTCATATTTTCAAGTGTAGAAGTCAGAATCCATCAGTATAGATAAGAAAGGAGGGAATAAAAGAGATAAGTGGCAAATGTGTGTTGACTATGGGTGCATATTAAGAGGACATAAATACCAAAACTGACCCAGGTTTAATTAAATCTGTGAAAAAAAATCTGATAGCACTGGCTAACATAATGGACATCAAGGGAAAAAGAAAATACTGGCGAGGGAAAAGAAATTGTCTCTTGTGACGGAGCGGCCAAATACTACTACGTAACAAATAAATGGTTTAACTGACTGTAAGGCAATGGGAAGAGTTGAGATGAGCTGAGATGTTATTAGGCGAGAGAGAGAGAGGGTGGGAGAGAGAGACAGAGAAGACGACACAGTAATTAGAGTAACAGCAGTAAACTTGTGCTGCTGGTCTACAGCGCCTCAGAATCCATCTCTGCCTCCATATACAAGTACATTTCAGTGATCTATTTTATTTTCTGTGTGTTTTGTTACTCCCTCCCCTTTGTCCTAATCTACTGCCCTTGATGAGCACACAACTGCCATTCTCCTCCAGAGAGTGCCTGAATCTCTTGTACATTCAGTTCATTGAACAGTTGGAATGCATGCCAAGTAGCTAGCGGCAGTATACCTGTTTTTCTCATTTGCACATTCACCCTTTACGAAATGAGCCCCAGCTAATTTCCTCCTATCAGATCCTGAGTGCAGCGGATATTATGCAGAGTGATGAGAAATATAGATTACCTGTGGTCTCGAGGAGAGGCTTGAAGCTACAAGAAAAGCAGAAACAACTTTGTGAGAAGAAAACACAATATTGACCCTCTCCCTGCACCAACACTGCTCCTACACACACACACAAGTAAACTCAGCGAAAAAAGAAACGCCCTCTCACTGTCAACTGCGTTTATTTTCAGCAAACTTAAATATTTGTATGAACATAGCAAGATTCAACAACTGAGACATGAACGGAACAAGTTCCACAGACATGTGACTAACAGAAATTGAATAATGTGTCCCTGAAAAAAAGGGGGGGGGTCAAAAACAAAAGTAACAGTCAGTATCTGGTGTGGCCACCAGCTGCATTAAGTATTGCAGTGCATCTCTTCCTCATGGACTGCACCAGATTTGCCAGTTCTTGCTGTGAGCTGTTACCCCACTCTTCCACCAAGGCACCTGAAAGTTCCTGGACATTTCTGGGGGGGGTGGCCCTAGCCCTCACCCTCCGATCCAACAGGTCCCAGACGTGCTCAATGGGATTGAGATCTGGGCTCTTTGCTGGCTATGGCAGAACACTGACATTCCTGTCTTGCAGGAAATCACGCACAGAACAAGCAGTATGGCTGGTGGCATTGTCATACTGGAGGGTCATGTCAGGATGAGCCTGCAAGAAGGGTATCACATGAGGGAGGAGGATGTCTTCCTTGTAACGCAATGCATTGAGATTGCCCGCAATGACAACAAGCTCAGTCCGATGATGCTGTGACACACCACCCCAGACCATGACGGACCATCCACCTCCTAATCCTGCTCCAGAGTACAGGCCTCGGTCTAACGCTCATTCCTGAGAAAAAAACGCAACTTTTCTGAGAAGAGCACTTTTTGCCAGTCATCCCACGTTTTGCCAGTCCTGTCTGGTCCAGCGATGGTGGGTTTGTGCCCATAGGCAACGTTGTTGCCAGTGATGTCTGGTGAGGACCTGCCTTACAACAGGCCTACAAGCCCTCAGTCCAGCCTCTCTCAGCCTATTGCGGACAGTCTGAACACTGATGGAGGGATTGTGCGTTCCTGGTGTAACTCGGGCAGTTGTTGTTGCCATCCTGTACCTGTCCCGCAGGTGTGATGTTCGAATGTACCGATCCTGTGCAGGTCTTGCTACATGTGATGTGGTCTGCCACTGCGAGCATGATCAGCTGTCGATCAGCTGCCCGTCCTGCCTCCCTGTAGCGCTGTCTGCAATTGCAATTTATTGCCCTGGCCACATCTGCAGTCCTCATGCCTCCTTGCAGCATGCCCAAGGCACGTTCACGCAAATGAGCAGGGACCCTGGGCATCTTTATTTTGGTGTTGTTTAGAGTCAGCAGAAAGGCCTCATTAGTGTCCTAAGTTTTCATAACTGTGACCTTAATTGCCTACCGTCTGTAAGCTGTTAGTTGTCTTAACGACTGTTCCACAGGTGCATGTTCATTAATTGCTTATTGAACAAGCATGAGAAAAAGTGTTTAAACCCTTTACAATGAAGATCTGTGAAGTTATTTGGATTTTTACGAATTGTCTTTGAAAGACAGGGTCCTGAAAAAGGGACGTTTCTTTTTTTGCTGAGTTTATCTATTCGTGTTGTTGAGATCATTGTTGAAATCTTTGAGTCATTGTGCCTGCCAAGTGAGCAGTAAAACCAGTATTGATACCCACACAGCACCCTGTAGATTACTTTTCACTAAACTCCCAGGAAAATGTAAGAGCAGAGGGAAGTAAACAGAGAAAAGATGAGAGGGAGGTAGAGTTAGAGGATTTACGACTGCACTCAGGATAAGTGGTGTTGATCTGTTCCAAGACGTCTGCCTTGTCAGAGCTTCTGTTGTGTGAGTGGTACAACAGCTCATCTTAAACACACACAAACAGTTTAACACACTGTGTGTGTGTGTGTGTGTGTGTGTGTGTGTGTGTCGAACCGACCTGTGTTTTCGGTGAGGGCCCTTCGTTCTTGCATGCTGGGGGACGACACTCCATTCACCCTGGAGTCCATCTCCGGCTGAGAGAGAGGAAAAACGATGAAAGATAGATGGAGTAGTAAAGAGGGCAAGGGAGGAGGGGAAAAAACAAAAGAAAAGGGATTGAGGATCAAGTAAGACGAGAAGAGGCTAACAGAAGAATCGAGAGAAAAACAAGAACAAAGTCAGAAAGAAAAGTAAAGAACAAGGAGGGAGAGAGACAAGGACAAGCATCATTACTAAAACATGGAGTCCTCACTCTTCATTATTTATAGTGGCATACTTCACTTGTGGAGGCATCAAACAAAATATTGCTCTGCATAGAAATCATCAGTCACATACAAAGAAATACCACACAGTGTGACACGATGTGGCTGGGATCAAATATGTCATCACGTGTAGTAATATTTACATGTGTCTATTACCCTGTCCCAATTTGTGTCAAACACCGTCACTCCATGTCTTTGAGTTCCGCTAAATATCTAAGGGTTTGGATTCTTGTTAGTTTAATTCGATTACTTTTAGTCATGACAAAGTGTAATTATTTCATGGGGAACTGGCTTAGAAACTTCTGTGAATCCATGTTGTGTACTTGGCTAAGGTATTTTAGTTACCATGAAAAAGAGAGAGACATAATACCAATAAAATGGATAAACAAAGTTAATACTGTAAGACAGCATACTCAACATGTTTTTAAGGATCTTCAAGCAAACTTGACAGTTCATCAATGCAGTAAAAGCATGAATGTATGAACACGCACGCACACAGAACAGGGCACCTGATATCCACTGACATTTACTATCTAGTCCAATATGCCCCTTAGCTTTCCAGAGACAATCAAATTAGCCTGCCTGCCTATACTATCCCTCGCTCCTCTCCTCTCTCCCCGTCTGTACAATCTCTGGCTCGTCTCCTAACTCCTATTCAGTCCCCAGCGGTATTAAAGGTTAACGTGATGGAAACCTCTCCAGAGCATTCACACAATGTCTGTAGGGTTCACTGAAAATTGCACTGACTACACAGAGCTCTCTAATAAAACCTGAACATGCAGTACAAAATATCTTATGTTTTGTTTAGCGTTTATTACAATTGATTCGGATTTAGAGGCCTACATTGGTATTTTGGGTAATTTTCTACAGACGAAATCATGGATCCATTTTTATGTCTCTGTGTGCAATTTGAAGGAAGTTGAAGGTAGCATATCATTAGCCCAGCTTCTCCTCTTCTTACTACTCCTAAACTGGGTGGTTTGTCATTTAAGGTCTTACAAAGCTATACATAGCTATCAATATTTTAAACACCAGTTAACTGTGCTGATAATTTAAGAAATAAAATTCTATCAACTTCCTCATTTACGGACTACTTTGTGTTCTGCCTACGCTCTCTTCCTGCAAGGCTTGCTGGGGTTTTGTAAACAAAACTCCCAGGAGACAGACAGCTGTTGCGTACTGTAGCAGCTAAAGTAGCTAGCTTTCTTCGTATTGGCAAATCATGTCGGACTTTAAGATATCTTTTTTTATACAGAGCCATATTTATTCGACGCTGAGCAACACAGAATGAGGCTGAATCAACGGAGCCTGTAGCCGAGCTACCAGGAGCAGTGGCAAATACCAGGTCTGAGGGGGAGTGGTGGTGCAATTGCGGGGCTTGTCAACCCATGGCAACCAACGATGAGTGTTTGTGCTGCACAGAGTGGGACTTGTTATGCCATAGATTGGGGGGCTTGATATCTACAGCAAAGATAGCAGCACACCCAGAGATTGTGTAAAAACCTCGAAGACTTTTCTGTGCTCATCAATCCTGGAGTTGAAAATAAAACTGGAAGAAGCAGCTCATACCTGCTGGACTGAATGGACACCTATCTATCAAGTAAGTGACATTATTCTTGCTTGTCCCAGCACAAAGTAACAAAATATAAAGAAGATAATCTATTGATAACTTGTGCTTTATAATTGCACTCAAATCAAATTGTTTCTTGTTATTAGATTACTTGTATTTAGCTATTCACAAATAACTTATATTTGTTTGTAGTCAATACAGGCTGGTTGCATATCGACTGGTGTTGGAGTGGGCACTGAAGGGAGAGAGACTGGGACGAGGGAAAAGAAGAGTCTTGCCTTCATGTGTAGTTTGTGCGATTTGGCGCAAATATCCCTCACCGACAGGAGTCTACATGGGATTTAAGGAGGCAGAGGATGTAATGGGTCTGTTGTAATTATACTCTTATGATTCAGCTTCACAGCCAGACATTGCCTGACCTATTTTGTTAATATCTACTATGAGTGATTCCTTATAGTATGCCACATGAGATAGTGTTGAATATGAAATACAGTATAGCAGTCAGATCAATGTATCAGTAACATTTTAATACTAAAGATACATTGGTAAAAGCCAACAAATCATAGCGTAGACCAGGGATGGGCAACTGGCAGCCCGCATGGTCAACCCCCCCCCCCCCCACACACAAATGTAATAATAAAGACTCCGTCGGTGTCACAACTTTTGAGAGTTGAAAATAGTATAATGAATACTCAATTTGCATTTTCGAAATGTGGTTGTGCATCAGCAGTTTATCCCGTTATGTCAGTCACTGACTGTCACTCAATTAACTCATGACACCCATAACATTTTAGCTAGCTATAGCTAGCTAACTTGTAGTAATCATGGTCAAATTTCCGACTGTTGGGCCATCATTTGTTTTTGTCACGCTCACTCAGACGTCACATTTAAAACTTATTTCACATGGAAAAGTATTTCTCTCCACACTATGGTAAAATTTGTAGAATTTCATTTCACAAATTTGCTTTAAAACTGCATTTTCTCTCAGCCCCTTGGAAAAATGAATAGAATTTCTCAGCTGTCAAGAGGGGAGCAGCTAAATAGTTTTGATCGCAAGGTGAGGGTTCCCCCAAAAGGCTAGGGCCAGCCCTGACTGCATGTGCGGGTATGGATGTGGGTACGCAGACCCTGTGAGCCACTGCGGCCCCTCATGAGGAATTCAGATCTTCTTTGGCCCCCACCCCTATCAAAGTCATTCTGTTAGACAGTAGCCTGTGGAATGGCAGACCCATCAGGACTCATTTCTCAGCATGACCAGCCCCACCATTGTCTTAGCCAATCAAGTGTAGCCAGGAAGAATCCTCCGTAATTATTATTACTTATTCATATTTACAGATCACCTATGAGTTTGTCATTAAGGTTCAAGAAGGCATTTCTGCAACCAAAAAATGAATACATTTTCAAATGTTTCCTGTCAATTAGGAACATCTATCTTATGCCTCACTTCAGAGATCCAGACACATTTGGTTAGCCATAAACTGACATTGATGAGCTGAAAAGATTAATAAACATTTATTCTGTAAGGGGTGCGTACTGTTGGCAGAGAAGTCAGGCGCAGGAGAGCAAAAACTGTGTTACAACGGCGCAGTTTAATAATAAAAATCACCGTAAACAGAACAATCAATACAATGGGTACAAAACCCGTCGCACACCAGAAATAACGTGCACAAGCACTTTCAATAAACAATTCCGAACGGGGGGGGGGGGGGGGGGGGGGGGGGGCAGAGGGTTAAATACACAACATGTAATGATGGAATTGAAACCAGGTGTGTGGGAAGACGAGACAGACCAAATGGAAAATGAAAAATGGATCAATGACGGCTAGAAAACCAGAAGATGCCGACCGCCGAACGCCGCCCGAACAAGGATAGGAATCAACTTCGGCGGAAGCCGTGACATATTCTGTGAATGTCAGAGAACTACAGAAGGCACATTTTTTAAATAAATCTCATTTGAACGACTTAGTATATCTTTTGAATGATTTATAATCTCTTTCAAACAACGTAGTACAGTTAAAAAAATTAAATAATAACGTTCATTGTGGCTGAGTCAGGATCTGGATATCTGAGGACTCTGTGTATGCGTGGATGTGTCTATGCTTGGATGTTCATGTTTGTGTAAGATACCGGGCTGTGGTGTGTGTGTGTGCATGAGTGTGAGTGTGTTTGTGAGTGTGTGTCTTGCAAGGTTTAAATGAGCCCCTAATCCCCTAAAAATCAGCCGAGTCACTTTTTCTCCCCCAGGCTGAGGTTACTTAATACTTTGCCTCTCAGCTTTCAGCTCCAGGGCCCCGGGTCAAAACCTACCTGCCTGCCGTTATCTGCTCTGATTGACTCTGTTTGATTGGAGAGATTTTATTTCCACACACCTAAAAGAAAATCATCCTAATTTACTGAGCATCAGGCGAGGCATTCACAGAGGAAAGAAGGATAGGTTACTGGAAAGGGAGGGATTAGGAGGCTGGTTGCAATATGATCAGGTTCTAACTTTATAGGAATGAGTTATAAAACAAACAAGGACACTTTCTAGGCTAAGAAGGATGTTTTGTTGTTGTTGCATGATCAGTGCAATAGAAGTAATGCCACAGCTGGAACATGCATGTTTGTCTCTCTGTGTGTGTTATCAACACACATATTGCACTAACAAGCTGTCTGAGTTGGTGTGTGTCCGTGTGTGCGTATACTGTATGTGTCCCTCTATGTGTTCCCCACCTGGTGCAGTAGCTGTCTGAGCCGGTGGAGCTGGGACTCCAGCTGTTTGTTGTGCTCCTCCAGTATGTGCATGCGGGCCTCCAGACGGCCCTTGTGCTGCCGGAGCAGTTTGGCCTCAGCCAGCAGGTCAGCCTCATCAGGACCCCTGGGGTGAGATGACCCCTCAGGGTCCCAGAGCCCCACAGAACCAGGCCCCCGCTGACCTCCATGCTGCTCCTTCAGCTGCTCATACTCCCTCTGCAGGGTCCTTGGGGAGACACACAGAGATAGGCTTAGGAAGATGCAGGAGTCCGACACACTGCACATGCAGACGCACACACACATGCAGACACACAAGCACACACATACATACACACAGTCACTACACAATCGTGCCCACACATACTGTATGATGAGCCCAATAGTACTACTAGAATCTCCCTCTACCCCTTCTCTGTCTCAGTGAAATCTTATCTAAAGCCACTGTACAAAGAGGTCCTGGCCCTGTTTTTATCTGTGTGTATAGAGCCGTAGGCTCCAGACTGACTGTATTATTAATTTAGCTGGCGTTTATAGCCTGGCTCATAGAGCAGACTGTGAGCAGAGCTAAATCACAGACACAGCCACTGCCTCAGACAGAGAGAAAGACACAGCAGCTCCAAATATAATAGAATGCAGTCATCGCTAACCTTACACTACCCCAATTTACTATTCAAAGAGGGGGGAGAGAGAGAGAGAGAGAGCTGACTGAGACACCCTGAGGTGACAGTGTGTATGTGTGTGTGAACGTTTGTCTAGGGTAAAGAGAGAGCGAGAAGAGATGAGGAACTATGAGAAGAAGACACTGGGCATCACTTTTGGTAAGACAACCTATCCCTTACCACTGCTCGTCCTCCAGACGCTGGATGATTCGCTCCAGCTCTCCCCGCTCCTCTCTCTCCACGGCCTGTAGGATCTGGGCAGGGCTCTGGGGCTGGCTGCTGGGAGACACCTCCCCCCCTAGGTTCTGGCAATACTGCAGGATCATAGCATGTTCATCATCCCTGTGGGAGAGAGAAGAGAAACTAATCAATATTAATTAACTGCATGACTTTTACGGGTTATGTCTTGACTTTTGATTTGAAATGTGTCTGTATGTCCTGACCTCCGTTTTTAATATGTCTTATGTATGTATGTATACTGTCTGTTGGATATAATGTTTTCATGTTTATATATTCACCTGCACGGGAACTGCACATGTAAATGAGCTGTTAGCTAAATCTGGTACAACACATCACTTCTCACATCTGAGACTTATGTTTTGATGTACATTGTCGCTGCTCAAATAAACGTAATAAATAAATACAGTGCTTATTGTCATTCTACAAGAGTTTCATTATATTAGATGGATTGTGTGACAGTGTGCTCCACCTCGAACTAAGCTTACGTTCAAAGAGTTTATCTAAATAGTCTTTGGTAGTTCCACAACATGGGCTCAGTGGTTTTGACTTTAGCTTTGGCTAGCTGTTGAAGGACTGTACTGTATGGCTGGGAGCTAGATCCTCTCTGCAACACAGATCTGACAATCTCCTCCATCAGATAAACGCATGAGAGCGATAGAAAGGAGGGAGAGCGAAGGGGAGTCGGAGAAAGGAGACAGACAGGGAGAAAGAGTGCTTTCCTACACAACAGCAAGAGGAACTACCCCCCCCTACCTTCAGGCTATGCTCAAACCCAACTCCAACTCAGCCCCTCTCAGCTACTTTACCTTAAAATGTAGTTTGTATGTGATATGTGGTTGTCCCCACCTAGCTATCTTAAAATAAACACACTAACTATAAATCGCTCTGGATAAGAGCGTCTGCTCAATTACTAAAATGTAAAAATGTAAAGAGAAGGAAGGATGGGTCCACGATTTCCTGTGTCATATTTGAATGATCTGAGATGCAGTAACAGGTCTTCCTAAGCCACAGCTGTCACCTTCACTCAACCCCCCCGCCACACACACACACACACACGCCCAGGGATTAAACCACAACAAACCATCACACATGCATGGAGGGGTGTAGGATGATTCAGCCACCTGTCCATTACCACAGGAAGTGCCATCCATCGCCAAAGCCACACTGACAGCCAGAGAGACTGTTTCCATTTGGCCAACTTGAAAGCAGTGGTTTTAATTGAAACTAGACGCCATGTTGGCTCTCCCAGGACACATTCAATCCATCCTTTCACAATTTCTATTGCCAATCCAATTCTCATTCTATGGCTTGGATGGCTAGTTACAGTGCTTTCAGAAAGTATTCATACCCATGGACTTATTCCAAAATGTGTTGTGTTACAGCCTGAATTGTTGCGGTTTTTCACCCATCTACACACAATACCCCACATTGAAAACATTTTTAGACATTTCTGCAAATGAATTGAAAATGAAATACAGAAATACTGTATCTCATTTATATAAGCATTCACACCCCTGAGTCAATTATTTGTAACAGCTGTGAGTCTTTCTGGATGAGGCTGGGTTTTCCACACCTGGATTATGTAATATTTGGCCATTATTCTTTAAAAAAGTATTCAAGCTCTATCAAATTGGTTATTGAATATTGCTAGACAACCATTTTCAGGTCTTGCTATAGATTTTCAAGTAGAAATTGTAAACCTGCCACTCAGGAACATTCATGGTCTTCTTGGTAAGCAACTCCAGTGTAGATTTGGCCTTGTGTTTAAGGTTATAGTCCTGCTGAAAGGTGAATTCATCTCCCAGTGTCTTATAGAAAGCACACATAACCAGGCTTTCCTCTAGGATTGTGCCTGTGCTTAGCTCTATAGCATTTATTTTTATCCTAAAAAAACTCCTAGTCCTTGCCGATGACAATCATATCCATAACATGACGCAAACACCACTAGGTTTGAAAATATGGAGATTGTTCCTCAGTAATGTGTTGTATTGGATTTGCCCAAAACATAACACATTCTATTCAGGACAAAAATGTAATTGCTTTTTTTTTAATAAAAAAATGTAATAATAATAATCTAAAAACATAATTCAACTTCGATATTATGGGGTATTATTGTGTGTAGGCCAGTGACCCCCCCAAAAAATCTATTTAATCCATTTTAAAATCAGGCTGTAACAAAAAATGCAACACAAAACATCTGCAATGACTGTTATTGTCTGTCTATGGCAAGGTCAGGGCCATGGCTTGGCGCATGTGCTGCTAACTGTGTTGTTAGCATGGCTAGGCTAAGCAAACACCATCTGGCTAACACAGCGCCAAACTCCTAATGTACAGCACCCAGGAGCCACATTTCAGAACCCAGACACAGTTGCCTTCCGGCAACCCACCTCACCCAATGTGATACGGATCTGCTATTTTTAGACCTTATAGCTAGAACCTCCATCAGCAGCTAGCCATCAGATGCTAACCAGCTAATTAGCTACTAGCTATTTAGTCATTGTTAGCCACTGCTAGCAGGCCTTTAGCTTTAGCTGAGCCGCTTTTACCCTGGATAATACCTGCCAGTCTGCACAGCGCGATATCAACCCTGAGCATACCGGACTGCTTTTCTCCACTACATCACCAGATTCCTGCCGTAAGCTCTAGACCATTACTACAGATCATCGCAGCTAGCTAGCTGCTACTGAGTGGCCAGCCCTGAAGCTCCCGGCCTGCTCAGTGGACCCTATGATCACTTGGCTACACAGCTGATGCCTGGTTGTTCTTTAAAATGAATTTCCTCAGCATCTTAAAAAGCATGCCCCTTTCAAAACACTCGGCTACACAGTACAGGATGCCTGGTTGTTCTTTAAAAGTAATTTCCTCACCATCTTAAAAAGCATGCCCTTTTCAAAACACGTAGAACTAAGAACAGATATAGCCCTTGGTTCACTCCAGACCTGACTGCCCTCGACCAGCACAAAAACATCCTGTGGTGTACTGCACTAGCATCGAATAGTCCCTGTAATATGCACATTTTCAGGGAGGGCAGGAACCAATACACACAGGCAGTTAGGAAAGCAATGGCTTTGTCAAACAGAAATTTGCATCCTGCAGCTCTAACTACAAAAAGTTCTGGGACAACGTAAAGTCCATGGAGAATAAGAGTACCTCCTCCCAGCTGCCCACTGTACTGAGGCTAGGAAGCACTGTCACCACCGATAAAACCACAATAATCGAGAATTTCAACAAGCATTTCTCTACGGCTGGCCATGCTTTACTCCTGGCTACCCCAACCCCAGCCAACAGCTCAGAATCCCACAGCTACTTGCCCAAGCCTCCGCAGCTTCTCCTTCAGCCAAATCCAGATAGCAGATCTTATGAAAGAGCTGCAAAACCTGGACCCGTACAAATCAGCTGGGCTAGACAATCTGGACTCTCTTTCTAAAATTATCCGCCGCAATTGTTGCAACCCCTATTACAAGTCTGTTCAATCTCTCTTTCGTATTGTCCGAGATTTCTAAAGATTGAAAAGCTGCCACGGTCATCTTCAAAAGGGGGTGACACTCTAGACCCATACTGATACAGACCTACAGTATATCCATCCTGCCCTGCCTTTCCAAAGTCTTCGAAAGCGAAGTTACCAAACATATCACTGACCATTTCAAATCCCACTGTGCAATTTGATTTCCGAGCTGGTCACGGGTGCACCTCAGCCACACTCAAAGTACTAAACGTTATCATAAGCACCATCGATAAAAGACAGTACAGTGCAGCTGTCCATCGACCTGGCCAGGGCTTTCGAATCTGTCAATCACCGTATTCTTATCAGCAGAATCAACAGCCTTGGTTTCTCAAATGACTGCCTCGCCTGGTTCACCAACTACTTCTCAGAGTTCAGTGTGTCAAATCGGAGGGTCTGTTAAATGGACCCTACAAAATAGCCTCTAACACTCTACTCAGCAAACTGGATGCAGTCTATCGCAGTGCCATCCATTTTGTCACCAAAGCCCCATATACCACCCACCACCGCGACCTGTATGCTCTCGTCGGCTGGCCCTCGCTACATATTTGTCGCCAGACCCAGGTTTATAAGGTCTCTATGTCTCCAGGTCATCTGTAAGACCCATGGCTCCAGGTCAGTCTTTGCTATGTAAAGCTCCACCTTATCTCAGCTCACTGGTCCCCATAACAACACCCACCCGTAGCACACGCTCCAGCAGGTATAACTCACTGGTCTTCCCCAGAGCCAACACCTCCTTTGGCCGCCTCAACTTCCAGTTGTCCGCTGCCAATGACTGGAACAAATTGCAAAAATCGCTGAAGTTGGAGACATATCTCACTCACTAACGTTAAGCATCAGCTTTCTGAGCAGCTTACTATGGCCTATTTACTGCCTTACCTCCATACTCCATTTGTTCAGATTGTATATAGATTTTTCTATTGTTATGGACTTTACTTTTGTTTATCCCATGTGTAACTCTGTGTTGTTTTTGTCGCACTGCTTTGCTTTATCTTGGCCAGGTAGCAGTTGTAAATGAGAACTTGTTCTCAAATTGCCCTTCCCTGGTTAAATAAAGGTGAAAAATAATAAAACTTAAAGAGTTTTTCAATTTAAATTATGCAAATTCTTGCCAAACAGAATGTTATGTAAAGTTGGAAGTTTACATGCACCTTAGCCAAATACATTTAACTTTGTTTTTCACAATTCCTGACATTTAATTCTAGTAAAAATTCCCTGTCTTAGGTCAGTTAGGATCACCACTTTATTTTAAGAATGTGAAATGTCAGAATAATAGTAGAGAGAATGATTTATTTCAGCGTTTATTTCCTTCATCACATTCCCAGTGGGTCAGAAGCTTACAAACACTCAATTAGTATTTGGTAGCATTGCATATAAATTGTTTAACTTCTTATGGGCAGGTGGGACGGTAGCGTCCCACCTGGTCAACATCCGTTGAAATTGCAGAGCGCAAAATTCAAACTACAGAATTATAAATATTTAACTTTTGTCGTGGAAATTTCCTCCTCATGAGAGCATCTTTAATTATATGAGCTCTATCACAACCCTGTGACTCTCAGATCAATTCAATGTCTATCAATGAATTCTCTGAGAGTCCCTTACACATTGCAGCTCAGATCCTTTAATAGAAAAAAAAACACACATAGTCAGACAGCATAGACATAATAAATCGTTCAGCTTTGTCTCCTTTCTCAAACTCAGATCCATAAACCAATCCTCCATATCAACAGGCATATATCAAATCCATCCTATCTTGCCAAGATCACAGAGACACACTGACTGGCACACAGACATTGTGGAGCCAAGAGATACACGCTTGACCTCTCCCCTCTTTCCGGCCCAAACAACTTAGTCTTGACATAGAACAGATACTGCAACCCCCCCACAGTATTATACAAAAATAACATTCTGATGAGAAGTAACTTACAAACATATGATGAATATAAAACATCTTACCTATGTTACCAACCAATTCTGATTATTCCCCAACACTTTCACTAAATCACAAGTGAAATACATCAAAATAAAGCTTAACTTCTTGTTAAAACCTCTTTGGGCTAGGGGGCAGTATTTTCACGTCCAGATGAAAAGCATGCCCAAAATAAACTGCCTGCTACTCAGGCCCAGAAGCAAGGATATGCATATTATTATTAGATTTGGATAGAACACACTTTGAAGTTTCGAAAACTGTTACAATAATGTCTGTGAGTATAACATAACTGATTTGGCAGGCGAAACCCTAAGCACAATCCATCCAGGGATTTTCTTTGTACGTAAATCTGTTTTCCATTAGTTTTCTATGGTAAGCCCTTTTTAATAGGAATCTGCTTGCAGTTCCTCTTGATTCCACTAGATGTCAACAGTCTTTAGACTGCCCTGTTCTTTCCATGTGTCACTCAGATGGACTCAAGTCTTTTGGTGCAAGCGACCTGGAACGCGTTTCACTTTGTTTTCGTCCGGTATTGAACACAGTATATCCCGTTTTAAATTTGATAGATTATTTACATTTTAGGATACCTAAAGTTGGATTAGGAACTTTTGTAGTCATGTTGGGCGAGTTGGAACCTTTGTATTTTCTGAATCAAACGCTCAAAATAAATTGACATTTTGGGAATATAAAGAAGGAATTGATCAAACAAAAGGACCATTTGTGATGTTTCTGGGGCATTTGAGTGGCAACAGAAGAAGATCTTCAAAGGTAAGGCATGAATTATATTGTTATTTCTGACTTTTGTGTCGTACCTGGCTGGTTGAAATATGATTTTCATGTGTTTGTATGCGGGGTGCTGTCCTCAGTTAATCACATGGTCTGCTTTCACCGTAATGCCTTTTTGAAATCTGACACTGTTGTCCTTAAGCCATTTTACCAAAACTTTGGAAGTATGCTTGGGGTCATCGTCCATTTGAAAGACCCATTTTCAACCAAGCTTTAACTTCCTGACTGATGTCTTGATGTTCCTTCAATATCCACATAATATTCCTACCTCATGATGCCATCTATTTTGTGAAGTGCACAAGTCCCTCCTGCAGCAAAGCACCCCCACAACATGATGCTGCCACCCCAGTGCTTCACTGTTGGGATGGTGATCTTCAGCTTGCAAGCCTCCCCCTATTTCCTCCTAACATAACAATGGTCATTATGGCCAAATCGATGTTGCAGAGATTAAAAATATTCCTCGAGTGATTTATGCTCGCTGGATGAATCGTGTGTTGAATGTAGAAAAAGTGAAGAGTCTATCTGTTCTTTTGTTTCTTGATATGGAATCTCTCCCTTCTTAAGTGCAGTTGGGATATATAAACTAGAGTCAGAGCGTTTGTTCCAAGACCAGTGTAATCACTGTAAAGCTTTTGCACATGTTTCAAGTGTTTGCAGGAGTAAAAAGAGGTGTACAAGTTGTGGAAAAGTGACCTGCTGCAATTGTGGCAGGAAACATGAAGCCACGTCTTTGAAGCCACTGTATACGACGGCTGAGTGGTCCCATGGTGTTTGTACTTGCGTACTATAGTCTGTACAGATGTTCGTGGTACCTTCTGGCATTTGGAAATGGTCCAAAGGATGAACCAGACTTGTGGCGGTCTACAATGTTTTTTCTGAGGTCTTGGCAGATTTATTTAGATTTTCCCATGATGTCAAGCAAAGAGGCACTGAGGTTTGAAGGTAGGCCTTGAAATACACCCATAGGTGTACCTCCAATTGACTCAAGTCATGTCAATTCGCCTATCAGAAGCTTGTAAGCCATGACATACTTTTCTGGAATTTTCCAAGCTGTTTAAAGGCACAGTCAACTTAGTGTTTGTAAACTTCTGACCCACTGGAATTGCGATACAGTGAAATAATCTGTCTGTAAATAATTGTTGGAAAAATTACTTGTGTCATGCACAAAGTAGATGTCCTAACTGACTTGCCAAAATTATGGTTTGTTGACAAGACATTTGTGGAGTGGTTTAAAAACAAGTTCTAATGACTCCAACCTAACTGTATGTAAACTTCCGACTTCAGCTGTATATTGGTTATACAACCATCTAATTTCTGCAGATTTTGCTATGAAGAGACAATCATTACATCACTTATTTTTATATTGGCCCTATGTAACTTGGTTCTGGTCACAGATTCAGGAATTCATCTAAAATGAATCCTACAAATAGCACAGTTGGGAGATTTGGAAGAACACAGTCAATCAGCCAACAATATAGTAATACTTTCAGTAAAAAATACTTATCTTTAACTTAAAATCTGCAGATACGATGTGATTAGACAGGTTCAGAATGTATGTGCAACATAACAGCAGAGTTATTATATGGCACATGGAAGTCATGAGATTTACGGAAATAGGTGTAGATGGACTGAGAGTAGATGAGGAGTGGGTCTTAAAGCTCATGTGCTATATATTAGTTAGGACTGAAAACATGATGTATAATGTACTGTCTAGATATGTTTTTCAAACTTTCAAATTACTTTAATCTTGTTAAGTAACTACTGTTTTAATTATTGCTGTATTTTTTTTAAACAAAATATATGTCAAATGTGTGTAAAATGTACATGTTTGAAAAAATGAAAAAAATATAGATTATTTTTGTCCTCTGAAGAGTAGAGGTGGTGGTTGGGCCCCCCAAAAATGTACTAATAAATAAAGTTAAACAAGAGCCAAGAAATGTTACTGAATACCGTAGCCATACATGTATTCAGGTTCTCCATGATATTCACAACTAGATGAAGTGAGTCGAACTTGTCAGTCAGTGCAATCAATGACTGTCTGCCTCAAGGCTAAGGGCTGTGATGTTGTGTAGGAATGGAATGAGCTATGATGGCATAAATGTACTATGAAGCTATGAAGGTATGAAATTCTATTCTTCTCCTTTCTGTACGGTGTGATTGATGCTTCCATTAGTGCTCAGTAGCATAGTAGAGCTTCACATGTGAGCCTACGCACCCATGCACCCATGAACGCACACAGACACAGTCTCACACACACACACGCCTGACATACTCAACTCTCACCCCAAAGACAGTCATCTATCAATCTTCTTTCAGTTATAGAATATGTACCATGCCTGAAATCACTGAGCCATAGACAATGACATAAGAGCTAGGTGGAGAATGGAGCTAAATCTCTCCAGGACATGTTTACAAGAAACACATCTAGCCATAATATACAGTTGAAGTCGGAGGTTTACATGCACCTTAGCCAAATACATTTAAACTCAGTTTTTCACAATTCCTGACATTCCATCCTAGTAAAAATTCCCTGTCTTAGGTCAGTTAGGATCACCACTTTATTTTAAGAATGTGAAATAGGAATAATAGTAGAGAGAATGATTTATTTCAGCTTTTATTTCTTTCATCACATTCCCAGTGGGTTAAAAGTTTTCATACACTCAGTTAGTATTTGGTAGCATTGCCTATAGATTGTTTAACTTGGGCCAAGCATTTCAGGTAGCCTTCCACAAGCTTCCCACAATAGGTTGGGTAAATTTTGGCCTATTCCTCCTGACAGAGCTGGTGTAACTGAGTCAGGTTTGTAGGCCTCCTTGCTCGCACACGCTTTTTCAGTTCTGCCCACAAATGTTCTCTGTAATTGAGGTCAAGGTTTTGTGATGGCCAATCCAATACCTTGACTTTGTTGTCCTTAAGCCATTTTGTCACAACTTTGGAGGTATGCTTGAGGTCATTGTTCATTTGGAAGACCCATTTGCAACCAAGCTTTAACTTCCTGACTGATGTCTTGAAATGTTGCTTCAATATATCCACATCATTTTCCTACCTCATGGTGCCATCTATTTTGTGAAGTGCACCAGTCCCTCCTGCAACAAAGCACCCCCACAACATGATGCTGCCACCTCCGTGCTTCACGGTTGGAATAGTGTTCTTCGGCAAGCAAGCCTCCCCCTTCTTCCTCCAAACATAACGATGGTCATTATGGCCAATTGGTTCTATTTTTGTTCCATCAGTCCAGAGGACATTTCTCCAAAAAGTACGATCTTTGTCCCCATGTGCAGTTGCAAACCGTAGTCTGTTTTTTTTATGCTGGTTTTGGACCAGTGGATTCTTCCTTGCTGAGCGTCCTTTCAGGTTATATCGAACTCGTTTTACTGTGGATATAGATACAGTATTGCAGTATTTTCACTTTGGATGAATTGCGTGCCCATAGTGAACTGCATCAAACTTTGTCCTAGATTGCTAATATATGCATATTATTATTACTATTGGATAGAAAACACTCTGAAGTTTCTAAAACTGTTTGAATTATGTCTGTGAGTATAACAGAACTCATAGGGCAGGCAATCTTCCAAACAAGAAGTGAAATTCTGAAAGTTGGGACAACTTTGACGTCATCGCCCCCTCCTTTCCCAACAAGATATGGATCTGGAAGCACTTCCTACGCCTTCCACTAGATGTCTTCATTCAGTAGAAAGTGGAATGGAGCATTTGCTGTGAACTTTGACCGAATGGGAGGGGAAATAGTCAGTGTCCCGACAGAATGCCATTTTCCTGTGGCACATTTCTCTGTGGGTGCTACCGCTGTTTCATTTGGCTCCAGATGAAAACGTATGATCCGGTTGGAACGTTATTGGATATATATGATAATAACATCCTGTAGATTGATTCTCTACTTAGTTTGACCAGTTTATTCGACCTGGAATATATCTTTTGGAAGTTTTCGTGCGAGTTACCTTGACCAGCAGCCAATTTTTGGGCACGTGAGCTGAAAGTGACAGCAAATGCAGCTACTTGGACACTAGTATTGGACAAGATGGAACAAAACAACGATTTATTGTGGAACTAGGACTCCTTGCACCACATTCTGATGAAAGATCATCAAAGGTAAGGGAATATTTATGTTGTAATTTCATATTTCTGTTGACTCCAACATGGCGGCGAAATACTGTTACGTCTGAGCGCCATCTCAGATTATTGCAATGTTAGGCTTTTTCAGTAACGTTAAAAAAAAATCTGACACAGCGGTTGCATTAAGAACCAGTGTATCTTTAATTATATGTAGAACATGTATCTTTAGTCAAAGTTTGTGATGAGTATTTCTGTTATCTGGCGTAGCTTTCTATAATTCCTCCGGATATTTTGGAGGAATTTCTGAACATGGCGTCAATGTAAAACCGAGATTTGTGGATATAAAAATGCATATTATCGAACAAAACATAAATGTACTGTGTAACATGTCATATGACTGTCATCTGATGAAGATTTTCTAAAGGTTAGTGATTCATTTTATCTCTTATCCTGCTTTTGTGATTTTATCTTTGGCTGGAAAAAATGACTGCGTTTTTCCTTTGATTTGGTGGTGGTCTAACATAAATATATGTTGTGTTTTCACTGTAAAACATTAAAATCTGACATGATGGGTAGATGAACAAGATGTTTATCTTTCATTTGAGGTATTGGACTTGTTAATGTGTGAAAGTTAAATATTTCTAAAGAATATTTTTGAATTCCCTGCGCCACCTTTTCAGCTGAACGGGGGGGTGGAGTTACCTCCTTGCCATAACAGGTAAAGAGACACTGAGTTTGAAGGTAGGCCTTGAAATACATCCACAGGTACACCTCCAATTGACCCAAATTATGTGAATTAGCCTATCAGTAGCTTCTAAAGCCATGATTTCATTTTCTGCAATTTTCCAAGCTGTTTAAAGGCACAGTCAACTTAGTGTATGTAAACTTCTGACCCACTGGAATTGTGATACAGTGAATTATAAGTGAAATAATCTGTTTGTAAACAATTGTTGGAAAAATTAATCGTGTCATGCACAAAGTTGATGTCCTAATCGACTTGCCAAAACTATAGTTTGTTAACAAGACATTTGTGGAGTGGTTGAAAAACAAGTTTTAATGACTCCAACCTAAGTGTATGTAAACTTCCGACTTCAACTCTATGATATGGGGAGGGAATATGGAACGGGAAGGAGAGCTGTGTGAGAAGATGCTCATATAGGGCCAGGGTGAAACCTTGACCGCACTGTGAGAGACAGAGAGAGACAGAGAAACAGAGTGTGAGAGAGAGAGAGAATGCGAGACAGAAAGAGAATACAAGATGTAGAGAGAATAGGAGATCATGTTATGTATAGTATGGGTTAGAGAAGGACAGTGTGATTGTCACGCCTTCTCCCGCTCTCCCTTTCTGGCACTCGAGGGCGCCAGGGTGCCCTTCATTACGCACACCTGTCACCTTCATTACTCGCATTACCTCTCACTGGACTCACCTGGACTCCTTCCCCTGCCCAGATGTTTCAAGTCCGTTGTTTAAAAAAAAGATTCTCCCTGTACCTGCTTCCCGTCTCCAGCGCTGTTCCTTACAGAACGCTGACACCACTATACGAAGCATCAGGGAGGCCTTTCTTTTTTGGTTGGTGACGTCGGGTCCAGTTTTCGTCACTGATGGAACCGGGGGTGCCTCAGCTAGCTCGTTGGGTTTCCACGCCTTAGCTGGCTCTAGAGGTCTTGCCTCATTGGGCTCAGCAGGCGCACATCCCCGTCATGCTTGAAGGGCACCTGGCTGCCATTCATTATGCACACCTGTCACCTTCATTACCTACAGCTGTGCAATATTGGACTCATCTGGACTCCATTACCTTGTTGATTACCCTCTCTATAACTGTCTTCTCCCCCGTTTGTTCCTGGTGTCAGCTTTAATGCTGTTATGTGTTTATGTCCAGACACTGTTTCTGTCCTGTTCCATGTCCGTTGCTAATTAAATGTTCTCCCTGTACCCGTTTCTCGTCTACCAGCGTCGATCCTTACAGTGGTAGGGTAGAATTTTGCCAGCTTTACTGCAACAGTGTGTTCAGGGCTCTGTGCCTAGAACTTCACAAATCACAGGCATCCCAATGAAGCTGAGTGACCAAATTAGGCAGAGAACTCTCATGCCATACTCTCCTGGGAACGGTGCTATGGAGTCGGTTGTGTGGAGGCTTGAGGGGGGGGGGGTCATCAAATGGTTCATTTCAGGGGATTTTTGTGTAGTTTTTCTCTGTGATGCAAAGTGGGTAAATTGAATTCAGAGTTGAATGAGAAGCCTGGTTTAAGCCCAAAGGTAAAGCTTGATTTTACTAGAGCCAAATCAGATGGGTGTAAGAGCGGAGTTGATGGAGGGAGAAAAGGGAGGGACAGAGCGAGAGGGAGAGAGAGAGAAACATATGAAGAAAAAGGAAGAGTCACATAGGGAGAAGGTTAGAAAGAGAGGGATTGAAATACTGGGGAGAAGGAGACAGAGAAGAGAGGAAGCACAGGCAGAATCCTGGCACCTTGGTGATTAACAGCAGCATCAATGACCACACTTAGGCTTGGCTGGAGATAACACATAATAAGCAGCTCTCTGGCTTGCCTGGACACAAATGCACAGCACAACAACAAACACACACACACACAATTAAAGACGTATATGTGTGTGTGTATAACTGAGCGTTCTAAGACACAGGTGGTGTTGGAGAGATGAAGAACTCTCGAAAGATCAAGTGTAGGTGGAACAGACCTAGGTATGACTCTTTAAAAAATTATTGAAATCATAAAGCGTGACATAAAAGGGAATCAGAATGAATCCTTAGCGGAGTACATGCTGAACTCCGTGTTAAGCCTGGCCGCCGTCCAAACGCATCACACAGCTTAGACAGGATTTACGGGTGTTAACACGTTTGTCCACAGATTCCAGGCAATTAATCCTTTTCAAGGAAGCATCGCTAATTTGCCTGTTACAACTGACACAGGGCGCAGTCTTGGAGTTAAAACAAAATTAGGAGAACATTGACACATTTTATCCTCATCCCAAAACGTCTGACGCACTTTGCCATTTAGCATTACCATTCAAAAAATACAATAAAATGTATTTTTATAAATGTGTAGAGGGGGAAATCTACTAGTGAATGGGGAAGAAAAATCTACATTTACATATCAGGATATAATTTGACGACATATCCAATTGTATCGTTTTGACAATATCACAATAACATTTTTGCGCTAGTTTGGTGTACCTGCAGCAAAACTCAGTATTTTCTTTTACAGCCTGTTCTCCAGCTTCTTTTTAAATAGGGAGACAATTTGTTTTCAACACTTTTATTTCCATGACTGATCAAAACTCATTTTCTCGTGGCTCTCTCTTGTCCCTCTGCAGCAGACGTAGGGTGAGCAATATGTTTGGAACATCAAATCGCAGTAAAATCACAGTATTGAATCACAATACATATAGAATCGTGAGAACAGCAATACATGTCGTATCGACACCTAAGTATGGTGACGATATCGTATCGTGAGCTCCCTGTCAATTCCCAGCCCTAGAATTTACTTGAGAAAATAAGTGTCAAAACATGATGAAAGTAAGCTATATAATGGGATATTACCTGAGCAGAAAGGTGTAGAAAAATCCTTACAGTGGGTGTACTTACTGAGCTGATGAGAGGATAAGTAGTTTGAGCCTGGAGGCTGTTTTTACTCTGCTACTTCTAATGGAGCTATCACATTAACCTTCCTCAACCTCATAATCATCATCCTTCACCTATCACTTGTGTCTGGCCCTGTAAAAAAATAAAATCTCTATCCATCCGTCTTTTCCTCCCTCTTTCCTCTCATCGATCCGAAGCAGATAACATTGTTAGGTAGGGTGTAATCAGAGCAAAAAGCATGTTCAGGCCGTTACTGTGGTGAAACAGTACTTTGGGGTGTCTCGAGCACAGCTGTTTTAAAATTGAGTTTTTTAGCAGAGAGGGCAGGCGGACAGAGGAAGGTGTGGGGGCAGAGGGCTGAAAGGAACATAAACCCACGTGAGAATGAACACTCACAAAATCAAATTGTATTTGTCACATGCTTTGTAAAACAACAGGTGTAGACTAACAGTGAACTGCTTACTTACAGGTGTTTTTCCTACAACGCAGAGTTAAGAAAAAGAGGGCTTATCACTGAAATGACGAGACGGCCGATAGGGAGGAGGTCAGAGAACTGGCAGTGTGGTGCCAGGACAACAACCTCTCCATCAATGTGAGCAAGACAAAGGACCTGATTGTGGACAACAGGAAAACCAGGCCCCCAATTACATCGAGCGGGTCGAGAGTTTCGTGTTCCTTGGTGTCCACATCGTCAACGAACTATCATGGTCCAAACATACCAAGACAGTTGTGAAGAGGGCAAGACAAAACCTTTTCCCCCTCGGGAGACTGAAAAGTTTCGGCATTGGTACCCAGACCCTCAAAAGGTTCTACAGCTGCACCATAGAGAGCATCCTGACCGGTTTCATCACCGCCTGGTATGGCAACTGCTCGGTATCTTACTGTAAGGCGCTGCAGAGGGTAGTGCGAACGGCCCAGTACATAACTGGGGCCAAGCTTCCTGCCATCCAGGACCTATACAATAGATGGTGTCAGAGACTCCAGTCACCCAAGTTATAGACTGTTTTCTCTGCTACCGAACGGCAAGCGGTACCGGAGTGCCAAGTCTAGGACCAAAAGGCCCCTTAACAGCTTCTACTCCCAAGCCATAAGACTGCTGAACAATTAATAAAATCGGCACCAGACAATTTACATTGCTCTCCCCCCCCTCTTCCTTCTGTACACTGCTGCTACTCACTGTTTATTATCAATGCATAGTCACTTCACACCCACCTACTGTACATGTACAAATTACCCTGCACACTGACTCTTATTGTGTTGCGTTGCATTTTATTCATACTTTTTATTTTAGTCTACTTGCAAATATTTTCTTAACTCTTCTTGAACTGCACTGTTGTTGGTTAAGGGCTTGTAAGTAAGCATTTCACGGTAAAGTCTACACTTGTTGTATTCAGCACATGTGACAAATAACGTTTGATTCGAAGATACGAAAGAAAATTGTAAAAAATCTCTAGTGGCATAATGATAATTACACAATGAATAACAATAATGAGTTAAAGTAACATGGCTATATACAGGGAGTACCAGTACCGAGTCGATGTGTAGGGGTACAAGGTAATTGAGGTAGCTACGTACATACTGTATAGGTAGGGGTAAAGTGACTAGGTAACAGGATAGGAAATAGACAGTAGCAGCCGTGTAATGTGGTGAGTGTGAATGTTGGTGAGTGTGTGTCATCAGTATGCATGTGTGCGTGTGCTATGTGTGTGTGTGCGTCCAGTGTGTGTGCCTAGAGTCAGTGCAAGAAAGGGTCAATGCAGGTAGTCTGGGTAGCCATTTGATCAGCTATTTAGCAGTCTTATGGCCTGCTTAGTATCCTGTTGGTCTCAGACTTGGCGCCCCGGTACCACTTGCTGTGCGGTAACAGAGAGAACAGTCTACGGCTTGGGTGGCTGGAGTCTTTGACAATTTTTTGGGCCTTCCTCTGACACCACCTGGTGTAGAGGTCCTTACGGTGCTTACGTGCCCTCTTCCCAACTGTGTGGGTGTGTCTGGACCATGTTAATTTATTAGTTATAAGGACACAGAGGAACTTAAAGCTCTCGCCCCACTCCACTACTTGCCCTGCCGTTTCCTGTAGTCCACGTTCAGCTGCTTTGTCTTTCTGACTTTGAGGAAGTGGTTCTTGCCCTGGCACCACACTGCAATGTCTCTGACCTTCTCCATATAGGCTGCTTCATTGTTATCGGTGATCAGTCTTGCCATCGCCGTGTTGTCAGCAAACTTGATGATGGTGTTTGAGTCGTGCGCGGCCACGCAGTCGTGGATGAACAGGGAGTACAGAAGGGGACCAAACACACACCCCTGAGGGGCCCCTGTGTTGATGGTCAGCATGGTGGATGTGTTGTTACCTACCCTCGCCAGGACCCAGAGTCCCAGACCCAGAGTCCTGAGCTTAGAGTGGTACTAACCCCCCTCCTTTTGTCCAGGTGGGTGAGGGCAGAGTGGAGTGCAATACTGATTACGTCATTTGTTGATCTCTTGGGGCGATATGCAAATTGGACAGAGCCATGACCACCCTTCAAGGTATTTCATGGCTATAGAGTGCAACAGGGCTCGCACTTCTTCCATATTTCTGTCACTCTCTTATCCCTCTCCAATCTGTCTATCATGCTCACCGTGTTCCTGATTATGTTTCTCTCTTACGCAGTTGTCTCCCGCTCCCTCAAACACGCCTGATGCGCCTTCGTGTGTGGATTGATTTTTGCCAACGTGTCCTCACTGAAAACCATTTCCAAATCCCACATGTGCTTCAGTGAACGCACACGTGCACACATGCAGATCATCTGAGTGGTATCTGCAGACTTCAGCTTGGCTTCTCCCTCTTATCAGAGCAGGTTGAGGGATCATCACATTCTAACCCCCCTCTAAACACAGGATCATAGCGACAGAGGGTGTACAGAGAGCTGTGTGTGTGTGTGTGACCTAAGAGGGCGTCAGAGAACTCATTCCCCCGATAAGAATCTCAGTTGGGATTAGGTCTTAACACTCTCAAGCTCTCTCGCTCTCTTTCTCTCTCTCCCTCAGACAGACACACACACAAATCTGCGGCTTCAGTATTGCTTACCGCCTCTCTATCTTTTGTCATCCCCTCTCCCTCTCTCGCCCCGCCTTTTCTCTTGAAAGTTCTCTCTTCCCATAACCCTCTTCCCACTCCAAGATCATTCATTTTAATCTATATCAAAGCAAACCATCTTTCTCGCTTTAACGCAGTCTTTTCATCCTTATCTTTCAAACTCCTCTCCTCCCTCTCTGTTTTTCCATCTCCATTTCTCCTCCTTCTCCCCCATCCTCTCCGCATCCTCTTTTCTATCTATTGTTCTCTGCTTGTTCAATTATTATCATAGACCAAATAATGACAATAATAATCATATATAATGGTTATATATATTTTTTTATGCCACTCAAAGCTCTAACACATTAATTAACTGAGAGACTTCAATATTTTATGGCAGGGTGAGACAGTCCACAGAGCCAAACATAACACAGGTAGTCATGACAGAGATATGAAGTCCATTAGTCTAACCTCAAGGTTGACAAGTAGGTGGACAGTAGGGTAACGGAGAAACCTAATGTTTACTAATGGTTACTTGTGGTTACTAATGTTTACTTACATGCTTCCTGTAGTTGAGCTGCTGTCAGTGGGCAGAGAACCATTGGAGCGTTCCATCTGAGCCAGTCTGAGAAACACAGATGAGTTAATGAACGTTAAGTTTGGGGTCAATGCCTACGAAGCATTACTGGGTACAGAAGAAACTGCTGCTGGCTAGTGCACCATTCTAGGTGACCGGATGAAATGTGACCTAACGAGTGGACAACAAACATCTGACATTGAGACAGAGTTCAGTCCAACAGCCAGAGGATCAGCCACTACAATATGGGATCCAATTATGACATGAGATGGATTACAGTACAGTGACTGGGATGAGAGGTTCAGAACCACACTGGTCCAATCCCATTGGGCACGGGTGGAGTGTTGTTGTTGTGATAGATCCATGCGGTTGGGAGGGGAATACAGTGGATTACTGGCCCTACACTGGCCCACGGCTAACACTGGGATAGGGCTAGTATGCTAATACAGAGTCTGCGTGTACAGTATGTGTATGTTTGCGTTTGCACATGTGAGTGTGTGTGTGTGCGTCAAGGCAGCTTGTTAACTGGTAACAGTGAGGTGCATTGAGCTGTGGGTTAATGGTTCATGAAAGCTGTTAAGAAGCCTTTTGGACCTAGACTTGGTGCTCCAGTACAGCTTGCCATGCAGTAGCAGAGAGAACAGTCTATGACTGGGGTGGCTGGATTCTTTGGCAATTTTATGGGCCTTCCTCTGGTATAGAGGTCCTGGATGTCAGGAAACTTGGCCCCAGTGATGTACTGGGCCATTCACACTACCTTCTGTAGTGCCTTGTGGTCAGAGGCCGAGCAGTTGCCATACCAGGCGGTGATGCAACCAGTTAGGATGCTCTCAATGGTGTAGCATATGGAATGGCTGAAACTGAGGGGGCACCATAATATTTGCAAGGGAGGCTAGCCCTACTGTCTCTAATTTAATGGACAACAGTGTTGACGACATAGGCGGTAATACATTGCATTCGTTAAGAATTGAGACCCCCTTTTTCCACATTTTGTTACGTTAAACTAAAACAGAAATATTACATTTACATAAGTATTCAGACCCTTTACTCAGTACTTTGTTGAAGCACCTTTGGCAGCTATTACAGCCTTGAGTATTCTTGGGTAGGACAATACAAGCTTGGCAGACCTGTATTTGGGGAGTTTCTCCCATTCTGCAGATCCTCTCAAGCTCTCAATCATATCAAGCTCTGTCAGGTTGGATGGGGAGCGTTGCTGCACAGCAATTTTCAGGTCCCTCCAGAGATGTTCGATCTGGTTCAAGTCCGGGCTGTAGCTGGGCCATTCAAGGACTTGTCCCGAAGCCACTTCTGCATTGCCTTGGCTGTGTGCTAAGGGTCGTTGTCCTGTTGGAAGGTTAACCTTCGCCCCAATCTGAGGTCCTGAGCGCTTTGGAGCAGGTTTTCATCAAGGATCTCTCTGTACTTTGCTCCATTAATCTTTCCCTCGATCCTGACTAGTCTCCCAGTCCCTGCCGTTGAAAAACATCCCCACAACATGATGGTGCCACCACAATGCTTCACAGTAGGGATGGTATTGGCCAGGTGATGAGCGGGTCCTGGTTTCCTCCAGACGTGATGATGAGCTCAATGTTGGTTTCATCAGACCACATTTTTTTTTCTGTCATGTGCCTTTTACTGAGCAGTGGCTTCCATCTGGCCACTCTACCATAAAGGCCTGCATGGTGGAGTGCCCCAGAGATGGTTGTCCTTCTGGAAGGTTCTCCCATCTCCACAGAGGAACTCTGGAGCTCTGTCAGAGTGACCATCGGGATCTTGGTTACCTCCCTGACCAAGGCCCTTCTCCCCCGATTGCTCAGTTTGGCCGGGCAGCAAGCTCTAGGAAGAGTCTTGATGGTTCCAAACTTCTTCCATTCATGATGGATTCCACTGTGTTCTTCGGGACCTTCAGTGCTGCAGAAATGCTTTGGTACCCTTCCCCAGATCTGTGCCTCAACACAATCCTGTCTTGGCGCTCTACGGACAATTACTTTGACCTCATGGCTTGGTTTTTGTTCTACAATGCACTGTCAACTGTGGGACAATATTTTGACAGGTGTATGCCTTTCCAAATCATGTCCAATCAATTTAATTTACTACAGACGGATTCCAATCAAGTTGTAGAAACATCTCAAGGATGATCAATGGAAACAATGCAATTTCGAGTATCATCATTTTTTTGAAATTGCAAACATTTGTCACAATGGGGTTTTGTTTGTAGATTGATGAGGGAAAATGTTTTTCATCCATTTTAGAATAAGGCTGTAACATAACCAAATGTGTAAAAAATGAAGGGGTCTGAATACTTTCCGAATGCACTGTATATATTATCAACTTCTACACGACCAACTGCTAGCGTACTGCTCTATCCTGGAATGAGTGTCATCATGAGAGAGCTGGGGTGACTGGGAAAGCCTGGAGAGGGGGAATGGAAGGGTGGAGATGGGTACAAAATGAGACACAATAACACAACCAAAAAGACTGATAACAAAATCAAATCAAATCAGCAGTGAGAAATCAATGAATATAATAAATAAACAAACAAATCAACAACAGAAGATTTTGATGATCTAGGTAGCCAGTCAGGAGTTACTGCACCGCTAGTGGGATGAAAGGATGTTAGGAGGAAGAGGATGCTGTGAGGAAGAGGAGGAGGAAGTGCTTGCTTGGTAGATCGGGCAGACAGGCAACATGCGGTGTGACGGCTGAGTGGGGGTGGTTGGAGTGGTGTATTTTAGATGTCGGGAACATTCTGATCTGGAGGGGGGACACATGCAGATACTCACTCATACTGCTCCGGACACATGCTGATGAGAGTGACGGGACTGCAAGAGAAACGGACGGGAAGGGAGGGGAGGAGAGGAAAGGCACCACAGAAAATCAATATTTAGGACCACATAACAGGAACACGTTCAAGAACCAAATACAACAGGAGGAGAGTACAGGTGGTAGGGTTCCAACCAACAGCATAAGAGGGTCAATGCTTGGTACAGCCAGAAGTGTGTGACAACAGGAGCACGCAGCACACCAGGTAGATGTTGCCCTTAGGCACAGGTCTAGTATCAGCTTGCCCACACCAAATCCTAACCTTTACTATTGTAGAGGAAAATACACTGACCTTAGGAGCAAGTTCATCCTATTCTCAAAGCGTGCTCCAAATAAAATCTTCCCTTTCGTCTTAAGCCTATGGTCCAATGGTTTCTAGTAATTAAACTATTAAGTTCCAAGTGATATTGTAACTGAGTTCCTATTTAAATCATTTTAGTGGAATAGTAACTTACAAGCAAGGCTATGCAGCTCCAAGCCTGTATTTACTGTAGTAGCTAAGTATGCCTTTTAATTTCAGCACTGTTGCAAGGACAAATGTGCAGCTATTATTAGGCTTACTTGACATTTGCCAGCATTACCGAGATTATCAAAATACCAAAATACCATATCCTATCTGTGCCATTCCCTTATTACAGTTACATTTCATTTGTAGTCTTCAAAATGTCTAAACTTGTAATGCACAGTGCCGAAAAAAATGAATTTAATGTACCGAAAAATAACAGTTGCTAAATATAGATGTGACAGGAAGAGAAGGAAAGGACGTTTGAGATGCTAAGGTAATTGCTTGTGAGCTCTGAAAGTTAGATCATTCCTTGTGTTATAGTTCGCAATAAGAAAGTGGAGACATCCAAACGCAAAACGCTGAATCGTGGATGTGTGTGTCTCACATTGGTAAAGAAAGCTGTAGTCACTTCTCTGCCAAAATGAGACTCCTATTGTACATGATCACTCAGTGAAGGAGAGATTTCGTTATTTGGGACTGCTGTCTGCAGTCTGCTAGCACTTTGTGCACCCCCGTTAACTGGTGACATAAGGACGTTTTTTTTTAGAGAGGACAACACCAACTAGGGTTTCAGTATATTTTTTTCAAAACCAGACAGACACACTGCTGTGATGAGACGGTTTTCTCTCCTTCAATTTTTCTCATGACAGGCTGGATGGGTGCCATCTTATGAAAAAGATGAAGAGAGCGAGGGAGGAAGGAAGGAGAGAGGGCGACCTTTGGAGCGTTTAGCTCTGACTAATGTTGGTGCTGCTGCTGTATAGAGCACAGTCAGAACAGGCAGCAGGAGTAAGGGGCCTGGAGAGTCAGTTATGCTGGGCCTTAAGAGTTCACTTTTCCCTGGGATGGCAGCAGGCCAAAGGACAGCGCAACTACAGCCAACCTCCCTGGCTATACTGAGTAACCACTTTTAACCACCGTGATCTACAGGAATGATATTGTCACTGTCAACAACCAGCAACTATAGAAAAAAGTTAGAAATTCACAATGATCACATGACAAACACAAACATGTTCAATGTATACCCCTGATATAGAATAGTCCCCTTTCTGACAAAATGTGAAGGAATAACTGTTGGCATAACTATTTTCTGGTAAAAACAATTCTTCAAATTATTTTTAAACACATTGCAGATTCATTGAAATTCACACCTAAACAAAAACTTGTCTCTGCATTGAAGCATGTCCCTGGCACCATCAGGGATACATTGTGTGTGTGTGTGTGTGTGTGTGTGTGTGTGTGTGTATTTGTGTATTATGGAAAGGGACTGACTGGTATGTACAAAGCCAGCAGTAGACTCCCACACTGACTCTGAAAATGAAGGGGAGGGAAGGGCATTTTCAAATGCAAAGCCTTGATCACATGATGTTGTGTGTGCAGAGTCCTGAATATACTGTGGTGTCAAATGTGATACCATACAGAGATGTTGCTGGAGTTTCTACAACAACTAGCCTACATGGCACACCACCATACACACACCCACACCCACACACACACACACACACACTGTTGCATGTGTTGAGTGTTCCATACTGTAGCAAAAGGTTTTCCTTATCAGTATTGTTTGCATGATGTTGTGTTATATATTCTATCTTTTCACTGAATACCAAAACACGTATTGAATCCAATTCAATCCTGATTATTTCAAACACACTTGTATGCCAGTGCAGCTCAACAGGTCTTGAGGGACAAGCTGCCCTGACACTCACTTTTTAACTTAAATCTCTTTTGGGATAGGGGGCAGCATTTTCACTTTTGGATGAATAGCATGTCCAGAGTGAACTGCCTCCTACTCTGTCCCAGATGCTAATATATGCATATTATTATTTGTATTGGATAGAAAACACTCTGAAGTTTCTAAAACTGTTTGAATGATGTCTGTGAGTATAACATAACTCATATGGCAGGCGAAAACCTGAGAAAAATCCAGCCAGGAAGTGGGACATTTGAGGTTTGTAGTCTTTCAAAGCTTGGCCTCCCGAATTCACATTGCGATATCAAATCAAATCACATTTTATTTGTCACATACACATGGTTAGCAGATGTTAATGCGAGTGTAGCGAAATGCTTGTGCTACTAGTTCTGGCAATGCAGTAATAACCAACAAGTAATCTAGCTAACAATTCCAAAACTACTACCTTATAGACACAAGTGTAAAGGGATAAAGAATATGTGCATAAAGATATATGAATGAGTGATGGTACAGAGCGGCATAGGCTAGATACAGTAGATGGTATTGAGTGCAGTATATACATATGAGATGAGTATGTAAACAAAGTGGCATAGTTAAAGTGGCTAGTGATACATGTATTACATAAAGATGCAGTAGATGATATAGAGTACAGTATATACGTATACATATGAGATGAATAATGTAGGGTATGTAAACATTACATTAGGTAGCATTGTTTAAAGTGGCTAGTGATATATTTTACATCATTTCCCATCAATTCCCATTATTAAAGTGGCTGGAGTTGAGTCAGTGTGTTGGCAGCAGCCACTCAATGTTAGTGGTGGCTGTTTAACAGTCTGATGGCCTTGAGATAGAAGCTGTTTTTCAGTCTCTCGGTCCCAGCTTTGATGCACCTGTACTGACCTCGCCTTCTGGATGATAGCGGGGTGAACAGGCAGTGGCTCGGGTGGTTGTTGTCCTTGATGATCTTTATGGCCTTCCTGTGACATCGGGTGGTGTAGGTGTTCTGGAGGGCAGGTAGTTTGCCCCCGGTGATGCGTTGTGCAGACCTCACTACCCTCTGGAGAGCCTTACGGTTGTGGGCGGAGCAGTTGCCGTACCAGGCGGTGATACAGCCCGACAGGATGCTCTCGATTGTGCATCTGTAGAAGTTTGTGAGTGCTTTTGGTGACAAGCCGCATTTCTTCAGCCTCCTGAGGTTGAAGAGGCGCTGCTGCGCCTTCTTCACGATGCTGTCTGTGTGGGTGGACCAATTCAGTTTGTCTGTGATGTGTACGCCGAGGAACTTAAAACTTACTACCCTCTCCACTACTGTTCCATCGATGTGGATAGGGGGGTGTTCCCTCTGCTGTTTCCTGAAGTCCACGATCATCTCCTTAGTTTTGTTGACGTTGAGTGTGAGGTTATTTTCCTGACACGACACTCCGAGGGCCCTCACCTCCTCCCTGTAGGCCGTCTCGTCATTGTTGGTAATCAAGCCTACACTGTTGTGTCGTCCGCAAACTTGATGATTGAGTTGGAGGCGTGCGTGGCCATGCAGTCGTGGGTGAACAGGGAGTACAGGAGAGGGCTCAGAACGCACCCTTGTGGGGCCCCAGATTTGAGGATCAGCGGGGTGGAGATGTTGTTGCCTACCCTCACCACCTGGGGGTGGCCCGTCAGGAAGTCCAGTACCCAGTTGCACAGGGCGGGGTCGAGACCCAGGGTCTCGAGCTTGATGACGAGCTTGGAGGGCACTATGGTGTTAAATGCCGAGCTGTAGTCGATGAACAGCATTCTCACATAGGTATTCCTCTTGTCCAGATGGGTTAGGGCAGTGTGCAGTGTGGTTGAGATTGCATCGTCTGTGGACCTATTTGGGCAGTAAGCAAATTGGAGAGGGTCTAGGGCACATATGTCAGAGTCAAGGCCCGCGGGCCACATCCGGCCCACAAGAAGGTTTTTTACGGCCCCTGGGATGATCTTGATTTATTATTAGAACCGGCCCGCAGCAAGCCGGCAGCCCGCAGATCTTTTACACGCACCAATACTACATTTCCCACAATGCAAAGGTGACGCACCGAGCAGTAGGCTGCTTCATTTCAATATTTATTGGCACAGCAGTCGTCAGCATCACAGTAAAATTAACTTTCAGATACCCATCAAAAATGGCAAAACGGAAGGTGTATACTGAGAACCGGGGGTTTCAAACAAGGTGGGAGTCGGAGTATATGTTCACGAAGGTAGCTGGAAAACCTGTGTGTCTTCTGTGTGGAGAAAGTGTGGCGGTGCTGAAAGAGTATAATCTGAGACGACATTATGAAACGAAACACGCGGACACACACGCGGACGCAACTGTCAAGGCCAGTTTTATTTTGGCAGAAGAGATCGCTAAATCAGCCCGGCCATTTACGGAGGGGGATTTCATCAAAAACTGCATGATTAAAGTTTGTGACGAAGTTTGCCCAGAAAAAAGGCAACTCTTTTTAAATGTGAGTCTGAGCAGAAACACCATTGCCGAGAGAGTAGACCAGTTGTCCATCAATCTAAAAGAGCAGCTTGTGAAAAAGGGAAAAGATTTTATTGCATATTCCTTGGCTGTGGATGAGAGCACCGACATTTCTGACATTGCCCAGTTGTCAATTTTCATCCGCGGAGTGGACTCCAACCTAAGCGTGACAGAGGAGTTTTTGGCTTTACGTCCTATGCATGGCACAACTACGGGGCATGATTTGTATGAAGAGGTGTCAAGATGTGTAAATGAGATGGAGCTGCCTTGGGAAAAACTCGTGGGTTTGACAACCGACGGAGCACCTGCGATGTGTGGACACAGGAGCGGACTGGTGGCGAAGATACGGGAAAAGATGCAAGAGGAAAACGCGACAGGTGAGCTGACAGCTTATCATTGTATCATACACCAGGAAGCGTTGTGCGGTAAAGCCTTGAAAATGGAGCATGTAATGAGCATCATCACGCGCACAGTTAACTTTATCAGAGCCAAAGGTTTGAATCACCGCCAGTTCAAGGCATTTCTGACGGAGTTAGAAACGGAGCATGGTGATTTGCCTTATCATACAGAGGTGCGATGGCTAAGCCAGGGAAAGGTGCTTCAAAGATGTTTCGAGCTTCGTGAGGAGATTTGTCTGTTCTTGGACAGCAAAGGGAAAGACACAACACAACTCCGAGACGAAATGTTTCTGTGTGAAATGGCTTTTCTGTGTGACATTACGAGTCATCTGAATGCAATAAACTTGCAGCTGCAGGGTCGGGATCGTGTCATCTCTGATATGTACAGTACAGTGAAGGCATTTAAAACCAAACTGACTCTGTGGGAGACGCAGATGCGGAAAGAAAATTTGAGCCACTTTCCCAGCTGCCAGACCATGAAAGAGAAGCTCTCTACCAGTGCGTTCCCGAGCACACAGTTGGCTGATAAAATAGGTATGCTTGCCGCTGACTTTCGACGCCGATTTGCTGACTTTGAAGCACAAAAAAGCAGGTTGGAACTGCTCGGTAACCCATTTGCTGTTGACGTGGAAAGCTCACCACCAAACCTCCAAATGGAGTTGATTGACCTCCAATGCAATGATGCACTGAGGGCAAAATATGCGGCAGTGGGTGCTGCGGAGTTCGCCCGTTTCCTCCCCGGCACAATGCCCCAGCTGCGCATCCAGGCTGCTCAAACGTTGTCTATGTTTGGCAGCACATACCTGTGTGAACAACTGTTTTCTTTGATGAACCTGAACAAAACATCACACAGAAGTCGACTTACTGCTGAACACCTCCACTCAATTCTGAGGATTTCTTCAGCTCAGAGCCTTACCCCGAACATTGATGAACTTGTGGAAAAGATGGGACACCACCAAGTATCACCCTCAACCTCAAACAAGTGAACATTACTGTGCAATCACATATTTAGAGTTTTTACTCAGTTCAAGTTTAAAAGTTAAAATTTAATATTTGTTTTCACTGCATGTTACTTCTCCTTAAACAAAGTGTTGTTTTTGATTAATAGATTTTTGCACTTTATTTTTTTGTATTTCAATCCAATTATATTTTAAAAATATTTCAGTTGAGTGGATGATAGAAAATTGCTATTATTGTTTTTTCTTTGAAGTAAATTTAGCCCACTTTTGCTAAAATAGAAAATATAGTCTACTGATGGTGCCTTGAATACCGGTTTCTTTCATTTAATGTTCATGTTATGGGGATATTTATATAAAGGAAATTTGTCTTTTGTGTCTGTTGAAAATTAAAGATTACTGACAGAGCCATAAGAAAATATTGCTTTATTTATCTGATCATATTGTAATATATTTGTTAGGTTTTCAGTAGGTTCAATTAGGTTCACTAGACTATATGCGTCATTTAAAAATTTTTCAATGAACATTCGAACAGTCCGGCCCTCGTCTTGTAGCTGATTTTTTTATTTGGCCCTCCGTCCATTTGACTTTGACACCCCTGGTCTAGGGTGTCAGGTAGGGTGGAGGTGATATGGTCCTTGACTAGTCTCTCAAAGTACTTCATGATGACGGAAGTGAGTGCTACGGGGCGGTAGTCGTTTAGCTCAGTTACCTTAGCTTTCTTGGGAACAGGAACAATGGTGGCCCTCTTGAAGCATGTGGAAACAACAGACTGGGATAGGGATTGATTGAATATGTCCGTAAACACACCAGCCAGCTGGTCTGCGCATGCTGTCTGGGCCTGCAGCCTTGCGAGGGTTAACACGTTTAAACGTTTTCCTCACGTCGGCTGCAGTGAAGGAGAGTCTGCATGTTTTGGTTGCGGGCCGTGTCAGTGGCACTGTATTATCCTCAAAGCGGGCAAAAAAATTATTTAGTCTACCTGGGAGCAAGACATCCTGGTCCGTGACGCGGCTGGTTTTCTATTTGTAATCCGTGATTGACTGTAGACCCTGCCACATACCTCTTGTGTCTGAGCCGTTGAATTGAGATTCTACTTTGTCTCTATACTGACGCTTAGCTTGTTTGATTGCCTTGCGGAGGGAATAGCTACACTGTTTTGTATTCGGTCATGTTTCCGGTCACCTTGCCCTGATTAAAAGCAGTGGTTCGCGCTTTCAGTTTCACGCGAATTCTGCCATCAATCCACAGTTTCTGGTTTGGGAATGTTTTAATTGTTGCTATGGGAACGACATCATCAACGCACGTTCTAATGAACTCGCTCACCGAATCAGCGTATTCGTCAATGTTGTTGTTTGATGCAATACGAAACATATCCCAGTCCACGTGATAGAAGCAGTCTTGGAGTGTGGAATCAGATTGGTCGGACCAGCGTTGTCAGACCTCAGCGCGGGAGCTTCTCTTTTTAGTTTCTGTCTGTAGGCAGGGATCAACAAAATGGAGTCGTGGTCAGCTTTTCCGAAAGGAGAGCGGGGCAGGGCCTTATATGCGTCGCGGAAGTTAGAATAGCAATGATCCAAGGTTTTTCCAGCCCTGGTTGCGTAATCGATATGCTGATACAATTTAGGGAGTCTTGTTTTCAGATTAGCCTTGTTAAAATCCCCAGCTACAATGAATGCAGCCTCAGGATATATGGATTCCAGTTTGCAAAGAGTCAAAGTTCGTTCAGAGCCATCGATGTGTCTGCTTTGGGGGGAATATATACGGTTGTGATTATAATCTAAGAGAATTCCCTCGGTAGATAATGATTGATTGTGAGGAATTCTAAATCAGGTGAACAGAAGGACTTGAGTTTCTGTATGTTGTTGTGACCACAACACGTCTCATTAACCATGAAGCATACGCCCCCGCCCCTCTTCTTACCAGAAAGATGTTTGTTTCTGTCGGCGCGATGCGTGGAGAAACCAGCTGGCTGCACCGACTCCGATAGCGTCTCTCCAGTGAGCCATGTTTCCGTGAAGCAAAGAACGTTACAGTCTCTGATGTCCCTCTGGAATACTACCCTTGCTCGGATTTCATCAACCTTGTTGTCAAGAGACTGGACATTGGCGAGAAGTATGCTAGGGAGTGGTGCGCGATGTGCCCGTCTCCGGAGTCTGACCAGAAGACCGCTTCATTTCCCCCTTTTACGAAGTCGTTTTTTTGGGTCGCCGGCTGGGATCCATTCCGTTGTCCTGGGTGAAAGGCAGAGCACAGGATCCGCTTCGCGAATGTCATATTCTTGGTCGTACTGATGGTGAGTTGACGCTGCTCTTATATTCAGTAGTTCTTCTCGACTGTATGTAATGAAACCTAAGATGACCTGGGGTACCAATGTAAGAAATAACACATAAAAAAAAAAAACTGCATAGTTTCCTAGGAACGTCTTTAGAAACTTGAATGAGGATTCTACTATAAAGGAGGGGCTCATGAGACCTCTTTGAGTCAGTGGTCTGGCAGATTGCCTTGGTCTGATGACGCGCGCTCCCGACAGAGTTACCTGTCGTTCCAGTGCTTTTCTTCAGACATAGGAATTCTCCGGTTGGAACATTATTGATCTTTTATGTTAAAAACATCCTAAATGTTAATTCCATACATCGTTTGACATGTTTCTAAAGGACTGTAACGGAACTTTTCAAGTTTTTGTCTGGACTAAGTGCCTGCGCTTCATGAAGATGGATTACTGGGCTGAACACGCTAACAACAAGTGGCTATTTGGACATAAATGATGGACTTTATGGAACAAATCAGTCATTTATTGTCGAACTGGGACTCCTGGGAGTGCCTTCTGATGAAGATCATCAAAGGTAAGTGAATATTTATGGTGTAATTTCTAACTTCTGTTGACTCCAAAATGGTGGATATTCCTCTGGCTGTTTTGGGTTCTGAGCGCCGTTCTCAGATTATGCTCTTTTCGTAAAGTTTTTTTGAAATCTGACACAGCAGTTGCATTAAGGAGAAGTCTATCTTTAATTCTGTGAACAACAGTTTAATCTTAAACAATGTTTATGATGAGTACTTCTGCAAACTCTCCGGATGTTTTGGAATCAAAACATTACTGCAGGTAACGCGCCAATGTAAATATGCACAGTATCGAACAAAACATACATGTATTGTGTAACATGATGTCCTATGAGTGTCATTTGATGAAGATCAAAGGTTAGTGATTCATTTTATCTATATTTCTGCTTTTTGTGACTCCTCTCTTTGGCTGGAAAAATGTCAGTTTTTTTTGACTTGGCTATTACCTGACATAATTATATGTTGTGCTTTCGCTGTAAAGCATTTTTTAAATCGGACATGATGGGTAGATTAACAAGATGTTTATCTTTCATTTGCTGTATTGGACTTGTTAATGTGTGAAAGTTACATATTTCTAAAAACTATTTTTGAATTTTGCGCGCTGCCTTTTCAGAGGAATGTTGTGGAGGGGGGTTCCGCTAGCAGAACGCCTGCCCTAGAAAGGTTAACAATGTCTGTTAACAATGTTCTTTCCTCCCCTCTCCTCTCATCCTCTATCACCCTCTCCTCTCCTCTCCTCTATAAGTGGGGTAAACACATGTGCACTCCGACACCTTTCCTTGCTTGACAGACAGACAGAGAGGGTGCTGGGAACACAGAAACACTGCCATATGTTCAGGAGGAATTTCATTAGCCCGCGCTCGCTACTGCCGCCTCTGCTCGGGTTGACAGAAGTGTGTGTTTGTGTGTGTGTTTGTCAGAACGTGTACATCTCTGTGTTATTGTGTGTTATTGACTCCACACAAAAGTCTGAGTTAATGTGTTTTAAAATGAGTCCCCAAATGCACGCTCTCAAACTCCAACCCACACAACTCCTAAACTCATCAGACTCACTGCTAGAGTTAATGTAGTGTAAAGCCTTATCCTGAGCTCTCACAAATAAGGGTGGTGAACGACACATAACACAGCAAGGTAGGTGGCTCCAATGCGTCTTTCAAATTAACATATGTCTCTTTGTTAGAAATCCTATTTGTCGTGTAATGAAGGAAGAACAGGGAGGGAGTTAACAGTGTGTGTGATCATTTTTTGAATAGTCATATTTCTACAAGCCACCATTTTCTTTGCATCATTTTAAAGAATCCCTTCCCGATTTTCGACCTTTTCTCCACCTTTTAAAGGCATTTGTCAAGTACGCACCACTGCAGGTGGTACACTATATTTACTAAAGTATGTGGACACCCCTTCAAATTAGTGGATTCGGCCTTTTCAGCCACACCTGTTGCTGACAAGTGTATAATATCGAGCACACAATCATGCAATCTCCATAGACTAGCATCGGCAGTAGAATGGCCTTACTGAAGAGCTTAGTGACTTTCAATGTGGCACCGTCATAGGATGCCATCATTCAGATTTCTGCCATGCTAGAGCTGCCCCGGTCAACTAAGTGCTGCTATTGTAAAGTGGAAGTGTCTAGGAGCAACAATGGCTCAGCCGCAAAATGGTAGGCCACACAAGCTTACAGAATGGGACCACCGAGTGCTGAAGCGCGTAAAAACCATCTGGCTTTGGTTGCAACACTCACTACCAAGTCCCAAACTGCCTCTGGATGCAATGTCAGCACAATAACTGTTCGTCGGGAGCTTCATGAAATGGGTTTTCATGGCCAAGCAGCCACACAGACAAGCCTAAGATCAGAATGCACAATGCCAAGAATAGGCTGGAGTGGTGTAAAGCTCGCAGCCATTGGACTCTGGAGCAATGGAAATGCATTCTCTGGAGTGATGAATCACGCTTCACCATCTGGCAGTCCGACAGACAAACCTGATTTTGGCGGATGCCAGGTGTATGCTACCTGCCCCAATGCATAGTGCCAAGTGTAAAGTTTGGTGGAGGAGGAATAATAGTCTAGGGCTGTTTTTCATAGTTCGGGCTAGACCCGTTAGTTCCAGTGAAGGGAAATTTTAATGCTACAGTATTCAATGACATTCTAGACAACACTGTGCTTCCAATTATATGTAAACAGTTTGGTAAAGGCTCTTTCCTGTTTCAGCATGACAATGCTCCTGTGCACAAAGCGAGGTCCATACAGAAAAGGATTGTCAAGATTGGTGTGGAAGAACTTGACCCGCCTGCAGAGAGCCCTGACCTTAACCCCATCGAACACCTTTGGGATGAATTGGAACACCGACTGCAAGCCAGGCCTAATCGCCCACATCAGTGCTCGACCTCAATATCAATGATTTTGGAATTAGAATTTCGACGAACAGGTGTCCACATACTTTTGGTAATGTATTTTATGTCTTAGGCACAGAGGGAGGAAAAGCAAGTGTGTGTGTGTGTGTGTGTGTGTGTGAAGGAGAGAGAGGGAGAGAGAGACGTACAAAGATACTGATAGAGGAGGATATATCAAAAAGGGGTGAGATAAAGAGATGTGGGGAGAAAGAGAGACATTCGTTGAAGTTAATAGTTGATGGAGACAGAGAGGGGGACATAACTCACACCTCCCGCCACCTGACTCTAGCATCTGCATAATCTGCAATAGTTAAACACCATTACTGAGGATTTATGTGTGTCTGAGCGAGCGACCAGCGTAAATCCAGACAGACTCACTCCACAGCAGAGCAGCAACCCTGTGCTACAGCTCTGTGCTACACAGGAGATAAATTGCCCGAGTCTGCCAGAGGGTATAACGCTCCGCAGACAGGTAAATAAGCACACAGGGAGTGTAAATTAAAGTCTTGACAGGAGGGCAACACAACGAGACCATCCCTTCAAGACACTTACATCTCCATATTGTCTCCATCAAGAACAGTCTGGACTGGTAAATATCCCAAACGGGGGTGCTTGGCAAAGTACTTCTTGGAGCGGAACTTGTTTTTCAGCACCTTGGTGAAATCACGCATGTCCTCACCTGACGTGGTCTGGAGGAGAGAGAGAGAGGAGAAAGATTGTAAGACGGAGAGGAGGAAGTGTGTGTTAAATGTATGTTTTTTTTCTGGCTGTGTTCCTCGTTAATGGGTTAATTAGCAACCAAATTTCAAATCAAATCCAATTGTATTTGTCACGTGTCGAATACAACAGGTGTAGACCTTACCGCGAAATGCTAACTTACAAGCCCTTAACCAACAATGCAGTTCAAGAAATAGAATTAAGAAACTATTTACTATTTACTATTAACTAAAGTTAAAAATAAAATAAAAAGTAACAATAAAATAACGAGGCTATATACAGGGGGTACCGGTACCAAGTCAATGTGCGGGGGTACAGGTTAGTTGAGGTAATTTGTTAATGTACTGTAGGTAGGGGTAAAGTGACTATGCATAGATAATTAACAGCAATTGGCTGCAGTGTAAAAACAAAAGGGGAGGGGGTGTCAATGTAAATAGTCCGGGTGGCCATTTGATTAATTGTTCAGCAGTCTAATGGCTTGGGGGTAGAAGCTGTTAAGGAGCCTTTTGGATATAGACTTGTTGCTCCGGTACCGCTTGCCGTGCGGTAGCAGATAGAACAGTCTATCAATTGGGTGACTGGAGTCTGACAATTTTTTGGGCCACATTTTTTGGGACACTGCCTAGTATATAGGTCATGGATGGCAGGAAGATTGGCCCGAGTGATGTACTGGGCTGTACGCACCACCCTGTGTAGTCGTTGATGCAACAAGTCAGGATGCTCTCGATGGTGCAGCTGTATAACTTTTTGAGGATCTGGGGACCCATACCAAATATTTTCCAGAGGGTAAAATATTTTCTTCACGACTATCTTGGTGTGTTTGAACCATGATAGTTTGTTGGTGATGTGGACACCAAGGAAACTCTCGACCCAATCCACTACAACCCGGTCAATGTTAATGGGGGCCTGTTTGACCCTCCTTTTCCTACAGTCCACAATCAGCTACTTTGTCTTTCTCAAATTGAGGGAGAGGTTGTTGTCCTGGCACCACCTCCAACCAAAAGGATGTCTCATAGTTATCGGGGATCAGGCCTTCCACTGTTGTGTCATCATCCAACTTGATGATTTTGTTGGAGGCGTGCTTGGCCACGCAGTCGTGGGTGAACAGAAAGTACAGGATGGGACTAAGCACACACCCCCGAGGGGCCCCAGTGTTGAGGATCAGGGTGGCAGATGTGTTTTTGCCTACACTTACCACCTGGACACGGCCCATCAGGAAGTCCAGGATCCAGTTGCAGAGGGAGGTGTTTAGTTCCAGAGTCCATAGCTTTGTGCTGAGCTTTGTGAGCACTTTGGTGTTGAATGTCGAGCTGTAGTCAATGAACAGCATTCTCACATAGGTGTTCCTTTTGTCCAGGTGGGAAAGGGCAGTGTGGAGTGCAATAGAGATAGCATCTGTGGATCTGTTGGGGCGGTATGCAAATAGGAGTGGGTCTAGGATTTCCGGGATAATGGTGTTGATGTGAGCCATGACCAGCCATTCTAAGCACTTCATGGCTACCGACCTGTATGCTACGGGGTGGTAGTCATTTAGGCAGATTATCTTTGCTTTCTTGGGCACAGGGACTATGCTTGAAACGTAGGTATTACAGACTCGGTCAGGGAGAGGTTGAAAATGTCAGTGAAGACACTTGCCAGTTGGTCCGTGCATGCTTTGAGTACACATCCTAATAATCCGTCTTGCCCCGTGGCCTCATGAATGTTGACCTGTTTAAAGGTCTTGCTCACATTGGCTACGGAGAGTGTGATCACACATTCTTCCGGAACAGCTCGTACTCTCATGCATACTTCTGTGTTGCTTGCCTCAAAGCGAGCATTAAAGGCATTTAGCTCGTCTGGTAGGCTTGCGTCACTTGGCAGCTCGAGGCTGGGTTTCTCTTTGTAATCCGTAATAGCTTGCAAACCCTGCCACATCCGACGAGCATCAAAGCTGGTGTAGTAGGATTCAATCTCAGTCCTGTATTGAAGGAGTTTTCACATAGGCTGAGCACTTGTTGGCATCTTTTCCTTCTCTCCGAGGTACGACTCATCCCAAACCGTCTCAATTTGGTTGAGATCAGGGGATTGTGGAGGCCAGCTTATTTTATGGAGCACTCTATCACTCTCCTTCTTGATCAAATAGCCCTTACACAGCCTGGAGGTGTGTTGGGTCATTGTCCTGTTAAAAAACAAATGATAGTCCCACTAAGCCCAGACCAGATGGGATGGCGTATCGCTGCAGAATGCTGTGGTAGCCATGCTGGTTAAGTGTGCCTTGAATTCTAAATAAATCAGATTTCACTGTGTCACCAGCAAAGCAACCCCACTCCACAATACCTCCTCCTCCATTTTTTACAGTGGGAAATACACATGCGGAGATCATCCTTTGACCTACACCGCTTCTCACAAAGACATGGCGGTTGGAACCAAAAATCTCAAATTTGGACTCCAGACCAAAGGACAAATTTCCACTGGTCTAATGTTCATTGCTCGTGTTTCTTGGCCCAAGCAAGTCTCTTCTTATTATTGTTGTCCTTTAGTAGTGGTTTCTTTGCAGCAATTCGACCATGAAGGCCTGATTCACAGAGTCTAAATGCTGTGAAGCATTTATTTTGCCTGCAATTTCTGAGGCTGGTAACTCTAATGATCATAGCCTCTGCAGCAGAAGTAACTCTGGGTCTTCCATTCCTATGGCGGTCCTCATGAGAGCCAGTTTCATCATGATGTTTTTTGACTGCACTTGAAGAGACTTTCAAAGTTCTTGAAATGTTCCGTATTTCTTAAAGTAATGACGGATTATCGTTTCTCTTTGTTTATTTGAGCTTTTCTTGCCATTATATGGACCTATTATCTCCCTACCTTGTCACAACACAACCGATTGTCTCAAACACATTAAGAAATAAATAATTTCCACAAAATAACTTCTTAAGGCACACATGTTAATTGAAACGCATTCCACACACCTCAAGCTGGTTGAGAGAATTCCAACAGTGTGCAATGTTGTCAACAAGGTGGCTACTTTGAAGAATCTCAAATAATATAAAAATATATATTTTGACTTGTTTCACACTTTTTTGGTTACTTCTTGATTCCGTATGTGTTATTTCATAGTTTTGATGTCTTCAATACTATTCTACAATGTAAAAAATAGTTTAAAAAACCCTTGAATGAGAATCTCTCTCTCTCTCTCTCTCTCTCCTGAAGTTGATGTAGCTGGCAGGACAAGTTGCAAAACTAGTGATTTGTTGAATGAGGTTGCACAGAGGTGTGTGTGTGTGTGTTCCTCACCGGCGTGCAGTACTCCACCATAGGGTAGTTGAGCTTGTGGCCCTTGGCGGTTCGTCCAGAGAAGAAGCAGCTCTGACACACGTCATAGTTAAAGTGCTTCAGACTGCGATACCTAGGGAAAAACAAGATAATAAGAGTAATGATTCCGTCAAACAGATTCCTCCATTTCCCAATCTTGTATATGCTATCGCAATTCCAGGGCCTCCTGTCATCACGTTCTCTCTCCAATCCATCTGCTAAGATCGAAATGAAGCACCTGCAGCTCTATCCCAAAACACCTTTTCATTGTACTCAAATCAGAATATATAAGACATTCGTAAGACAACTGTATATTAAGATGGACCAAATTCATGCGCAACATCACAAGTCTTCCATCCCTCTGCTTCTCTCTCCTCTACCACAGCCAAGGTGATTTGAGTGATGACAGAGCCCGTAGCAATGCATCAGACAGTAGAGCACAGTATACCACACGTCCCACTACACAGCAACCTTTTCATTAGCCTTGACACAGACGCCCACCAATTAATGACCCTGTGGGTCCATAATTTCTACTTTGTAATAGTCCCTCCCTCCCTCCCTCCCGACAGACAGACAACCAAGGGAATGTGTTGTGTCAAATGTCTTCTAGTGTTTCACTCAGACATTCTCTAGCTGGTGTAACTACTTAGTGAGTAACCAGAAATACAAAACACTAGACATTAGATTCTGGCTAGCATGGTGTTGTGTCTTATTCTGCTCGCATTCTGTGACTGATGTCAGATCCCCTCGCCATCAAAGGCAGAACAGGAGAGTTAAGTGAATAGTTGTAAAAGAGGATGACAGCAAACAATAGTGTTTAGCCTGTGTACATCTCTGAACTCAGCTCATCACAGGGAGGTCTTTGGAATCAGAAGAGTGTGATTATGTTAAACTACTGACATATCAGCCGGCGGTGTTGGTTCATTTGTGTGAAAGAGACCTTTAGGAGTCTTTTGAGACCCCCAGTATCACAGGGGTGGTCTGTTATGCACTGTTTGTGGATGTCTGCGTCTGTGTGTGTGTACGTGCGTGTCCAAGCGCGTGTGATTATAGATGTCCTCCTCCAGTTGGTATTTAGTCAGAAGTTTATGATCTGCTGACATTTAGATAAATGCCTGCCCTCCAGAGCAGGCCTGCCCTTTCTGCCTTTCTGCTCTACTCTACTAGAGCAGGAAGACCAGCATGCATGAGCCCACTGTGTGTGTGTGTGTGTGTGTGTGTGTGTGTGTGTGTGTGTGTGTGTGTGTGTGTGCGTGCGTGTAGGGGGGGACAAAAATAGATAAGATCTTCCTACCGTGGAAAAGAAAATATCTGTCTATTAATTTAAAAATCACCCTGATTAACTCTTTAGTCTTATCCGAGTTGAACTATTTGCTCATGGCCTGGCGACATTTTTAAATTTAATGAGCACATTTTTTTTCCCCTTTAATTTGGAATGGCAAGCCAGACAAAATTAAGTGTGCCTATTTATATAATGACCTTAAATCTGAACTGGTTTTCTGAAAGATTAGTATGTCTCAAAATGCCTTAAAATTTCCCAGATTGACTGAACTTCATGCCTTAAAGCAATGATGGACTGTTATTTCTCTGTGCTTATTTGAGCTGTTCTTGCCATAATATGGACATAGTCTTTACCAAATAGACCTAACTTCTGTATACCAACCCTACCTTGTCCATATGTGATATTTCATAGTTTTGATGTCTTCGCTATTATTCTACAATGTAAGAAAAAATAATTAAAAAATAAAGAAAAAGCCTTGAATGAATAGGTGTGTCCAAATTTTTGACTAGTACTGTATGGCAAAACAAACAAAATATAAATATGTATGTTTAAGTTGGAAGTAGAAGCCTAAGTGTTGTTGTCCATTTGTTTACTCCAATTAGGGATTCATGTCAGGGTTACGGGAAAATAATAAAGGAAATATATATATTTTTTAAAGATATATAATTTATATATATACTGTGGGGAAATACATTTCCAAAAAATATATGGGGGATTGGAAATTACGCAGACAATTAAATTGATGGAAACCACTCTATCTGCAACCAATCTATCTGCAATTTTAAAGCTGATCTACCGCCCCCCCAAAAGAAAAAAAAGAAAAAGGAACTAACATCAAAGTTGCTGTGTGTGTTCACATTTGTGCCTATATGCGTTTGTGTGTATTTTTACCTGAACCCTACAATGGGACACTCTTTACAGATGTTACACTTGGCCTGGTGCTTGGCGGTCTCAGCAGCCGCCACTCTATGTAGCACAGGAAGCCACACCACAGACTGGGGCTCCAGTCTCATCCAATCAACAAACTGCCTGGGCTCCAGCTCCACCTTATTGGTCACCTGGACAGGAAGAGGAGAGAGGAATTGGAGATTTCAAGTCAAAGTGAATTCAACAACTAGGTTGAATCCAAAATGTCACTCTATTCCCTATATACAGTGGGGCAAAAAAGTATTTATTCAGCCACCAATTGTGCAAGTTCTCCCACTTAAAAAGATGAGAGATGAGAGGCCTGTAGTTTTCATCATAGGTACACTTCAACTCTGACAGACAAAATGAGAAAAAAAATCCAGAAAATCACATTGTAGGATTTTTAATGAATTTATTTGCAAATTATGGTGGAAAATTAGTATTTGGACACCTACCAACAAGCAAGATTTCTGGCTCTTACAGACCTGTAACTTCTTCTTTAAGAGGCTCCTCTGTCCTCCACTCGTTACCTGTTTTAATGGCACCTGTTTGAACTTGTTATCAGTATAAAAGACACCTGTCCACAACCTCAAACAGTCACACTCCAAACTCCACTTTGGCCAAGACCAAAGAGCTGTCAAAGGACACCAGAAACAAAATTGTAGACCTGGACCAGGCTGGGAAGACTGAATCTGCAATAGGTAAGCAGCTTGGTTTGAAGAAATCAACTGTGGGAGCAATTATTAGGAAATGGAAGACATACAAGACCACTGATAATCTCCCTCGATCTGGGGCTCCATGCAAGATCTCACCCCGTGGGGTCAAAATGATCACAAGAACGGTGAGCAAAAATCCCAGAACCACACGGGGGGACCTAGTGAATGACCTGCAGAGAGCTGGGACCAAAGTAACAAAGCCTACCATCAGTAACACACTATGCCGCCAGGGACTCAAATCCTGCAGTGCCAGACGTGTCCCCCTGCAGTACATGTCCAGGCCCGTCTGAAGTTTGCTAGAGAGCATTTGGATAATCCAGAAGAAGATTGGGAGAATGTCATATGGTCAGATGAAACCAAAATATAACTTTTTGGTAAAAACTCAACTCGTCGTGTTTGGAGGACAAAGAATGCTGAGTTGCATCCAAAGAACACCATACATACTGTGAAGCATGGGGGTGGACACATCATGCTTTGGGGCTGTTTTTCTGCAACGGGACCAGGACGACTGATCCGTGTAAAGGAAAGCATGAATCACATTGTAAAAATCCTACAATGTGATTTTCTGTCTGTCATAGTTTTAAGTGGGAGAACTTGCACAATTGGTGGCTGACTAAATACTTTGTTGCTCCACTGTATAGTGCGCTACTTTTGACCAGGACCCAGAACAGTGCACTATACTGGGAACAGGGTGACATTTCAGGCACAGCCCTAGTGTCAGACCTATATTCCTTACCATTTACAGAGGTATTAAATCCTTTTACACCTCGAGATCGCTGCTGTCCAAAATACAGCAAACACACCTGACCTTTCAGTTGCCACGGCTACCCACAAGGTCAGTGAGTAAACACAGAGGGAAGAGAGAGACTATACAGACATGCCTGGTGCCCAAAAAATATTACGCATTTTGCGCAGCGAGAATTGAGTGAGTACGAAGGGGGTCCACATCCTGGAGTCCACATCAAACGTACAAAACATGACAAAGTACAGAACAAGAGTTATAAATTGGAAAGACACCAAGAGACAACAAAAACACAAATGTTTTTTATCTGTTTTTTTAAGTTGAACTCGCTTGAGGAACCACGACATGGCTCTATACAGTTGAAGTCGGAAGTTTACATACACTTAAGTTGGAGTCATTAAAACTTGTTTTCAACCACTCCACAAATTTCTTGTTCACAAACTATAGTTTAGGCAAGTTGGTTAGGACATCTACTTCATGCATGACACAAGTAATTTTTCCAACAATTGTTTACAGAAAGATTATTTCACATAATTCACTGTATCACAATTCCAGTGGGTCAGAAATGTACATACACTAAGTTGACTGTGCCTTTCAACAGCTTGGAAAATTCCAGAAAATTATGTCATGGCTTTAGAAGCTTCTGATAGGCTAATTGACATAATTGTAGTCAATTGGATGTTTACCTGTGCATGTTTACCTGTGGATGTATTTCAAGGCCTACCTTCAAACTCAGTGCATCTTTGCTTGAAATCATGGGAAAATTAAAAGAAATCAGCATAGACCTCAGAAAATAAATTGTAGACCTCCACAAGTCTGGTTCATCCTTGGGAGCAATTTCCAAATGCCTGAAGGTACCACGTTCATCTATACAAACAATAGTACGCAAGTATAAACACCATGGGACCACACAGTTGTCACACCGCTCAGGAAGGAGACGCGTTCTGTCTCCTAGAGATGAACGTACTTTGGTGCGAAAAGTACAAATCAATCCCAGAACAACAGCAAAGGACCCTGTGAAGATGTTGGAGGGGACAGGTACAAAAGTATCTATATCCACAGTAAAACGAGTCCTATATTAACATAACCTAAAATACCGCTCAGCAAGAAGGAAGCCACTGGTCCAAAACCAGCATAAAAAAGCCAGACTACGGTTTGCAACTGCACATGGGGACAAAGATCGTACTTTTTGGAGAAATATCCTCTGTTCTGATGAAACAAAAATAGAACTGTTTGGCCCTAATGACCATCATTATGTTTGGAGGAAAAAGGGGGAGGCTTGCAAGCCAAAGAACACCATCCCAACCATGAAGCACAGAGGTGGCACCATCATGTTGTGGGGGTGCTTTGCTGCAGGAGGGACTGGTGCACTTCACAAAATGGAAGGCATCATGAGGATGGAAAATGATGTGGCTATATTGGTCGCAAATGGGTCTTCCAAATGGACAATGACCCCATGCAAACTTCCAAAATGTGGAAAAATAGCTTAAGGACTACAAAGTCAAGGTACTGGAATGGCCATCCGAAAGCCCTGACCTCATTTGCATAGAACATTTGTGAGCAGAACTGAAAAAGTGTGTGCGAGAAAGGAGAACTACAAACCTGACTCAGTTACTCCACCTCTGACAGGAGAAATGGGCCAAAATTCACCCAACTTATTGTGGGAAGCTTGTGGAAGGCTTCCCAAAATGTTTGACCCAAGTAAAACAATTTAAAGGCAATGCTACCAAATACTAATTGAGTGTATGTAAAATTCTGACCCACTGGGAATATGATGAAATAAATAAAAGATGAAATAAATAATTTTCTCTACTATTATTCTGACATTTCACATTCTTAAAATAAAGTGGTGATCCTAACTGACTTAAGACAGGGAATTTTTACTACGATTAAATGTCAGGAATTGTGAAAAACTGAGTTTAAATGTATTTGGTTAAGGTTTATGTAAACTTACGACTTAAACTGTATACAGGTAAGAGACTACAGCTACAGTTTCAGATATTTTCTAATTTTTGAAGAAAGTTGCTTATATTGCAAGTTAAATCATACTGTTAGCTAGCTGTCATTATATGACTGGGTCGCTAACTACCATTGTTATCTCAGAATGCCATTTCACATTGCTAGTTATAGCCTTAACTAGCTAAATAGCGAACATTGAAACTATATGCTTAACTTTAGCTAGCACTCTATGGTTTGGGATTATGCTTAATTGTCTAGCTAGTTAGCTAGCTCCAGGTATAATCAAAAGACACCAAGATAAAGTTGACTGTTAGAATTTACCTAATAATGACGCATTAAAAAATTATATTACGTTTTACATTACATTTTCTTTTCATTAACTTATATTATTGTTATTTTGTTGTTTGCAGGTGCACTATCCTTCTGACCCAATGCACGCAGGTCCCATCTACTTTTTCACTCTTAAAAATGTGGCTTGTTCTGTGTCTGCTGTGCAGGAATGCCACAACTGACTTGCCTAGTTAAATAAAGGTCTAAATCATATAAAATACCCACTTCTTCGGGATAGGGGGCAGTATTTTCAGGTCCGGATGAAAAGCATTCCCAAAGTAAACTGCCTGTTACTCAGGCCCAGAAGCTGGGATATGCATATGCATAGTGGTTTTGGATAGAAAATACTCTAAAATTTCTAAAACCGTTCAAATAAAATCTGTGAGTATAACAGAACTGATTTGGCAGGCGAAACCCCGAGCACAATCCATCCAGGGAAATTTTGTTTTTAGGTCATTGTGTTTTCCAATGCTCTTCTATGGGAATCCTGATTTATTAGGGCCCAGATTGCAGTTCCTATGGCTTCCACTAGATGTGAACAGTCTTTAGAAATTGGTCGATGTTTTTCTTTTGAGAAATGAAGAAGTAATGCTGTTTTTTGTACGTGTCACTCTGAAGGTCTCTAGTATTTTGATGCGCGTGTACAGGAGCACACTCTGTGTTATTTTTCTTCGGTATTGGAAACTGTTTATCCCGTCTTAAATTTTATTGATTATTTACATTTTAGGATACCTGAGCTTGGATTTGGAACGTTGTTTGAAATGTTTGGACCAGGTTTTCAGGTAATTTATTAGATACTTTGTAGTCATGTTGGAATCGGTGTATTTCTGAATCAAACGCGCTAAATAAATTGTCATTTTTGGGATACAAAGAAGGAATTTATCGAACAAAACTACCATTAATTTAGTCAATGAGGCATTTGAGATGGCAAAAAGATGAAGATCTTCAAAGGTAAGGCATTTATTATATGGCTATTTCTGACTTTTGTGTCGCATCTGCCTGGTTGAAAAATTATTTTAATGTGTTTGTTTGAGGGGGCTGTCCTCAGATAATCGCAAGGTGTGCTTTCGCCGTAGAGCATTTTAAAAATCTGATAGAGCGACTGGATTAACAAGAAGTTAAGCTTTATTTTGATGTATTACACTTATTATTTCGTGAATGTTGAATATTTATATTTCTGTAGTTTAAATTTGGTGCTCTGCAATGTCACTGGATGTCGTCAAATCAATCCCTCTAACGGGATTTGAGCGGGATTTGCACTTAAGGGATCCCTTAAGCTGCGGCTGGCAAGGAAGAGAGCAGCACGTCTTCATTGTAATCAGAGGGCTAAGAGTTGAGGAGAGATGACTGCATCACTTCTGTTTATACAAAACATTAATGTGTTGACATATCCAAGACAAACTGCCTATAGCTCAGACCCTGAAGCAAGGATATGGATATTATTGGTACCATTTGAATGGAAACACTGAAGTTTGTGGAAATGTGAAAGGAATGTAGGAGAAAATAACACAATAGATCTGGTAAAATATAATACAAAGAAAAAAACATCTGTTCTTTTTTGTGCCATCATTTATTTTTCCAGCCCAGGTGCAATTTAGTTAATTTTGGCCACTAGATTGCAGCAGTGTATGTGCAAAGTTACAGACCGTTCCAATGAGCAATTGTATTTCTGTTAAAAATGTTGTATCACGACTGCCCAAATATGCATAATTTGTGTATTATTGAGTTCTCATGTTCAGAATGGTGCACTCTCCTCAAACAATAGCATGGTATTATTTCAATGTAATAGCAACTGTAAATTGGACAGTTCAAATCAAAGGTAATTTGTCACGTGCGCTGAATAGAACAGGTGTAGCCATTACAGTGAAATGCTACAGGCTCTAACCAATAGGTAAGTAAAGAAATAAAACAACAGTAAAAAGACTGAAAAATAACAGTAGCAAGGCTATTAACAGTATCGAGGCTACATACAGACACCGCTTAGTCAGGCTGATTGAGGTAGAATGTTATTGTAGATATGGTTAAATTGACTACGCATATATGATGAACAGAGAGTAGCAGTAGCGTAAACGAGGGGTTGGCGGGTGGTGGGTGGTGGGTGGCGGGACACAATGCAGATAGCCACGTTAGCCAATGTGCGGGAGCACTGGTTGGTTGGGCCAATTGAGGTAGTATGTATATGAATGTATAGTTAAGGTGACTGTGCATATATGATAAACAGAGAGCAGCAGCAGCGTAAAAGAGGGGTTGGGGGAGGAGGGGGGCACACAATGCGAATAGTCTGGGTAGCCATTTGATTACCTGTTCAGGAGTCTTATGTCTTGGGGGTAAAAACTGTTGAGAAGCATTTTTTTATCCTAGACTTGGCACTCCAAAACCGCTTGCCATGCGATAGTAGAGAGAACAGTCTGACTGGGGTGGCGGGGGTCTTTGACAATATTTAGGGCCTTCCTCTGACACCACCTGGTGTAGAGGTTCTGGATGGTAGGCAGCTTAGCCCCAGTGATGTACTGGGCCGTACGCACTACCCTCTGTAGTGCCTTGTGGTCGGAGGCTGAGCAATTGCCGTACCAGGCAGTGATGCAACAAGTCAGGATGCTCTCAATGTTGCAGCTGTAGAACCTTTTGAGAATCTCAGGACCCATGCCAAAACTTTTTAGTTTCCTGAGGGGGAATAGGCTGTGTCGTAACCTCTTCACGACTGTCTTGGTGTGTTTGGACCATTCTAGTTTGTTGTTGATGTGGAATTCAAGGAACTTGAAGCGCTCAACCTGCTCCACTACAGCCCCGTCGATCAGAATGGGGGCATGCTCGGTCTTCCTTTTCCTGTAGTCCACAATAATCTCCTTAGTCTTGGTTACGTTGAGGGATAGGTTGTTATTCTGGCACCTCCATGCCAGGTCTCTGACCTCCTCCCTATAGGCTGTCTCGTCGTTGTCGGTGATCAGGCCTACCACATTTGTGTTGTCTGCAAACTTAATGATGGTTTTCGAGTCTTGCCTGGCCATGCAGTCGTGGGTGAACGGGGAGTACAGGATGGGACTGAGCATGCACCCCTGGGGAGCTCCAGTGTTGAGGATCAGCGTGGTAGATGTGTTGCTACCTACTCTCACCACCTGGGGCTGGCCCGACAGGAAGTCCAGTATCCAGTGGCAGAGGGAGGTGTTTAGTCCCAGGATCCTTATTTTAGTGATGAGCTTTGAGGGTACTATGGTGCTGAATGCTGAGCTTTAGTCAATGAATAGCATTCTCACATAAGTGCTCCTTTTGTGCAGGTGGGAAAGGGCAGTGTGGAGTGCAACAGAGATGGCGTCATCTGTGGATCTGTTTGGACGGTATGCAAATTGCAGTGGGTCTAGGGTTTCTGCTTGAAACATGTTGGTATTAGAGACTTAATCAGGGACATGTTGAAAATGTCAGTGAAGACACTTGCCAGTTGGTCAGCACATGCCCGGAGCACACGTCCTGGTAATCCGTCTGGCTCCGCAGCCTTGTGCATGTTGACCTGTTGAAAGATCTTACTCACGTCGGCTACGGAGAGCGTGATCACACAGTCATCCGGAACAGCTGATGCTCTCATGCATGCCTCTCTGTTTGGGTTGCCTCGAAGCGAGCATAGAAGTGATTTAGCTCGTCAAGTAGGCTCGTGTCACTGGGCAGCTCGCGGCTGTGCTTCCCTTTGTTGTCTGTAACAGTTTGCAAGTCTTGCCACATAAGACTAGCTTTGGAGCCGGTGTAGTATGATTCAATCGTAGCCCTGTATTTACGCTTTACCTGTTCTATGGTTTGTTGCAGGGCATAGCAGGATTTCTAAGCTTCCGGGTTAGAGTCCTGCACCTTGAAAGCGGCAGCTCTACCCTTTAGCTCAGTGCAAATGTTGCCTGTTATCCATGGCTTCTGCTTGGGGTATGTACGTACAGTCACTGTGGGGACAACGTCCTCAATGCACTTATTGATAAAGCCAGTGACTGATGTGGTGTACTCCTCAATGCCATTGGAAGAATCCCGGAATATGTTCCAGTAGGTGATAGCAAAACAGTCCTGTAGTTTCAATTCTGCTTCATCTGACCAGTTTTTTATAGACCGAGTCACTTGTGCTTCCTGCTTTAATTTTTGGTTGTAACCAGGAATCAGGAGGATAGATTTGTGGTTGGATTTACCAAATGGAAGACGAGGGAGAGCATTGTAAGCGTCTCTGTGTGTGGAGTACAGTTGATATAGATTTATTTTCCCTCTTGTTGCACATTTAACATGTTGATGGAAATTAGGTAGAACTGATTTAAGATTCCCTGCATTAAAGTCTCTGGCCACTAGGAGCGCTGTCTCTGGGTGAGTGGTTTCCTGTTTACTTATTTCCTTATACAGTGTGGTCTTAGTGCCAGCATCTGTCTGTGGTGGTAAATAAACAGCCACCAAAAGTATAGCTGAAAACTCTTGTTGTGTGGCCTGCAATTTATCATAATATACTCTACTTCAGGCGAGCAAAATCTAGAGACTTCCTTAGATTTCTTGCACCAGCTGTTGTTTACAAATATGCACTGACCATCCCCCACCCCCCTCATCTGACCCCTCCCCCCCCACCACCACCACGACTGGGGTGTGCTGTTCTATCTTTCTGGTGCAGCGTATATCCCGCTAGCTGAATATCCATGTCGTCATTCAGCCACGATTCTGTGAAACATAGGATATTACAGTTTTTGATGTCCCATTGGTAGGATATTCATGATCATAACTCATATAATTTATTGTCCAATGATTGCACGTTGGCGAGTATTATTGACAGTAATGGCAGCTTTCCCATTCGCCTTCTGCGGGTTCTCTCGAGGCATACGGCTCTCTGTCCTCTTTACCTGCGTCGCTTCCTCTTGCAAATAACAGGGATGTCGACCCTGTCAGGTGTTTGGAGAATGTCCTGTGCGTCGTGCTTGTTGTAGAAAAAATCTTTGTCTAATCCTGTCCTGATACCCAGAAGCTCGTTTTTTATGGAAACGTTATGTACAAAATAAGTTTCAAATATTGCCAAAAAATAACAACACAATTGGTTGGGCACCCGTAAAACTGTTGCGATTGCTTCCGGCGCCATTTTGCAGCAGTTAGATTAACAAGAATTTAAGCTTTCTGCCAATATCAGGTATGTCTATATCCTGGGAAATGTCCTTGTTACTTACAATCTCATGCTAATCGCATTAGCCTATGTTAGCTCAACTGTACCATGGACAGGACACCAATCCCGAAGAAGCTTCTTTGGGACAAGGGGGCAGTATTTAGTAGCTTGGATGAATAAGGTGTCCAGAGTAAACTGCCGGCTACTCAGGCCCAGTTGCTAATGTATGCATATTATTAGTAGATTTGGATAGGAAACACTCTGTAGTTTCTAAAGCTGTTTGAATGATGTCTGTGAGTATAACATAACTCATATGTCAGGCAAAAACCTGAGAAAAATCCAACCAGGAAGTGGGAAATCGGAGGTTTGTAGTTTTTCAAATGATTGCCTATCGAATATACAGTGTCTATGGGGTCATATTGCACTTCCCAAGGATTCCACTAGATGTCAACAGTCTTTAGAACCTTGTTTGATGCTTCTACTGTGAAGTAATGGGGAATGAGAGCTGAATGAGACAGAGGTCTGGCAGAGTGGCATGAGCTGATCACGCGCGCTCACGTGAGAGTTAGCTGCGTTCCATCGCATTTCTACAGACAAAGGAATTCTCCGGTTGAATCATTATTGAACATTTATGATAAAAACATCCTAAAAACTGATTCTATACTTCGTTTGACATTTTTCTACGAACTGTTATGACTTTTCGTCTGAACTTTCGCCTTAGACTTGCTCTCGCGTCGTGGGTTTGGATTGTGTACTAATCGCGCGAACAAAAAGGAGGTATTTGGAAATAAATGAGGGACTTTATCGAACAAATCAAACATTTATTGTGGAACTGGGATTCCTGGGAGTGCATTCTGATGAAGATCATCAAAGGTAAGTGAATATTTACAATGCTATTTCTGACCAAAGTTTTTTTTAAATCTAACACAGCGGTTGAGAAGTGGATCTAAAATTCCATGCATAACAGTTGTATCTTTTATCAATGTTTATTATGAGTATTTCTGTAAATTGATTTGGCTCTCTGCAAAATCACCGGATGTTTTGGAACTACTGAACATAACACGCCAATGTAAACAGATTTTTGGATATAAATATGATATTTTTCGAACAAAACAAACATTGTGTAATATGAAGTACTTTGAGTGTCATCTGATGAAGATCATCAAAGGTTAGTGATTCATTTATCTCTATTTGTACTTTGTGACTCCTCTCTTTGGCTGGAAAAATGGCTGTGTTTTTCTGTGACTAGGTACTGACCTAACATAATCGTTTGGTGTGCTTTCATCGTAAAGCCTTTTTGAAATCGGACACTGTGGCTGGATTTACAGTTTATCTTTAAAAATTGTGTAAAATGCATGTATGTTTGTGGAATTTTAATTATGGGATTTATGTTGTTTTGAATTTGGCGCCCTGCAATTTCACTGGCTGTTGGCGAGGTGGGACGCTACCGTCCCACATATACCAGAGAGGTTAACCCTTGCAAGGCTATCGGCCCAGAAGGCATCACTAGCCGCGTCCTAAGATCATGACAAGACCAGCTGGCTGGTGTGTTTCTAGACATATTCTCTTTACTGTCCCTAGTAGAGGATCATATCACCTCCACCTTACCTGTCACCCTAGACCCACTTCGATTTGCTTACCAACACAATAAGTCCACTGACATTGCAATCGCCATAACAGTGCACACTACCCTATCCCATCTCGACAAGAGGAATACCTATGTATGTAAGAATGCTGTTCATTGACTATAGCTCAGCATTGAACACTAAAGTACCCTCCAAGTTCATCATTAAGCTTGAAAGCCTGGGTCTCAACCTTGCCCTGTGCAATTGGGTCATGGACTTCCTGACCGGCCGCCCCCAGGTGGTGAAGGTAGGAAACAACACTTCGCTGATCCTTAACACTGGGGCCCCACAAGGGTGCATGCTAGCCCCCTCCTGTACTCTCTGTTCACCCATGACTGCATGGCCATGCACGCCTCCACCTCAATCATCAAGTTTGCAGACGACACAACAGTAGCAGGCTTGATTACCAACAATGACAAGACAGCATACAGGGGGAGGTGAGGGCACTCAGAGTGTGGTGTCAGCAAAACAGACTCTCACTCAACGTCAACAAAACAAAGGAGATGATCGTGGAGTTCAGAAAAGCAGAGGGAGCACCCCATCTATCCACATCGACGGGGTAGCAGTGGAGAAGGTGAAAAGTTTTTAAGTTCCTCGCCATACACATCAGGGACAAACTGAAATGGTCTACCTACGCGGACATTGTGGTGAATAAGGTGCAACAGCGCCTCATGAGGTAGAAGAAATTTGGTTTCTCACCTAAAACCCTCACAAACCTTTACAGATGCACAATTGAGAGCATCCTGTCGGGCTCTCCAGAGGGTGGTGTGGTCTGCACAATGCATCAACGGGGGCAAACTTCCTGCCCTCCAGAACACCTACAGCACCCGATGTCACAGGAAGGCCAAAGACCCGAGCCACTGCCTGTTTCCCCCGCTACCATCCAGAAGGCAAGGTCAGTGCAGGTGCATCAAAGCTGGGACCGAGAGACTGAAAAAAAGCTTCTATCTCAAGGCCATCAGACTGTTAATCATCCATCACTAACACCGAGAGGCTGCTGCCTACATACAGACTTGAAATCATTGCCCATTTAATAAAGGTATCACTTTAATAATGCCACTTTAATAATGTTTACATATCTTGTATTACTCATCTCATTTGTGTACAATGTATTTTATACCATCTACTGCATATTGCCTATGCCGCTCTGTCATTGCTCAACCATATCTTTATATGTATATTTTATTATTCCATTCCTTTACTAAGATTTGTGGGTATTAGGTAGTTGTTTGGAATTGTTAGATTGCATGTTAGATATTGCTGCACTGTCGGAACTAGAACCACAAGCATTTCGCTACACTCGAAATAACATCTGCTAACCATGTATATGTGACCAATAAAATGTAATTTGATTTGAAATAAACATCACTTTCTTTTATAGTTTTTACTAGCACCATGCTGCAGTTGTTGCCAGCATAAACTAGCTAGCTGGGAGGGCTCTTCTGGATGACTGACTGAACCAAATCCATTCGTCTCCACTTGACTCTCAGCTGTGCAACATACGTCATCAATTTCGGCACCAGGTGTGTCCATACAGCGTCTCCCAAGAGGGAACTCTCGGGACTCGTGGAAGAAATTGTCCGCAGGTCACAAGATACTCACACACAATGTGAGAATCACCATGGTTTTGGTCAATGAGGGGAAAGTTCAAAACCTTTTCCTGTGTGTGTGATCTCTGTTTTTTTACAGTGACCTCTAGCTGAGTGCCTCTGTTGGGGCTAAATGTCAGATATATGTGATTCAGCTCTGAGATCACACACACATAGACAGAAAGACATGGAGAACAAGTTCTGGAGTTGCAAGGCATTGAGCCAGAAAGCAGACACTACCGACCCTTCCCTAAATTTTCCTCCCTGTTTTCTCGTTCTCTCGTCTGTTTCCCCCTCCCTCCCTCATCCCTGAGTCCCTCTTGTCATCCAAGGGGCAGAGTTACGGCACTTACTGATCAATTACCCGAAGGAAGTAGGGAGGGAGGAAGGATGGAGGGATGGCGAAAGAGGAAAATGGGAGGTCAAGGCCCGTAGAACAGGCCGTATTTATGGGCCCCCACCTCATTCATTACAGCCCCATTCAATCAAATGGAGTGGGTGACTGCACTGCGGCTCTTCGCTGACTGGCTGATACAGGGAGGTCACATGGACAGAGAGCGAGACAGAGAGAGAGAGAGGCTACTGGGCAGAGAGGCCAGAGCCATCAGTCACTCTCACCATGAACTTTAATGCATTATGAATTGTACCGTGAATATCACACCGTCTCGTTGTAATGGTGGTGGTGCGGATGATGGTGTGTGTGCGTGCATGTGAGTTCAAGTTTGTTTATTTGTCATATACAAAGGGAAAGGGCGATACCTAGACAGTTGTACAACTGAATGCATTCAACTGAAATGTGTCTTCCTCATTTAACCCAACCCTTCTGAAAGTATTTAGACCCCTTCCCTTTGTTATGTTACAGCCTTATTCTAAAATTCATTAAATTACGTTTTTTTCCCCCATCAATCTATTGTCACGCCCTGGTCTTAATATTTTGTGTTTTCTTTATTATTTTGGTCAGGCCAGGGTGTGACATGGGTTTATTATGTGGTGTGTTTTGTCTTGTTTTTTTTGTAGGTATTGGGATTGTGGTATAGTGGGGTTAGCTAGAAAAGTCTATGGTTGCTTGAAGTGGTTCTCAATCAGAGGCAGGTGTTTATCGTTGTCTCTGATTGGGAACCATATTTAGGCAGCCATATTCTTTGAGTGTTTCGTGGGTGATTGTTCCTGTCTCTGTGTTAGTTTGCACCAAATAAGGATGTTTAGGTTTTCACGTCACGTTTCTTGTTTTGTATTGTTCGTGTATCATCTTCATTAATTAAAGATGTATCAAAATAACCACGCTGCATTTTGGTCCGATCCCTGCTACACCTCCTCTTCAGAGGAAGAGGAGAAAGAAAACCGTAACATCTATACACAATATTCCATAATGACAAAGCAAAAACAGTTTTTTTTTAAACTTCTGCATATATTTTAAAAATAAAAACAGAAATACCTTATTTACATAAGTATTCAGACCCCTTTTCTATGAGACTCGAAATTGAGCTCAGGTGCATCCTGTTTCCATTGATCATCCGTGATGTTTTTACAACTTCATTGGAGTCCGTCTGTGGTAAATTAAATTGATTGGACATTATCTGTCAATGTAAGGTCCCACAGTTGACAGTGCATGTCAGAGCAAAAACCAAGCCATGAGGTCAAAGGAATTGTCTGTAGAGCTCCGAGACAGGATTGTGTCGAGGCATAGAACTGGGGAAGGGTATCAAAACATTTCTGCATGATTGAAAGTCCCCAAGAACACAGTGGCCTCCATCATTCATGAATGGAAGAAGTTTGAGACCACCAAGACTCTTCCAAGAGCTGTCCACCTGGCCAAACTGAGCAATCGGGGGAGAAGGGCCTTGGTCAGAGAGATCCAGAGTTCCTCTGTAGAGATGGGAGATCCTTCCAGAAGGACAAACATCTCTGCAGCACTCCACCAATCAGGCCTTTATGGTAGTGTGGCCAGAGGGAAGCCACTCCTCAGTAAAAGGAAATATGACAGCCCGCTTGGACTTTTCCAAAAGGCACCTAAAGGACTCTCAGACATTGAAAAACATGATTCTCTGGTCTGATTAAACCAAGATTGAACTTTTGGGCCTGAATGCCAAGCGTCTCTCCTGGAGGAAACCTGGCACCTCCCTATGGTGAAGCATGGTAGTGGCAGCATGATGCTGTGGGGATGTTTTTCAGCGGCAGGGAATGGAAGATTAGTCAGGGTTGAGGGAAAGATGATTGGAGCGAACTACAGAGAGAGCCTTGATGAAAACCTGCTCCAGAGCTCTCAGGACCTCAGACTGGGGCGAAGGTTCAACAGGACAACAATCCTAACCACACAGCCAAGGCAACACAGGATTGGCTTCAGGATAAGTCTCTGAATGTCCTTGAGTGGCCGAGCCCAGACTTGAACCCGATCAAACATCTCTGGAGAGACCTGAAAATAGCTGTGCAGCGACACTCCCCATTGAACCTGACAGAGCTTGAGAGGATCTGCAGAGAAGAATGGGAGAAACTCCCCAAGCTTGTAGCGTCATACCCAAGAATACTTGAGGCATGTAATCGCTGGCAAAGGTGTTTCAACAAAGTGCTGAGTAAAGGGTCTGACCATGTGTGCAAATGTGATATTTCAGTTTTTTTAATATATAGATTTGCAAAAATGTCTAAACTAGTTTTTGCTTTGTCATTATGTAGTATGATGAGGGGGAAAAAACAATTTAATCAAATTCAGAATAAGGCCATAACCTAACAAATTGTGAAAAAAGTCAAGGAAATGCTTATTGGCAGGCTCACCACTCAACAATGCAACAACAATAGGAAAGTAAATATGTGAATAAAAAAGTAATAACAATAAAAGCTTAATTAAGACAAATATAGTGTAAGGGGAAAGAGGACAAGGGTGTAATGGGGGGAGAGAATGGAAAGAAGTTATAGGTAGATAAGGAGTGAGAGGAGGGGGAGTGTTGAGGCGATAGGAGAACGTAAAGACATCTCCAGATCCGTAGCGGCTCCTGTTACACTGTATGACATTCCCAATGTCAGCCGCGCTCCATCACCCCCACTATTTTGCGAGCCCGAGCAGCGAAATCTGGGATATTTATTGCTTACTAATTTAATTCTGCCAAAGAGTTTATGACTGACGAAACATGAGTCCTGGGAAAAGAGAAAAATGAAAATGTGAACCCATGGGATGAAAAAGTCATTAAACAGGAGTGGTGGCCAGACATAAACACAGGGAAAGTGCTTGGGTTGCCGCAGTAAAACATTAGAGGACAGGCCAACCACGTGAACGTTTATATTTGTACTTTCATGAGCAATGTGTATGTGTTCTGAGTGCCTGTGCACATGCAGGTGTGTGGGTGTACGTATTTACATACGTGTTGGAAGCAGCTCCGGACACTGGGTTCGATGTTGCTCCCTCCGAAGGCGGCGACCTCTCCTAGTTGCCGTGGTATCTGGATAGCGTCATGGAGCAACAGACCCAGCTGTCTCTGGTCACACTTATCCCCTGACGATGCCACCTGACTGAACAGGTCTGGAAGAAAGAAAGAGTGTTTGAGTGATTGATTTAGGAGACTACACAAATACAGTTTCTCATCCAAGAGTCCACTGTCACTTTTTATCAGCGTGTTGTGTGAGTGTGTGTATTAATAGCTTCATGTGGGTAGTCATCACTAAGAGCTCCGGAAGGAGGAGGTACAGTAGAAGAGTCCTGGTGAGATGAGCAACACTGTCAGAATACAACCCAAAATAATCATCAGTCTTTCTCTCGCTCTCTCCCTCTTGTCTCCCCTCGCTCTCTTCCTTTCCCTTCCTCCCGCTGTCTCTATCACAGGAGAGCAATCAATTTCCCAACAACCCCTGCCCTGAGCGGAGAGGAAGGGGCATCTGCCCGTTGTTAAAAGGGATGACAGAGTTCTAGACGTACACACCCAACATTTTTTTCTTCTTGAAGAAAACAAAACCAAATTGAAAGCAAGAGCTCAGTTGATTCTTGTCAGAGCTCTGTCTGCCTTGTTACTCATAGATAGGACAAACAAGGAGAGAGAAAGAAAGAGAGAGACAGTGAGAGAGAGATGAGGGATGAAGGGAGAGAGAGATGAAGAGCGAGAGATGGAGAGAGAGTGAGAAGAGAAGAAAATACAGGGATGCAGTAGACAGCGAGAACGTTGGAGAGAGAGAAATACAGTAGAGACAAGAAAAAGGCGATAGAGAGTAGGATGGAGAGATGTGGCTCTTCTATCTATCTGTACTGCCTGGCCATGTATTTGATCTCTGTGTGAGACCCTGCCTTGATGTCAACTCTCATTATGTGGAATGGTAATGCCGCTTCTACCATACCGTGTGTGTATATCTGCATGTGCACAAACCAGTCTTGATGTCAGCTTGCATTAGGTTAAGTAATTATGGCTCTTCTTCGTTAGTGCACGGCCTGAGCCGAACATACTTATTCGTGAGCAGCCATGTGTTTGAGCTACATAAGCCTTCATAGCCACTACGTAGGACATCATTGTGAACGACCTCAAAATCACATGAGCCCCAGGCTTACTTAATATTTCCACTCTGAAGGACAAAACGAGGACACAAAAACGGGTGAACAACAGAGCACGCTCCCCCAGTGCACCGGCCATATCCCTAATCCCCCTGCAATAAAAAAAATTATACTAAACTAGTGGGAGGTCTCTCATCTAATTAGACGGGCCAGTCACTGGCGTCCTCTGCCACGGGTCCAGCCGCTCGTCACCCTGGGTAACTGAGCTGGGATTACAGCCTGGCAGAGGGCATTATGGGATACACTGGCACAGAGAACACTGCAATGCTCACCACAGGGCTGTTCTCAATTCACCTCAGTGCGTGTGTGTCAAAGTGAGTGATAAAGTTGACTTCACTTTGTGTGTGTTTGAGTGTTTCTGGGTGTGTCATGTGTGTGAAAGAGGTTTTGTGCGATGGTTGGTACTTACATTTGTATTTCTCCTCCAGATGGCCTTTGGAGAGCGAGAGCAATCCTATCTTCATGGAAAGGATACGAATCTTCCCACTGCGTCCACTACAGAGTGAGGGAACACGCATACACAAGAAGTAAAATAAAATAAATACAAATTCTACAAGGGGCATGTGCGTGTTTAATACATGAATATAATGTGTGTGTCGACGTACGTGTCATAGACATTTAGCAGCCAGTTGAGACACATGTCGACACACAGCGGAACATTGACGAGGTCCTTGTGCTGGTGCTCCAGCCCGTCATAGATGGATGTCAGACAGTTGATCACATCAGGCACTGTCAGCAGCTGGGCATTCTGGGTAAGCTTGTGTTGTTCAAAGGTGCTCTGGGCCACCTTCAGGTCCAACAGGTCCACTGGATGGAGGGATTTCCCAAAGTTGTTTACTAAGACCACTCAATTACAACTAAAGGGCATTAGAAAATGGTGAAGAACAGTGGAAACTGCCACTGCAAATTACAGATGGCTGGAATGTCACATCAAGGCCGTAGACAGGATATGAGGTGGCTGTAGACATTGGTGTGACACCAGGGTGGCAGGCCAACCAATTTATGTTACAGCTACTGCAGCCCACGGCTCAGAGTTAATCTAATTAGCCGTTTAAGGGGAATATTGGTGTCTGAGTGTGTGGGAGACACACACACAAATACACGTCTCACAGTGGGGGTCCATTGAGGAAAAACAAAACACCTGCTACTGGGAAGGGGTTTGATGAAAATATACCGACTCGTTCCCTCTCTCTCTCATCCCCTCTCTCTTACTCTCCTTCCCTTCTTTCCTCACTCACTGTACGTTTCAGAGCTCACATTAAGCCAGAGTAATAACTAATAAATACAGATCCTGTGTCTATGCTTCAGGCTTCGACTTGTAATCTAATGGGTGAAATTGAATCGGAACGCCTTTGATCCAAATCACTCAGTTGTACTAGGAGCTCTCATCTCATCATCACAAGCAAATAGAGGCAAAGTATTAGAATGCAATACGAGATGAACCCAAAGCGCCTGAATCATCTAAACTCTTTAACACACACACTGCTCCATGCATAGAACAACAAGACGCTGAACACACACCCACACTCTGTCACCTACTCTCAGCACGACAAGCACCTACCCATCCTCACCCACCCACAGCACGACAGAAAGCAGACAGCGAAATAAGGAAGTAAAGCCGTGAAGTTTGGGGTATTAATTGGAGCGCTCTTAATAACATAAACACCTGGGTAATTATGGTAGAGAGCATGGCTCAGTCCCATCAGCAAGGTACAGACAGTACCCAGAGGAACAGGTGATCATATCTCTGCACTGCCACACACCAACAGGGAACAACTAACACAATGATAGCTATAGCCAGCTGGTTATTGTAGAAGACAATATGATCCCTTCTAGAATGAAACAAACAAGGGCACAGGTGGATTCTCAGCTAAACAAAAAGATGCACACACAGGCACACACAAACTCAATCACATACCTACGCACACACCTGCAAAGTGGGATGGACATACTTCAAAATTAGCCCCTTCATTTCAGACTAGAGCCAAACGGTTTGGCAGTAGATCAGGTCATTAAGGCATCTGATGCCTTGCACCTGGACTATGATGTGAATACGTGAGGAGGGAGAAGATTCTGATGGCACAGGAATCTCTGCAGCCTGAGGACATTTAGCTGAGGTGTGTGTAAGTGTATAGAAAAGGACACTTACAGCATAGTGCTTTCTGTAGCCTGCGGATTTTCATGGCTGTTCTGTAAGCGGAAAATCTCACGTTGTTTAGGTCGGCTAAAAAAGAAAGATAGAAAGAGAGAAACCAGAGGGAGGAAATACATCATACAGAATGTATAATGGCGATTTGACACATGGGCATAAAATAACTGGAAAGGCGGGGAGACATGAAATAATTATGTCAAACTGAAAACCTGTTGAAAAAATGTGCTGTAGTGTAATTTATATGTGGTCACACAGGGATGGCTGGAAATTAATGGTAATTGGGTTAGTGAGTCCTCTCTTGGAGGAGTGGAGTCCTATTTGTTGAGTGTTGGCCCTAAGGAAATGTTCCCAGAGTTCCACAGCTTATTACTGATCCATCTGCTCATTAAAGAACAGTCACACTCGCCACCGCAATGGCATGACTACATGAATTTGGATGTTACAGTCAGTGTGAGTGGGAGAATGTGAGTGTGTGTGCATGTGTGTATGTGTGAGAGAGAGGGCGAGTGAGAGAGGGAGAAAGAAAAGGTGAGGAGAGAGAGAGAGAACTTTGGAGCTACACCATGGTGTAAAATGTGTGTGAGGTGAAAGTGATTTTTTGTTGATTATTTATATATTCATTTATTTCACCTTTATTTAACCAGGTAGGCCAGCTGAGAACAAGTTCTCATTTACAACTGCGACCTGGCCAAGATAAAGCAAAGCAGTGCGACAAAAACAACGACACGGAGTTACACATGGGATAAACAGACGTAGTCAATAACACAATAGAAAAATCTATGTACAGTGGGTGCAAATGTAGTAAGGTTAGGGAGGTAAGGCAATAAATAGGCCATGGGGGGGGGGGGGGGGAGGGGGGTCTATAACAAGCGGCAAAGTGAGAGACTTATTTCTGGAAAGGTGGATTTTTAAAAGTAGAAGCTTGAACTGTTTGGGCACAGACCTGAATAGTATGACAGAACTCTGCAGGATATCTCTGCAGCTTTGCAACTCCAACCTCTTTGGCAGTTCTATCTTGATGGAACATGTTGTAGTTGGGGATAGAAATCTCAGAATTGTTGGTGGCCTTCCTAAGCTAGGATTCAGACATGGCAAGGACATAAGGATTGGCGGAGCATGCTAAAGCAGTGAATAAAACAAACTTAGGGAGTAGGCTTCTGATGTTAACATGCATGAAACCAAGGCTTTTACGGTTACAGAAGTCAACAAATGAGAGCGCCTGGGGAATAGGTGTGATGCTGGGGGCTACAGGACCTGGACTAACCTCTACATCACCAGGGGAACAGAGGAGAAATAGGAAAGGGTACGGCTAAAGGTTATAAGAAGTGGTCGCCTAGTGCGTTGAGAACAGAGAATAAAAGGGGCAGATTTCTGGGCGTGGTAGAATAGATTCAGGGCATAATGTAGAGACAAGGGTATGGTAGGAAGTGAGTACAGTGATGGTAAACCTAGGCAATGAGTAACGATGAGAGAGGTTGCATCTCTGGGGACACCAGCTAAGCCAGGTGAGGTCTCCCCATGTGTGGGGTGTGTGACAAAATAGCTATCTAAGGCATGTTGAGCTGGTCTAGTGGGTCTACAGTGAAAGAAAACCTTAACTGACCGAAACAGCAGAAGACAAGGCATATTGACATTAGAGAGAGGCATGTGTAGCCGGGTGATCATATGGTCCAATAAACAGCAATTGGTGAGTCCGGGAGCTGTTCGGTAGTCGCTACTATGCTAGGCGAGCAGCAGGCACGGTGTTCAGAAAGCTAGCGGGCCGGGGCTAGCAGATGGGTCTTTGGTGACATCGCAACGGAAATACCTGTTGAAACCATATCGGACGATTACGACGGCAGACCAGTCGTGATGGTTCGGCGGGTCTCCGTGTCGACAATAAAGGGCCCAGGCTCTTTGGCAAAAGAGGTATTGTAGCCCACAAATTAGCGGGTATACCTCTTCGGCTAGCTGAGAGATGGGTCTAGCTCGAGGCTTGCTCAAGACTACCTGGTGCTTGCTTCGGGACAGAGGCGTTAGTCAGCGGTAGCCACTCTGTTGCAGCTAGCTTGCTGCGATGATCCGGTGTAATGGCCCAGATCTTGCGGCAGGAATCTGGTGATGTGGTGGAGAAAAGCTGTCCGATATTCTCTGGGTTGATATCGCGCTGTGCAGACTGGTAGGTATTGACCAAGCTAAAGCTGACTGGTGTCCAATCTAAAGGTGAAGACCTCTAGCCGTGGCTAACAGTGACTACTAGCTATTAGGTAGTTAGCTGGCTAGCTTCTGCTGGAGGTTCCAGGGATAACGTATAAAAATAGCAGATCCGTACCACATTGGGTGAGGCAGGTGGCAGGAAAGTATATTTAGATTGTAGGTTGATATATTAAGATTCAAATATTTCAGAAAAAAAATGAGACTGGACAAGACAAACCCACGTCCGACTGCTACGCTATCTTGGATTGGAAGTTTTTGAGTGGAGTAGAATCTGTGTGTGTGCATGCATTTCTGGTTGTGTATGTGTTCCATACCAAGCGATTGGTAGAGCTCTGTCATCTTTGGATGGTCCCAGCAGGTAGTCTGAGTCTGGTGGCTGGAAAACAACAGGGGATAACGATAAGGCTTTTGTCACACACACACACACACACACACACATAAATTGCTCTGTGCAATCACTGTCTAGACTGCCTTCTCTACCTGTTGTCTTATCGGCTTATAGATAGAGGCCCATGTACACAAATCAGAAACGCGGATTTGATTGTGATTACCAAAGCATACAAATGATCCAGGACGCCTTCAGAGTGATGCCCAAGGAGACACAGACAATCACACCCCTCTCACACACCCCTCTCATCTCCACATGCCCCCTCTCAATATGGTATGGTAAATCAACAAAAATAAACAACATTTGAACTAAAAACATAAATAAAAAAACAAATAAACAGATCTGATCAAGGAGAGAGAGTTGTGTTGAGTCTAGTACTCCAGACGACAACATTGATAAGCAGGAGTGGGGTTTGTGTCAGTCTGTCTGCTGCACTGCTTCATGTGATCAGAGAACTGATAAAAATTGGAGGTATTCCGCTTCGGAAAAAAATACCTGCCTGTACCCACACTGGTGTCAAGGGACTGTAATGATTTAACGTTTTAAAAAGGAGTCTAAAATTAGATGTCTATTCTGTTGTGAACGCCAGTGTCTCTGTGATTAGGTTGTTGTGGATGAGACTGTCTCCACAGAGAGAGAGAGACAGAGAGAGTTGGAAAGAGAGTGAGAGCGAGAGAGAGAGAGAAAGAGAGAGAGTGAGAAAAGACAGGGTAGCTAGTGAAGTGCTGACAGTAGAACACAGGGGAGACTGACTACAGAAGCCGTCAGCAGGTGTTCATCCCTATTCATCATGCTCTGAAATGGCTGACACTTTCACACCTTCCTCCACACACACACGTCTTGCATTGCAAATATCACTGGAGCACCGCTCAGAGTGCCTTTTTTTAGCTGTCCTACACTAGTCAGGGCCTGATTCAATCACGGTCGAGTGGATATTATTGTGTCCCAGTGAGAATTTGGACACCAAGCAGTCAGAAATGGACAGTTTGAACGTTTAGCCCCGGTTGTGGCATTAACATGTACACACACACATGCATGCACACGAGCACATGCACGCACACAGCAAAACTCGAACAGCTTGAGGGTTCAGCCGCAGTTGTGGAATAAACATGTACACACACATGCATGCACACAAGCATCTCTGGAGACACCCGAGATGAAACACGGGGAGTTGACTGATCTGGCAACCCGCCTGTGTCTTGCCACAATGTATTCAGACCAAAGCAGCGGAGTGACAAACACAGAACGAAGGACACTGTCTCAATCAACAAATGGACTACGCTAGCTGCCTACTACCTCCTCTGGATCTGGATTGGAAAATTCAGGACTGTCGTCATGGAATTAACCGACAAGAGTTGTCAGGTTCTAACTTTCCTCAATCATCCCTACCCTCTCCCTCTGCCATCCGTCTTCATTTATCCTCAGAAACTTCCAAGTTTAAGATTACCTGCAGGAACCTTAACAAGGACAAAGCTGTGACGTATGTACACATGTTAAAGCTTGAAGAATACAAGGATCACACAGATGTTCAGGTTCCAGAATGTGAAAGAGATGGTTTGGTACCAAGGACAGCGTTTTAGAATCGGTAGTCACTAGTTACCCCAGCAACAAAGTCATAATTATGGCTAAACCCCAACAATTTCTAAAATGCATCTTCATAAAATCTGATTTTAAACTTAACCCTCACCTTAACAACACTGATAACCTTATACCTAACCTTAAAATAATATTACATTCATTTTTATGATATAGCCAATTTTGACTTGGTGGTAACTAGTGACAATTCAAGAATCTCTCGGATTTGAAGAACAACACAGAGATGCATCTTCCTAAATAAGCAGTTAAGGTTGGCTGTTCTGAAGCTACTGCCTGAATGGACCAAAGGGGCTTGGAAGTGCCATATAGAATGCAACATTCATTATCAAACTCGGTTAGAGATTTAGTCTTTTCCATGTGTGCGCCAATGTTTCCGAGTCAATTATATTCTACTTGTAATGCCTATTGGAATGTAATTGTTGTGTAATATCTGGTGCCAACATGGAAGATATAACAGATTTGGGTAATGAGCTCAGAGATCAGCACCACAGGTGTTGATGTGTTGAAGGTACCGAACTGTCTCATCGGTGCCAAACAAGACCTGCAACCAGAGGAGAAGATGGCAGATGTTTTATGTGCCCACAGCCAATTATGTTATTTTGCTTGCTTATTTGCGGTGTTTCTAACTTATTCTTTTACTTATTTTGTACATAATGTTGCCGCTACCGTCTATTATGACCGAAAATAACTTCTAGTCATCAGGACTGTGATTACTCACCACGGACTAGCCGAATCCTCTTTTTCCTTTCACGACTCTGATGAGCCCGAAGCGAAGGATACGCTGCCTTCGGATACGGCTGCCTTCTGAGGCGGAGAAAGAGGGGCCGAAGGTCCGACTGCCTTCTGAGAATTCGCAGGTAATCGAATAAACCCCCACTCCCCTCCATTCTGCTAGCGAAAGTGCAATCTTTGGACAATAAAATAGATGAGTTTCGCGGAAGATTAAACTACCAACGGGACATTAAAAACTGTAACATCTTATGCTTCACGGAGTCATGGCTGAACGACGACGACATCAACATACAGCTGGCTGGTTATACGATGTACCGGCAGGATAGAACAGCGGCTTCTGGTAAGCCAAGGGGCAGCAGTCTATGTATTTTTGTAAACAACAGCTGGTGCACGATATCTACGGAAGTACCGAACATTTTACTTGAATACCCAAGTCCAAGTCCAGAACAGAGGCTGGGAAATAGAGCCATGACTACATGGAACTCTCTGCAACCCTAGGTAACACAAACTAGCAATACAACCATATTAATGAACGCAATACGGGACTGTGAAGAGAGACAGACATTTGTTTGTATTTCATTTTTGCATTGCAGTATGTGTTACACGTGGTTGTGATACGACTGTGATATGTGGTTGTCTCACTTGGCTATCTTGAGATGAATGTACTGGCTGTGGGTCGCTCTGGATGGGAGCATCTGCTAAATTGTAATGTAAATGTAGTGCTATGTATATTGTGTATTTTATTTGTTGTGTTTTGATTCCTGTTTGGACCCCAGGATGAGTAGCCGCTGCCTATTATTACTGAATCTGAATCTGTCCTCAGCAGGTAGTGAATGAGTGAGTGATATAGATGGCAGCACATTTCCCCCGAAAACATCCTTAAATGACATATCTGTGTGAAGAGTGAACATCATTACAACCGGCCTCTGGGATGGAGTACTACCTAAAACCTAGGAAACTCTACATTTATGTAACCAAACAGCTACAGGAAAGTGTTGTTTACAAGAGTGTGTGGCCAAGCTGCAGCAGAGTAGTGTGAATAGAGTGACAGAGGTGAGTCTGCTATTCTGCTTCTTCCTGGCTCCAGGTTGCCTCGGATACTGGGTGCATAATTACAGTGTTTAGAATGCTCTGCATAATGACTACTTCCCCTGGAATTTCCTGTTTGGCTTGGCTACTTCATCCACATCACAGACCAGAGAGAAGATAAAGGATGCATAAATGTCATACCCCCCAAAAACATGCTAACCTCCCCTGTTTTTGGTAATGATGAGAGTTTAGCATGTCTTGGGAGTATGATCTTTGTGCCTCCTTAACTTTCTGATTCATTATTCACAATTCATTCAGGATTATCCGTAACCATGGTGGCATCCAGAGTCATGCAGAAGTGTTCAGAAACATATTATAATCTTACTTACAATAAAAGGGACTCCAAAATGACACTTGTGATTTACCATTGATTTCTATTGGCCACAAAATAATCTGAAACACAACTAAAACTCAAAATATATCTAACAAGTGTATCTAACACTTTTCCTGCATCTTCTGTGACAGTCCTTGTGGTAGACGTATCTCCAACCAGAAGTGCCTGCATTCTCCAATTGACATATTCCAAATACATTTTTCCTCTACTCCTACCCTCAAAATGTTATATATTTTTGCTTTCCTCTTCTCCTTTGCCCTTTGCATTTAAAAAAATGCAAACCCATACCACACGTAGAGTGTAATGTGAAGCTTAAGATAGCTCTTATGTGGACAGAAGACAGCGGCAGTCCACTATTATACCCTGACAGTGTTCTGGACGTCTGAGCCCACTGAAATGCCAGAGGTCAGCTGGGGGTCAACTAGGATGGCAGAGTGTGTCGAAGTGTCCGTGTGTAAACGTTTGATTTGCTAGTGTGTCACTTCTCCCGGGGAGGAGAGGGACAGGGTTACGGCGTGGTTTAAACAGCGGCCATTGTGCAATCAGGCCGACGAGAAGTGGGATGAGAGAGGTGGGGGCAAGAGCCAAATTAATGTGCCAAAGCCTGATGTTGTGGTCACAGAAATATCACTACACTGTAAGTGACCTACAATTAGCCCTGTGAAGGCTGTGGCAGAGTTTTGAATTCACTCAGAAGATATTTGAGGGATGTATAATCACAGACGACAACAGTGGCAATAACTGAGTGTTGCAGCTCCCGGTGGTGGCATTCATTTGAATGAGGTGAAAACCTTACAGTGTTTTGGATTTGAGGAAGGCTTTCATTAGGCTGATTTCTCACCCTTTCTCCCCTTCTTATAGGGTCACTCAGGATGAATGTGAGTGGGGCTCAGCTAAACCCGTGGTGAAGTTGTTGTGCTATGTAATACAGAGTCAAGAATGGTACATATGGTAAAAAGTGTGTGTTTGTTTGTGTGTGTGTGGGGGGGGGGGGGGGGGGGGGCAAGGGTTCGGTAGTCGGCCGCTTGAGGGCCAACACCTGTGATCACAGAGAGCTGTTGTTGATTCCAGAGTTCTAAGCCCGTCCTCTCTTCCCAGCCTCTTGCTGCTTTCATCTCTGATGCTTTCCAGTGCAAAGCTCCAGGGCTAAACAAATTGCAGGTGTTCACAGGGATGCCTCCCTGTCTCACTCAGTATCTCTCACAACCTGTCTCTGTACCTCTACCTCCTTATCACCCCCTCTCCCTCTTTCATCCTCACCCCCATCTCTCTCCGACTGTCATTTCCTATTAATCACTATCTTTCTCTTTCTACTCATATCCTTCTCTCTGTTTACTTATCTCTCAGTAGCCCCCATATCTCTATCCACTTTCTGTGTCCACCTGTCTCTGTCTCTTTCTCTCTGCATGTGTCGGTCTGTAAGCCATCCTGAGTGGCTATCAGCACAAGCCTCTCCCTCCCTCTCTGCTTTTTTAATCGACCATGCTTCTAAGCCCGTCTGTGACTATATTACAATGTTGTGATACCGCTGCTATAGACCGACTGCAAAAGGGTCCATGAATACTTCGTCATTATCACAGGTATTATGCAAATCGGAAAGACCACCCGGCAAAATGAATGAGCAACAATTGACATTGCACTGCGAATCACTTCAAATTCAATATTATGCTTGTGGAAACATTCAAGAATTGAATCCAACCCTAAAAGTTTAATACTTAATTGGTGAAACTGCCACGTCCGTTCGGGACGCTCCTCTCCCCTGTTTCTCCTCTCATAAACAAAACAAAAACTATAACAAAGGTGCTGGGGGTGAACAGTGGCTCTGTTTCCCCAAATGAGGATTCGATCTTTAAAGGAAACTTCAGAGCATTAATAGAATCACGCACTCACAAGTCAAATGAGTTACCATACAATAAGCATAAAGACAAATGATTCTTATAGCATGCATAAGCAGCATGTTTTCAGTAAGTGTTACTCACTTGATGTAGTACGGAACCTTATTCTGAGAGAGCGCCCTCTGCCACGGGAGCTGCACACAGGCTGTTGAGAAAAAGGAGGAAGATACACCACGTGAATATAAAAACATGCAATATTTGCGGCACAAACCTTTCGAGCACGCACACATGCTTTTTAGTCTTTCACAGCCGCACGCTTCTGCAAATATCCGCTAATGGTTCCGTAATGTAATTGGCTTGTTGTACAAATGCGATTCCCACTATGCATGAAATTTAAAAAATGATGGGTATAACTTTTGGTCAGTGGAAGTAAGTTAAGACGGCCGTATCTTGTAAAAATGTACTGCGTCATGTAAATAACCGGTTAATGTGTTCTAAAGGCATGTTATTGTCAGACGACACAGATAAAGGTCAGAACAAAATGGAGAGAAGGAAAGTGGATGAATTAGCTGAACTTCAAAGCCAAAACACAACCATCATGAAGTGTTTTGAGAGACGAGTCAAGAATCATATCACCTCCACCTTACCTGATACCATAGACCCACTCCAATTTGCTTAAAAGCCCCAACAGGTCCACAGACGATAATCACCATCACACTGCACACTGCCTTATCCCATCTGGACAAGAGGGATACCTATGTAAGAATGCTGTTCATTGACTTCAGCAATGAACAGCTGTTCATTCGTGAGGCTCTGAACCCTGGGTCTCGACCCCACCCTGTGCAACTGGGTTCTGAACTTTCTGACTGGCCGCCCCCGGGTGGTGAGGGTAGGAAACAACATCTCCACCACGCTGATCCTCAACACTAGGGCCCCACAAGGGTACGTTCTCAGACCTCTCCTGTACTCCCTGGCCATAAACTCAATCATCAAGTTAGCAGATGACACTATAGTGGTAGGCTTGATTACCACCAACGACGAGGAAGGAGGTGAGGGCCCTCGGAGTGTGGTGTCAGGAAAATAACCTCACACTCAACGTCAACAAAACAAAGGAGATGATTGTGGACTTCAGGAAACAGCAGAGGGAGCATCCCCAAATCCACATCAACGGGACAGTAGTGGAGAAGTTGGAAAATTTAAGTTCCTCGCCGTACACATCACGGACAAACTGAAATGGTCCACCCACACAGACAGTGTGGTGAAGAAGGCGCAACAGTGCCTCTTCAACCTCAGGAGGCTGAAGAAATTTGTCTTGTCACCTAAAACACAAACTTTTACAGATGCACAATCGAGAGCATCCTGTCGGGCTGTATCACCGCCTGGTATGGCATCTACAGCATGGCTCTCCAGAGAGTGGTGCGGTCTGCACAGCGCATCACCGGGGGCAAACTACCTGCCCTCCTGGACACCTACAGCGCACGATGTAACAGAAAGCCATAAAGATCATCAAGGACAACAACCACCTGAGCCACTGCCTGTTCAACCCACTATCATCCAGAAGGCGAGGTCAGCACAGGTGAATCAAAGCTGGGACTGAGAGACTGAAAAACAGCTTCTATCTCAAGGCCATCAGACTGTAACCTGTTGAATCTAGGGGTCATTGTTTTGGGGGGATAACGTTCCCAAAGTAAACTGGCTATTTTTCAGGACCAGAAAATAGAATATGCACATAATTGACAGCTTAGGATAGAAAAAACTCTATAGTTTCCAGAACTGATATTGCAGGCAAAAGAATGAGAAAAATCCAATCAGGAACGCAGCGGTTTCTAAATAAGAGTCCCTTCCTATGCTTCCCTATTGAGCAGTGAATGGGATATCAACGAGATTCCTTTTTCTATGGCTTCCTTAATGTGTCTAGTATCACAAGACATAGTTTCAGGCTTTTATTTTGAGAAATGAGCGTGTACAACAACATTGCGTCAGTGTCGACCTGATGGTTCTTTGTGTATTTCTCAGAGGTAGCCATTTTTCCACCCGGTCGATATATTATCGAATAGATATTTGAAAAAAAACCTTGAGGATTGATTTTAAACAACGTTTGCCATGTTTCTGTCGATATTATGGAGCTAATTTTGAATATTTTTTGGTGTTGTCGTGACCGCAATTTCCGGTCGTTTTCTCAGCTAAATGTGAAGAACTAACAGAGTTATTTTTGGCTACAAAAATAATTTTTCTGGAAAAAATGAATATTTGCTATCTAACTGGGAGTCTCGTGAGTGAAAACATCCGAAGCTCATCAAAGGTAAACGATTTCATTTGATTGTTTTTCTGGTTTTCGTGACCAGATTGCATGTTGCTAGCTAGGCATAATGCTATGCTAGGCTATCGATAAACTTACACAAATGCTTGTCTTGCTTCGGCTGTAAAGCATATTTTCTAAATCTGAGATGACAGGGTGATTAACAAAAGGCTAAGCTGTGTTTGAATATATTTCACTTGTGATTTCATGAATATGAATACTTTCTAGTAAGATTTTTGGTCCATTGCGTTATGCTACTTAGTGTCAGTTGATGACAATTATCCCGGATCCGGGATGGGTAGATCCAAGATTAAACAGCCATCACTAACATAGAGTGGCTGCTGCCAACATACAGACTCAAAACTCTTGGTACTTTAATACATTTAATAAATGGAATTAATAAAGGTATCACTAGTCACTTTAAATAACGCCACTTTAATAATGTCTACATATCCTACATACTCATCTCATATGTACTGTATAGGGGAGGTAATCAGGAAGGTGATGGAGTCCAGATGAGTATCACGATGACGGGCAGGTGTTCGTAATGATGAATCCCAGGACTGGTGGTTAGTATACCGGCGATGTCGAATGCAGTACCCCCCCCCTCCGGCCACAGGACGACGCCGACCAGAGGGACGACCCCGAGGACGAGGAGCGGGCGGCGAAGGTGGAATTCACAGATGATGTTGGGATCCAGAATGTCCTCTACCGGAACCCAACACTGCTCCTCTTGGCCATACCCCTCCCAGTCGACCAGATACTGGAGCCGACCCTCACAACGTTGAGCATCCAGTAGGGATCTGATGGCATAGGCCGGACTCCCCTCGATATCCAGGGGGGGTGGAGGGGTGTCATGGGGGACAGCATTAGCTAGGGAACCAGGAACCACCAGCCTGAGAAGTGAGATTTTAAATGAAGGTGAGCTACATTTGTCACTCGGAACCTGTAATCTATACGTCACTTTGTTGATCCTCCGGAGAACCTTGAACAGCCCCACAAACTCGCTGCTCATTTTCTTGCAGGGCAGGCAGAGTGCGAGGAGGCCTTGTAGAGAGCCAGACACGATCCCCAGGGTGGAACACAGGGGTCGCAATGCGGTGGCCTGCTCCTTTTGACAGTGAACGGCGCGCTGGAGTCTCATGTGAGTGTCGCTCCACATTTCTGCACACCGGAATCACTCATCAACCGCAAGCGTGTTGGTCTTGGTCCATGGAGCCAGGGCCGGCTGAAAACCCAGAACACACTGGAAAGGGGGTCAACCCAGTGGAGGAGTGACGTAGCGAATTCTGGGCATATTCTGCCCATGGAGGGAGAAGGAATCGAGCCCACTCTCCCTGCCGGGCCTGACAGTGACTCCTCAGGAACCTCCTCAGGAACCTCCCCATGAGCTTCTCCATAAAGGCTCTCTGTCCTCCGGAAGGCTATAATGCCGGAAGACCTGCTGGAATAGTGCCTCAGTGACCCGGAGAGCAGTAGGGAGACCAGAAAGAGGAATTAAACAACAGGATTTTGAAAATATATCCACAACAACCAAAATGGTGGTGAATCTGTCCGAGGGGGGGAAGATCAGTAACAGAGTCAATAGATAGATTGGACCAGGAACGCTAAGGCACAGGAATGGCTTTCCCTGCTGCAGTGTTCCAGGGGGATTTGGTTTGGGCACATATGGAACAGGAATGTATGTAACATCTTGCACCAAGATGGGCCACCAGATGGGCCACCAGTATTTCTCAGACATGGATTGGATAGTGCGAGAAAACCCTGGATGTCCAGCGACGACAGCTGTGTGTGCCCAGGTCAGCAGCCGGTCCCTTATCCGCATAGAAACGTAGATGCACTCGGCAGGACAGTTAGTGGGTGCCCACATCTATGTCCCAGACCACATGGGCTACGACTCGAGAGGATGGGATTATAGATGCGTTCTGGACAGGACCCTCTCCCGAATCATAGAGACAGTACCAGACATCGGCCTTGGTGTTCTTTGAACCTGGCTGATATGCCAGCGTGAAGTCGGACCTTGTGAAGAAAAGGGCACGTCTTGCTTGGCGAGGATTCAGCCTCCTCGATTTCCGTATGTACTCCAGGTTCCGATGGTCAGTGAGGATGACAAATGGTTCCTTGGTGCCCTCCAGCCAGTGTCTCCACTCCTCTAATGCCAACTTCACCGCCAGGAGCTCCGGATCCCAAACCCCCAAAAACGTTGTGGAACCACAGGGCATGGGGAAGCAGGTCCTTCGGCAGTTGGGTCTACCAGTCTGTGATTTTCATCCTCGACCATGAGATCAGGTGGGGTTATGGCATTGAAGCCAAGGGAGGCCGAGGATGATCTTGTGAACTGGAGCACCGGTAATGAAGAAGGGGATGTTCTCCTGATGATTTGACTCCATGGTGAGGGTGAGTGGTTGGGTGATGTGTGTAATTGTTCCGGGTCCTAGTGCCCGACTATCTAGTGCTTGAACCGGGAAAGGAGAGGAAAGCGAGGATGAGATGTTAAGAGCGGAGACAAGGGTCTGGTCAAGAAAGTTCCCCATGGTACCGGAATCCACTAATGCTGTAGACACAGTACATGATGGACAGTCAAATAGTGTGGAAGACCAAAAAGAGTTTAGCAGAGAGTGATGAAGATGGAATACTCACTCCTGTCCCAGGTGGTGGAAGATCAAGTGACCGTCCCTCTGCTCTTGTGGATCCTGGATTAGGAAGTGCCGGACACTGCTAGAGCTGGTGCCCTCCTTGATCACAATACAGACAGAGCCCCTGCTGTCTCCGTCTGTGTCGCTCCACCGTGGGGAGGCGTGCGACTCCTACCTCCATGGGTTCAGGCTCTGATACAGAGGGAGAGAAGCAATGAGAGTACCGACGTCCCCGAAATAGGTTATCCAGATGGATGGTCATCGCAATGAGTGCGTCAATGGAGAGCTTGTCATCTCGACAGGCCAGTTATGTCTGGACCTCCTCGCGCAGACATCTTCTGAATAGCGTACTAAGCGCTGGCTCATTCAGTCCGCTGGATGCTGCTATTGTCCAGAAGGTGAGCGCCTACTTGGCAGCAGTCTGGTCACCCTGCCGTAGTTGGAGTAAGTTCAACCCCCCCCCTCAAACCCACCCTCTGCCCTCAAGGGGGATGACCGAAGAAACAGAGCCATGAACCCCTCATAAGAATCTAGCTCCTCCTTTCCTCTCTCCCAGATGGCCACAGCCCATTTCAACGCCCGCCCAGTCAGCAGAAAAATAACCGTGGCAACCTTGGACCTGTCGTTGGTGGGAGCACCCATCTAGTGTGTAAAGTAGCGGGAGCACTGAAGTAGGAAGCCACGGCATTTAGATGGGGTCCATCATATTTATCAGGGCGGGACAAACAGGCGTCGCTGACCTGAGCGGGTTGCTGAATGGGCTGTTGTGCTGACTCGCTGGGTCGACTGGTTGTAGAGTATCCTCCGCTAGTTAACGAAAACGCCTTCCGGGTATTTTCGAGATGTTGCACACTGCGAAGAACCTCTTCCATAGCCGTACCCAGTTGTGCCAGCTGGTCATGTTGTTGACTTAGAAGGTATCCCTGCTCATCGACTGTCTGGAGATATTCTGTTTTCCTGCTGCTTCCATTGTTTGAGTCAGTATTCTGTAACGGAGATGCTGAGAGTCGAGAAGCAGGTGCAGGTGAAACATTTAATAAAACAACAAACATGAACTGAGATAACATAACAGTAGCGTTATATCATTATGTGTACGCTTAAACACAGGAACAATACTGACTGAGGAAAGAACCAAAGGGAGGTACAGATATAGGGGAGGTAATCAGGAAGGCGATGGAGTCCAGGTGAATATCATGGTGACTTGCAGGTGCGTGTAAGGAATGATGCCAGGTGTGCATAATGATGGATCACAGGACCTGTGGTTAGTATATAGGTGACGTTGAATGCCGGAGGGGAGGAGCGGGAGTAGACGTGAGGGTGAATGCATATCCAATATGAGTGTGTGCATGCATTGAGTTATTGAGCTTGTTTTGGCTGATTTCAAGGGGCTACATATGACAAACAATCTTTTTCCCTTCCATTTGTACTGATCTTTCACCAGTAATGACGACGTTCCCGTGGGAAGAAGGGGGTGGCCCTTTGGAGCCTACGGTTGGAGCCCTATTCACACACAGTCAGTTCGCTAAGGCAATAGATACATCTTTGGGAGCGAGGTAAGAGAGAGACCGATTAAGTTGATGAATAAAGTTTGGGTGGCAATCAGCTTTGAAATCAGCATATTTTGCATTATGGTTTGCATATTATCACAAACAAAGGGTAGTGGATTGATGTTAGCTGCCTTCAGCTGTAAGCTAGCAAGTAAAGAGAAAAATGTTAGCGAACGGTAATTACTAACAGTTTCAACATTTTTACATTGTGTGTCGCATTATTCAAGTGTGTTGACTTCTGTGCAGCATGACAGAGCTAACATGATGCAGCCCAGACTCCCAGTGCAAGCTAAGTGAAGCAGGCACGGTGCACTCACGTTAAAAAGGGGGACATCGGCTGCGCTGATAGACAGACTTGATCCGTGAGACACATTTGACAGAAGTACCAAAAGTAAAACAAAATCTAGTACCGGACCCTTTTTCACGTTCCAGTATCGAAGTACAGAGGTTCAGAATACCAACACTAATCATGAGAGATTATAATAAGAATCAAATAAAGAACAGAGTAGCAGCAGCATATGAAGATTGTGAAAGTGTGGTGTGTATGTGTGTTGTCGGTATGTGTGTGTATTTGTGTGTGTTTGTGCGAGAGTGTCAGTGTAACCAAATCAAATCAAATCAAATTTTATTTGTCACATACACATGGTTAGCAGATGTTAATGCGAGTGTAGCGAAATGCTTGTGCTTCTAGTTCCGACAATGCAGTAATAACAAGTAATCTAACTAACAATTCCAAAACTACTGTCTTGTACACAGTGTAAGGGGATAAAGAATATGTACATAAGGATATATGAATGAGTGATGGTACAGAGCAGCATAGGCAAGATACAGTAGATGGTATCGAGTACAGTATATACATATGAGATGAGTATGTAAACAAAGTGGCATAGTTAAAGTGGCTAGTGATACATGTATTACATAAGGATACAGTCGAAGATATAGAGTACAGTATATACGTATGCATATGAGATGAATAATGTAGGGTAAGTAACATTATATAAGGTAGTATTGTTTAAAGTGGCTAGTGATATATTTACATCATTTCCCATCAATTCCCATTATTAAAGTTTCTGGAGTTGAGTCAGTGTCAGTGTGTTGGCAGCAGCCACTCAATGTTAGTGGTGGCTGTTTAACAGTCTGATGGCCTTGAGATAGAAGCTGTTTTTCAGTCTCTCGGTCCCAGCTTTGATGCACCTGTACTGACCTCGCCTTCTGGATGATAGCGGGGTGAACAGGCAGTGGCTCGGGTGGTTGATGTCTTTGATGATCTTTATGGCCTTACTGTGACATCGGGTGCTGGAGGGCAGGCGCATGCTCTGAGGGCGCGGCTGGGGATGCCATCTGGGCCTGCAGCCTTGCGAGGGTTAACACGTTTAAATGTCTTACTCACCTCGGCTGCAGTGAAGGAGAGACCGCATGTTTTCGTTGCAGGCCGTGTCAGTGGCACTGTATTGTCCTCAAAGCGGGAAAAAAAGTTATTAAGTCTGCCTGGGAGCAGGACATCCTGGTCTGTGACTGGGCTGGATTTCTTCCTGTAGTCCGTGATTGACTGTAGACCCTGCCACATGCCTCTTGTGTCTGAGCCGATGAATTGAGATTCTACTTTGTCTCTGTACTGACGCTTAGTTTGTTTGATAGCCTTGCGGAGGGAATAGCTGCACTGTTTGTATTCGGTCATGTTACCAGACACCTTGCCCTGATTAAAAGCAGTGGTTCGCGCTTTCAGTTTCACGCGAATGCTGCCATCAATCCACGGTTTCTGGTTAGGGAATGTTTTAATCGTTGCTATGGGAACGACATCTTCAACACACGTTCTAATGAACTCGCACACCGAATCAGCGTATTCGTCAATGTTGTTGTCTGACTCAATACGAAACATGTCCCAGTCCACATGATGGAAGCAGTCTTGGAGTGTGGAGTCAGCTTGGTCGGACCAGCGTTGGACAGACTTCAGCGTGGGAGCCTCTTGTTTTAGTTTCTGTCTGTAGGCAGGGATCAACAAAATGGAGTCGTGGTCAGCTTTTCCGAAAGGGGGGCGGGGCAGGGCCTTATATGCATTGCGGAAGTTAGAGTAACAATGATCCAAGGTCTTTCCACCCCTGGTTGCGCAATCGATATGCTGATTTAGGGAGTCTTGTTTTCAGATTAGCCTTGTTAAAATCCCCAGCTACAATGAATGCAGCCTCCGGATAAATGGTTTCCAGTTTGCAAAGTGTAATGTGTGTGAGTGAGTGTATATATTGTGTGTATACAGTCTTCCAAGTGTGCATAGTCAGTGCAAGATAGGGTCATTGTAACCATTTTGGGTAACCAAAACATTAGCAGTCTTATGTTTATTTAGCAGTCTTGTGGCTTGGCGGTAGAAGTTGTCTCGGAGCCTGTTGGTCCGAGAGCCGATGTTCTGGTACTGATTGCTGGAAGGTAGCAGAGTGAACAGTATGTCTATGGCTTGGGTGGCTGAAGACTTTGGCAAATTCTTGGACCTTCCTCTGATATAGAGGTCCTGGATGGCAGGGAGCTCAGCCCTAGTGATGTACTAGGCTGTCCACACCACCCTCTGTAATGATTTGCTGTTGAGGGCAGTGCATTTGCCATACCAAGTGGTGATGCAGGCAGTCAATATGCTCTTAATGGTGAAGCTGTAAAAGCTTTTGAGGATCTGAGGACCCATGCACAATCAGCTCCTTAGTCCTACTGATGTTGACGAAGCTGTTGTACTGACATCACACTTTCAAGGCTCTGATCTCCTCCATGTAGACCGTCTCATCGCCGTCGGTGATCAGGCCTACCACCGTTGTGTCGTCAGCAAACTTGTTGATGGTGTTGGAGTCGTGCGTGGCCATGCAGTCGTGGGTCAACAGCAGTACAGGAGGGGACTAAGCACACACCCCTGAGGGGCACCCGTGTTGAGGGTCAGTGTGGCGGAGGTGTTGTTGCCTATCCTCACCACCTGGGACCGACCCATCAGGATGTTCAGGATCTAGTTGCAGAGGGAGATGTTAAGTCCAAGGGTCCTGAGCTTGGTGATAAGCTTGGAGGGAACTATGGTGTGGAACACTGAGGTGTAGTCTATGAACAGAATTCTCAGTTATTTCCCCTCTTGTCCAGGTGGAAGAGAGCAGTGCGAAGTGCAATTGAGATTGCGTGATCTGTTGGGGCGGTATGCAAATTGGAGTAGGTCCAGGCTGTCTGGGATGATGGCTTTGATGACTGTCATGACCAGACTTTCAAAGCACTTTATAAATACAGATGTCAGTGGAAGGGGAATATAGCCATTTAGGCAGGTTACCTTTGAGTTCTAGAGAACAGGGTCAATGGTCTTCAGCTTGAAACATTTAGGATTACAGACTGGGACAAGGAAATATTGATAATGTCCGTGAAGACACTTTCCAGCTGGTCTGCACATACTCTAAGAATGCACCCTGGTATTCCATCTGGCCTTTTAACCTGTTTAAAGGTTTTACTCACATCGGCCATGGAGAGTGAGATCACATAGTCAACTGGAACAACAGGAGCTTTCATGCAAGACACTGTTGGTATAATCTGTGTTTTTTGGTATGGTTATGTTTGTATGGTCACTCTGGAGACTACATGAAGCCTGTGACTGATATTGTAAACTCCTAATGCTATCAGATGAATTATGGAACAGATCGCTGTCTGTACTAGCAAAACGGTCTTGTAGCCTCATATCTGCTTCATCAGGTCACTTCCAGTTTGAGCTTTCGTTTTTTTAAATGGGAAGCAGCAGGATAGAGTCATGGTCGGATTTGTCGAAGGGAGGGCGATGGAGGGCCTTCTATGCGTTGTTTTGGGTAGAATAAAAGTGGTATAGCATTTTGACGCCCCTTATGGCGCAAGCGCCGTGTTAGTAGAAGTGAGGTAGAACGTTTTTAAGTCTCTCCGAGTTAAAGTTTCCTCCTAAAAGATGCCCCTGGGTGTGTGGTCTTTTGTTTGTTTATGGCCCCATAAAGTATTGTTGGCTTCTGATGGGATGTAGACAGCTGTGATATTTTGGATAAGAACTCTCTTGTTAATTAAAAAGGTCTTGTAACGGTTTTCTTGAGGTGAAGGAGAGGCGGACCAAAATGCAACGTGATTTCTATTCATGTTTAATTTATAAAGACACTATACATGAAAAAACTAACAAAACAATAAACTTAATGAGAAAACCTAACAGCCTATACTGGTGCACAAACAGAGACAGAAACAATCACCCACCAAACACTCAAAGAATATGGCTGCCTAAATATGGTTCCCAATCAGAGACAACGATAAACACCTGCCTCTGATTGAGAACCACTCCAGACAGCCATAGACTATGCTAGATAACCCTACTATAATACAATCCCAATACCTACAAAAAACCCCAAGACAAAACACACCACATAAAAAACCCATGTCACACCCTGGCCTGACCAAATTAATAAAGAAAACACAAAATACTGAGACCAGGGCGTGACAGGTCTACAGCTTACCATGGTGCATTCTATGTCTGAGTTTCCTTCGCACTGGAAGAGGCGCACCAGTTGTTGTTTATGAAGGGGCAGACCAGTCCCCCTTCACCTCGTGTTGCTAGCCTGACCACTAAATTATTCTGTCATCATTTAAGTAATTTGTTGTAACGAGAGGTACTAGGGGTGTTGTACAAAAGGTTATCAGCGATTGGATTGTCTAACCAATCAGAGTATCATAGCAAATGGCGAATTTTAGAGCTGCCACTTTACCCATGTGTGTTCTGGCTCTCGCCCGAACCATCAGTTTCTGGACCAATCAGACAGCCCCTAATGTGTTCGCATTCAGTGAAGGGGATGTACTCAGATCCAAATTGTCGTCCGTGGGCGTGGCGCAGCATTTGTTCGGAGCAAGGAGTCTGGTTATCCAGGCAATAATAATGCAGCTTTTTCAAGTCTCTCTGATAGGAGACTCTGGAACGAAGCTCATCCATCTTATTCTCGAGTGACTGGACATTTGCCAATAAAACAGAGGGGAGTGCCAGTCGATTTTCTCTTCATCTCAATCTCACCAGGACTCCAGCCTGTCTGCCACGTCTACAACTGCAGTGTTTTGGTAGCCCATGAAATAAAGGAATAGGGTCTGGTATAAACAAGGGTACAGCTGTCAGAGTCGGGTTTGAAGTTGAAATTGAGGTTAGTAACTGTCGATCTAACGTCAAAAAGTGCTTGGCGGTATTGTGTGATAATAGTAAGAACTTTAAAACTTCATAAACTCAAAAAAATGTGCTAAAGTTGATTTGAAACTTGTAAAGTTTCGACCTTCTCTGTCGGTTACTATGAGAAGGAACGGTAGATTCTGTCTATGAGAGATGAAAGGGGAGCCAGAATGGCATCTTGGCTGATACAATAACTCAGCTGTCAACACCACTCAGGTCTATGGACACACGACAACTAAGTTTCCCCCCTATCCCACCACCCTGTTATCATCAAATGGAGGACACTTTGGATCCATGTCAGAGCCAAATGGGGTAGACAAGGGAGGGGTTGGATTTGAGATGGAGAGAGGAAAGGGACATAGCAATGAAATAGAACACTTCTGTATAATTTGGAGTAAATGGGGATGGAAGGAGGGGATGAGGGGGAGGGGTGTGGCTTTGTCTGTCATTAATGATCCCTCCCTCCCTCCCTTGTTAATGACCACTGGTCTGAAAGGAAAGTGAGTCAGAGGAGAGTTGTAATTCAGCCTTGAATGATTCAAGAGTGAAGAACCTTGCCTCCTGTAAACAACCTGCTTGAGTGTGTGTTTGTGTGTGGGTGCGTGTGTGTGTGTAGGAGGCAAGGGATGAGGGCAACCCTAACAAAAAGTACAACAGCAACAACAAAACATAATGGAGAGGCTACCTCCTAGACATTCATTGGCTGAATCGATAAACATCAAGGGAAGTCATTGGAACGCGAGGTCAGTACAGGTGCATCAAAGCTGGAACCGAGAGGCTGAAAAACAGCTTTGATCTCAAGGCCATCAGCCTGTTAAATAGCCATCACTAGTCAGCTGCCACCCATTTACTCAACCCTGCACCTTAGAGGCTGCTGCCCCATATTTTCTATGGGCAAGTCAGTTAAGAACACATTCTTGTTTACAATGACAACCTCAGAACAGTGGGTTAACTACCTTGTTCAGGGGCAGAACAACACATTTGTACAGTTCAGGGACTCGATCTAGCAACCTTTCGGGTACTAGCCCAATGCTCTAACCACTAAGCTACCTATACTGTACATAAGCATTGAATCACTGGCCACTTTAATAATGGAACAATAGTCAAGTAATAATGTTTACATACTGTTTTACTCATCGCATCTGTATATACTATATTCTATTATACTGTATTCTAATCAATGCCACTCTGACATTGCTCATCCTAATATTTAGATATTTCTTACTTCATTATTTTACTTTTAGATTTGTGTGTATTGTTGTGAATTGTTAGATATTACTGCACTGTTGGAACTATGAACACACACATTTTGCTACATAACATTTGCTAAAAAGTGTGTATGTTACTAATATACTTTGATTTGGCTACTCACTGGATAGGAAGTGCTGGGAGGAAGGGCCAAAGTCTCTGTGGGCTTCCTGAAGGACCTGTAGTCTCTCTTCAATGGCCACCTGCACACCAGAAAGCAGAGAGAGTTAGACACACACAAACACACCTGTATCCCGCCAGCACTATATTGACCGGTCCAGCTGAGTGTGTGTGTGTGTGCGTGCATGTGTGTGCATTGCTGAGTGTCCTTACTGTGTGCAGTGACTCAGTCATCCTCCCTAGAGTGAGGATATAAGGCTGTCTCTACACAGGGAACCAGGAGGCAGACAAAATGTGTCTTCCACACTTTCATCCAGCCCCAGTGAATCTCTATGGGGTGCCTGGTGACTGAGTCCTGCTCTGCCGTTTGCCCTTCTGTTTGATCAGACCAAAGTGGCACGGAGTCCTATCTCAGTGGTCATCATCAACTCCAGCATGGCAATACCAGGGGTGGGGGGGGGGGGGGGGGGCATGGAGAAGGAAAGGGACGGAATCTAAGATCTCTCTCTTGATGTCTCTTTTTTTCCTCTTTGTCACACACACACGCGCGCACAGGCACACGCACACACATCAATCTAAACAGCATAGTGACAAATGAGCCTGAGGGGTGCATGAGTAAAGCTCTGATCCCGGCCATCAGCAGGCTGGACCAGGACACTAGTCCGCTGTGTCAAAAAGTGTTATTTATCTATAGTGACAGAAGTCCACAACATAGAACTCAGTAACCTGTAGAGGTAGACAAGGGGAAGGCCACCTCTCCTCACCCCTCTCTGTGTCTGAGCTAAAGTACAGCAGGCTGACAGAGAGAGAGAGACGGCAGGAATAATGAGTGAAAGCAACAACAAAATGACACAAACAGGTGGAAAGAGATGGACAGAAGTACTTGACTACAAAGACAGCAAGAGGGCTAATATGACGTTGACAGAATAAACATGAGCGTACAGACAGGTCGAGATCTGAATAAGGTGGGTGAGAAAAAAAGAGTAGAAAGTAGAAAAGTCAAGAATATGATAGCTCGTAAAAGGAGGAGGGTTTTACATTTGACCTTTTAGTCATTTAGCAGTGACACGTACTCCCAAGTATGACAACTCCTAAAAGGGAGGAGGTTTGTAGCTGTGACACCTCTTCTTAAGTATGACACATAAAAGGGAGATGGTTTTAGGCATGAGACCCGTTGCCCACCTGTAAAAGGGGGAAGGTTTTAGGTGGGACACCCATAGCCCACCTGTAGTAGTTTCCAGTGCATGTTGAGGTCATCCAGTTGCCTGGAGGAGGTGGAGGACAGCTGCACATCCAGAGGAGCCAGTTCACCAGACAGCTCATTCACCACGTTCACGTCCTGCCTCAGAGGGGCCATCTCCTCCTTGAAAGCCTGGAACATACACAGGATGCACACCCACAGGTCAGTGTTTTGATGTGGGCAGATGTATTTATAACATACTGTTATGGTGCAGGGGTGATACCTGTACCAATGGTGATTAGATGTTGACCTAGGTAATTCATTTTTTTTACACTGATTTATGTACAAGTTAATCACTACCTACACTTGGCCCTAAATGTTTTGTAGTGGACGTAAAAAAAACAACGTCCCTCTCTCTCTTTCCCCCTTAATAAATCAGTAACACCCCAGTGACTCCCCTCACCGTGGTCTTCTCTATGTGTTCCTGCAGTGAGTCTATGAGCAGGTCTCCTACAGGCTGCCAGCCAGCCTTGGTCTCTTCTGCCCTGGCTAGCCGCAGGTCCAGCTCGTTCATGCTGCTCTGGAGCTCTTGTAGCCTCTCAAATGCCCTTTCTACCTGACTCTGCCATCCACCAGCGTGGTCCTGCAGACGCTCCCAATGCTCCTGCACCTCCGCTGTCTGCTTCCTGATGGCCCTGGTCACACCCTGCGCCTTCTCCTCTGGAGTCAGGTCTGTGACAAGGGTAGAGAGGGAGGGAGGGAGAGAGAGAGAGAGAGAGAGGGAGGGGGAAGAGAGAGAGAGAGAGGGGGGGGGGAGAGGCGGGAGAAAGGGAGCAAGGACAAAGACTTTAACAACCTCAAAGGGGAAAGTTGGTTGTACAATAAAAGCAAGCATTTGAACTTGGAGAGACTTATGAGCCAAAGAGAAAAGAGCATGACCAATGTCCACAGTCAACCATCTTGTCTGCAGACCTGAAATCTAGATCATAAACACCCTAAGCACACATCAAGGGTCTGTCTGTCTGTTAGTCTGTTAGTCTGCCAGCCAAGCACACATCAATGGTCTGTATGTCTGTTAGTCTGTTAGTCAGCCAGCCAAGCACACATCAAGGGTCTGTCTGTCTGTTAATCTGCCAGCCAAGCACACATCAAGGATTTATCTGTCTGTCTGTCTGTTAGTCTGCCAGCCAAGCACACATCAAGGGTCTGTCTGTCTTTTAGTCTGTTAGTCAGCCAGCCAAGCACACATCAAGGGTCTGTCTGTCTGTTAGTCTGCCAGCCAAGCACACATCAATGGTCTGTCTGTTAGTCTGTTCGTCAGCCATAGATGCCACACACCACAGACAGGACCAGTGTGGGGTTAGTCTGCCACACACCCCAGACAGGACCAGCGTGGGAGCTGTCTGTTTTGAAAATAAGAAGGCCAGGGAACAATGGCCAGGGAAAGTCTGGGAGCTTTGATTGGGTTGAAGAGGATCTGAAGACTAAGGTGTTCTCACCCAATGGGTTCAGTTAGACTAGAGTAGACAGAGGTGTCCGTGCTGGCACTGGTCTCAGTTTTACCCTGTGAAGCCCCTTGTCCCTCCTGTGAAAGCATCCAATCACAGGTTTTAGATCAGATTGAGATCAGATATACCCTTTACAGTCAAACACCCCTTTCGAAAGTATCCGAGGTCATTGCAGGGCTGGTTTCAGATTACACCTACCCTCTGATATACCACGCAAAGAAATCATCCTACCCGTCACAGCCCTTAGATCAGTTCTTAACCACCGATTAGACCAAAGGCCCCTTTGATAATTACATCAAAGATCACACAGAAGGGCCAGATCTCTGCCTGCTCGGAGTTCTGGCCACACCCTTCCAGATTGTCTCAGGGGCCTGCTACATTATTTAACAGCACGATTCTATTAAAGAGGAAATGTGCTGACACAGCGATGACTTCACTGTTTCATCCTCTTAGGCCCAGCAGCCTTTAGATACAGAATTACTAATGAGTTCTGGTGCGTATTTAGTGTTTGGGTGTGTTCTGAGCCTCATAGCACACACCACATAAACATCAAGTGGATTGGGCAACTTCTGAGGTACTTTTCAAGGATATTCTCACCCACCCTGATACTGGGTTTCACCAGATCTTGGTTTTGGAGGGCCACTATGTATGCAGGTTAAACGGAATGGTCAACATAAACTGACCAATACAGACATCCGTTACGTAGGTTATGGCACATAGTAGGTTTTATAAAGGAGTTCAATTAAATTATAACGTAAGACTAAGTGACGGCGTATTCAGGCAAGTCAGTGACAGGAGACTCACCTGTTTTGGGCTCGATGGACTGGTCAGCCAGGAATGTGTGTGCCTGGTCCAGTGTATTGGCCACAACATGCTCGCGGTCCTTCAGCTCCGACCGCAACACCTGGGGAGAAACACACACTGGTCAATTGATACTGTCCTTTTAACCTGAATGTTTTACTCAAAATGTATTACTCCTAACTGAGCTCTTTCATGTCAGTTCGAAAATTTTGCCTGATATCAAACAGTGTTTGTAACGGCGCGTGGGTCAAATCACTGGGGAAGCCAAGTCCCCCCAAAATATTACAACCCACAGTATGTGTTGTGATAATTGTGTTGTTCTCTCTGTAACCTGTCAGTCCATATGCATATTGCACGTAACAAAAGTCCCAAAAACATATTGCATGTAACAAACAGTTACATGACCTACATCATGGTCAAGCAAGGTAATGTTTCTGACATTTTCGGACTACTAAACAACTAATGATTTAGAACCACGTAGAGTTACCGCAAGATGCAAAGAAAACAGGAGCTGCCTCCACTATTCCAGCACCATTTCTACTTCAACATCATCTAATCACCTATGCTTAGTCTAAAAAGGTGAAAACTAAAAGAAACCAAAAATGATTTAGTCCAATAAACATAATCTAGATATGATGTGGCTGTCCATGGTACTGATTTCTCTGTGTGTGCGCACAAGTAGGAAAAACATGTTGATTCACCCTACTCGTAGAGAAACGCCAATGCCATCCTCCTCTTTCATGTTGCCTAAACAGTCTATGACTCTGTCATACAGCACATGCTTTTAGTTTTTGTTGTCCTAGGCTACCAGGTTAAAATGTTTGTTCGCTAGACTCACCTCATGGGCAACGATGTGCCAGGCCAGCAAGTAAACATTTGCATACTACATCAAGTTACGAATTTAACTTCCATCCTCTCAGGCCAGGGGCACAATGTATGAATTAATGGTTGGATCAGAATCGCCATTGTAATCATTGGCGAGCACTGCAAATTAAGTAAAACCACTAGTCCAAATCTCCAGTCATGGCTAATTTAGGAAAGGGGCGATTTTAACTTACTAGCTTGCCACCAGAGGACATTGACACAACGAGATGCAACAATTCCATTTTTTTTCCTGTCAATGATGTTTGGCTTCTGATGTAATTGGTCTGAAGCCAAATCCAAACTGGCTTCCTTTGACACTTTTCTTTGTTGCGCCAGGACCATTCACAGCTCAGCTCACTCAGTTCAGGTTGTCTAATATTCTATAATGTTTTTCTATCAAGGGAGGCCAAATGCTCACTGGCTTCCTTGGCATTCAATGCTACATGCGGAAACAATGTCATACTCTTTCTGACCAGACAGCATCAGATAGATACGCTACACATCCTGAGACAGAGGGGTGCTGTTTTGTTCACTCAGATGCTTTTGCCGTTGAGATACACTACACGACCAAAGGTATGTGGACACCTGCTCGTCAAACATCTCATTTCAAAATCATGGGTATTAACATGGAGTTGGTTCCCCTTTGCTGCTATAACAACCTCCACTCTTCTGGGAAGGCTTTCCACTGCTGGAACGTTGCTGTGGGGACTTGCTTCCATTCAGCCACAAGAGAATTAGTGAGGTCGGGCACTGAAGTTGACCGATTAGGCCTGGCTCGCAGTTGGCGTTCCAAATTCATCCCAAAGGTGTTTGAGTGGTTGAGGTCAGGACTCTGTGCAGGCTAGTCAAGTTCTTCCACATCAATCTCGACAAATGATATCTGTATGCACCTCGCTTCGTGCATAGGGGCATTGTCATGCTGAAACAGGAAAGGGCCTTCTCCAAAATATTGCCACAAAGTAGGAAGCACAGAATTGTCTAGAATGTCATTGTATGCTGTAGCGTTAAGATTTCCCTTCACTGGAACTAAGAGGCCAAGCACAAAACATGAAAAACCCCAGGCTATTATTCCTCCTCCACCAAACTTTACAGTTGGGACTATTCCTCCGGGCAGGTAGAGTTCTCCTGGCATCTCAGATTCGTCCGTCAGACTGCAGGATGTTGAAGCATGTTTCAGCACTCCAGAGAACATGTTTCCAGTCCAATGGCAGCGAGGTTTACACGCCTCCAGCCAACGCTTGGAAACCCATTTCATGAAGCTCCCGACGAACAGTTATTGTACTGACGTTGCTTCCAGAGGCAGTTAGGAACTTGATAGTGAGAAGATTTTACACGCTTCAGCACTCGACGGTCCCATTCTGTGAGCTTGTGTGGCCTACCACTTCGCAGCTGAGCCGTTGTTGCTCCTGGACGTTTAGACTTCACAATTAATAGCACTTACAGTTGACAGGGGCAGCTCTAGCAGGGCAGGAATTTGACAAACTGACTTGTTGGAAAGGTGCCATCCTATGATTGTGCCACTTCGAAAGTCACTGAGTGACGAAAGAGAGAGAAAAGATAAATTAATTTGTATATTTATTTTCTTGGTCAATTTGTCTGGCATCTATGAACACACACAACTGCACATTAGTGAACTCAAGCAATAATAATGTCGTTTTCATCAAAATGATAGATTCTGCAAGGACCGTCTTTATCTCTAAATGTCCAAGTGCCTCAGTGGAAGTGCCTATATTGGAATCATAGTTTTCATCTCCCAGTATCATCAACGTTGTGAACTCTATGTGAACCCTATTTTCCCCACTGTTCAGATTCCTATGGCAGCCTATCCACTACAAAACTACCATCTCCATATCAAACAAGTAAAAAACTAAAATGTCACTTTATTCAACCCCACCTTACATTCGACAACAAGACATTTTCCATTCAAAGGAACGGGCGTCTAGACGCACACATACTCATACACACGCACGAACGTAAGCACGCGCACACACACGCAGACTATACTGAGATGGGGTCTCTCCTCATCCCAGCACTGTAAACAATAATCTCAACATCTATTCAGGTGATGGCAGCAATTCAGAATGTGCTCCCTATCTAACCTTCTCTCATCGAAAGAGACAACAAGAGATCGAGAAGAAAGAGAGAGAAAGAGGAAGAGCAGGAGCAGCGATTGAAGGACGGAAAGGCGGGTCAAATGAGATTTCCCTGAGGTCATAGTTAAATTAAATGAGCGATTTAGAATAAAGCGAGAGACGTTCACACAGCACTGCTCACAACACAGCAGCCTGCAGGCTTCATCAGAGGACTCACTAATACCAAATTATCACCCACACATTCTCTCTGTCATACACTCCCTCTCTTACCCTCTTTCTCACACACACACTCTATCTTTTTGTGTCCTATTTCACTAACTCAAAGTCACTCTACCATCCTTTCCACTATCCTCTCTCTTTCTCCCCCACATCCTCCCTTCGTACACACACACAGGTTAGTCCGGTGTGGACTAGCGGTCACTCTCTAAATGAGTAGCGGTCACTCTCTAAATAACAATTATTTATTTAACTAGGCAAGTCATTCTTATTTACAATGACGGCCTACCCCAGCCAAACCCCGATGAAGCCCTACAGGAATCCCAATCACGGCCTGATGGGACACAGCCTGGATTTGAACCAGGGACTGTAGTGACGCATCTTGCACTGAGATGCCTTATACCGCTGCGCCACTCGGGAGCCAAACTAACATGTGTGCCAAAACATCCACTACAAGGGACGAGAGGAAGAAGGGGAAAGCAGGACTACATGTACCAGAGTAATTATTCATGTTTTGATATAGCAGCCGGAACCCCAGGGGGCCTCTGATGCCTAACGGGCTGTGTGATTGCTTTGTGAGAGGACGATGTCAGAGAGAAATAAAGAGGAACTAAATTATGTTGTCATTATATTTCAGGGAAGACCCAGGTGCAGACAATGTCAAAGTAACAACAGTTTATTAATCGATCAGGGGCAGGCAAAAGACAGGTCCAGGGCAGGCAGATGTCGGTAATTCAGATAGGTGGGGCAAAGGTACAGAACGGCAGGCAGGCTCAGGGTCAGGGCAGGCAGAACGGTCAACACCGGGAAAACCAGGAAACAGGCACAATCGAGAGAAAGGAGCAGGGTGAAAAACGCTGGTAGGCTCGACGAAACAAAAGTAACTGGCAACAGACAAACAGAGAACACAGATATAAATACACAGGGGATAATGGGGAAGATGGGCGACACCTGGAGGGGGGTGGAGACAATCACAAAGAAAGGTGAAACAGATCACTGTGTGACAATTGTGAGCCTTGCTGATTTTATAAAGGCTTATGGTTTAATCAGACAGGACGAGATGAGGAAGAGAGAGTAGCGTTGAAGAGATTATGACAGCATGCTGGGTTGAGTGTTGTAGTAGGATACATTTCTTAACACCTCTTGAATATAGGGGGCACTATTTTCATTTTTGGAAAAATAACGTTCCCTAAGTAAATGGGCTATTTTGTCAGGACAAGATCCTAGAATATGCATATAATTGACAGCATAGGATAGAAAACACTCTAAACTTTCTAAAACTGTAAAAATATTGTCTGTGAGTATAACAGAACTGATATTGCAGGCGAAAGCCTGAGAAAAATCCAATCAAGAAGTGACTCTTATTTAGAAACCTCTGCGTTCCTATGCGTCCCTATTGAGCAGTGAATGAGATATCAACCAGATTCCTTTTTCTATGGCTTCCCTAATGTGTCTAGTGTCACAATACATCGTTTCAGGCTTTTATTTTGAAAAATGAGCTTGAACGTCAACATTGCGTCAGTGGTCAGCTGAAGTATTTTGTGCGTAAAGGACAAATTGTTTCTCTCTTTCCTACTAAAAAGCCATCTGTCCCGGTTGATATATTATCGAATTGATATTTGAAAAACACCATGAGGATTGATTATAAACAACGTTTGCCATGTTTCTGTTTATATTATGGAGTACTTTGTAATTTGGAATACTTTTCGCTGTTGTCGTGATCGCAATTTCCGGTCAATTTCTCAGCCAAACGTGAAGAACAAACGGAGCTATATCGGCTACAAAAATAATATTTTTGGAAAAAAGTAACATTTGCTGTCTAACTGGGAGTCTCGTGAGTGAAGACATCCGAAGCCCATCAAAGGTAAGCGATTTAATTTGATTGCTTTTCTGATTTTTGTGACCAGGTTGCATGCTGCTAGCTAGGCATAATGCTATGCTAGGCTATTGATAAACTTACACAAATGCTTGTCTTGCTTTTGCTGTGAAGCATGTTTAAAAAATCTGAGATGACAGGGTGATTAACAAAAACTAAGCTGTGTTTCAATATATTTAACTTGTGATTTCATGAATAGGAATATTTTCTAGTAATATTTATGTCCGTTGTGTTATGCTAATTAGTGTCAGTTGATGACAATGCTCCCGGATCCGGGATGGGTAGTACCAAGATTAACAGACATATGGAAATACTTACAAAAAAGGAAACATTAACAGTTATATTCGAGTATGCTTCATGTCAAATCAGATTTTAGAATATATATTTTCTTCATAATAATATATTTAATTTCTACTTTGGCAGAGTTGAGGAAATAAAGGTATGTAAGGGAAGACAAGGACATTGAGAGGCAGAGGTGATTCATTTGCCTTTATATAAAAAGAAAAGAGGGAAATTGAAAGGGTGTTGGTATTGGCAGTGGGTATAAAAATAGCCATGTCTTCAAATATCTTCCTGACGAAATATTGAATTATGTTATATTATGCAAATGTCCCCTATACTACTACATTACACAGATGGAACATTTTCACCACACAATAATAACAGGAAATACACACTTTTGTAAATCCTCAGATTGGTGATGATGCTATAAAAGTTTAAAGTCATCACAATTACACAAAATCGATTGAGCAACAGCATCAGTTTCAACTTATGTTTTAGGAATATAAATAATTGTTTTAACATATTTTTTTACAAGATTCTACTTAATCAGGTAAAAACTACTGAATGAGTTCTTTATTTTGATGATATTACTGAAATCGTGAAAACGTGTTTGTCTTGCCTACTCATGGACAGGGCCTTGAGGAAAAACACTCAAAGTAGAAAACAACCATTAAAACACAAGCTGATGCACCCCCTTTCAAGGGGAAGTAAAACAACTTTCCTCAATTGCCGTGATGAGATAAGAGATTCCGATCTGTCTGAAGAGGAGAAAATAGGGAAACAAGATGCATGAAAGGCAAAGAGGTTGACACAGTCTTCTGCTAACTTTTCTCCTCTCTGATACAGTAGTTGCAGTATTGGTTTTGGCACTAACACTAACAGATTTGTGACTCTTCAGAAAAAACATTATTCTTCAACTAAGAGCAGAATAAGTGGTGCTACAGGGACAAAAAATCCCTCAGGATGACATTTTTTCAATGCACTGTAAGCCTGGAGTGTATCTTGTGAGACGTGACCTTGACTGTGTGTTGTGTACAAAACAGCAGAGAAGACGGTCTTATCGGCCCCTACCCTGTGCAGATGAGGAGATGATAGCATTACAACACAGTAGAGAGGAGAGAAGGCTATTTTCAGACCTCCATGAATCCGGCCTCTCCTCCCTTTTACTTCCCGTCTCCTCAAGGCGGTCAGTGTGAATTGAAGCAGAATCATGCTAACTCTGGAAGACATAGCTGATAGGATTGGAACCTGGTCTGGTCGTCTGCTGCAATAGCCAATTCGTGACAATGACTGATGAGTTGTGCCTTCTGAGATGCCGTTCTGCACACCACTGTTGTACTGTGCTGTTATTTTGTTTGTTTGTGGCCCGCCTGTTAGCTTGCACGATTCTTGCCATTCTCCTTCTACCTCTCATCAACGAGCTGTTTTCCCCACAGAACTGTCCATTCTAATGTTCAATCAAACATTAACTGAATGCCTTGATGCCTGTCTGGCTGCTTTACATAGCAAGCCATGGCCACATGACTTGCTGTCTGTATGAGCTCCCGTGGGACAGCAGTCTACGGCACTGCATCTCAGTGGTAGAGGCGTCACTACAGACACCCTGGTTCAAATCCAGGCTGTATGACAACCGGCTGTGATTGGGAGTCCCATAGGCTGGCGCACAATTGGCCCAGCGGCATCCGGGTTTGGCCGGTGTAGGCCGTCATTGCAAATAAGAATTTGTTCTTAACTGACTTGCCTAGTTTTAAAAAAAAATTAAAAAGGAGCAAACCAGCTTTGTGAATGGGGTGGTGTATCTAATATACTGGCCACTGAGTGTAGTTTTTCATCACGTTGTTCATGCTGGATTGAAGGTATCACCTGCGTTAGGGACAGCACACCTACAATGTAAACTGCTTCCTACAGAGGCTCTGGGCACTAAAATAAATAAGATAGACATCTTCAAGGCAGTTTCATCCAAACGAAGGGTACTTCTCTACCTCTGGCCTTGGCCCCTCAAAAGTCAGAAAGCTCCCCTACAACCCAGTAAGACATGACATTCAAGACTTGGCTTTGCTAAGTAAACAAAATGAAAGCCAACCAACACAATAAAGGACTTTAAAGTTCACCAGGCTCAATTCAGATACATAGGAATCCCTCAACACTAGAAGTTTCTAAAGTTAAATAAGGAGAAACAAATTAAAAGTTAAGTCATCAATGATAGGTAATTATTCACAGAAGTTCAAAGTCAGAAAGTCTCTCTCTGTTTCACTCTCTCTCTGGTTCTTTCTCTCTCTCTCTCTCTCTCTCTCGCTCTCTCTTTCTCCCTCTGCGAGAGATAAGGTTGTGGCAACGCAGCAGTTTAATTTCATTTTACTTTACAACCTGCCCATCCAGGTACAAATGGTGCTAATCAATCACACAGACAGTGTGATTAAACCACCTTAGCGTAACTATACAGATTATATTAGCTTCAACTTTGGCTTCCATAGCTTAACATAGGCTGTGTAAAAATGTTAGCTTGGTTTAGCCTCTCAACTGACAGTAATATTAGCAAAATGAGGACAACAACACTCGAAACTTAAGCCTCCAGAAACAGTGAGTTAATTAAACCCCTTCAAAGCCAGTAAATAGCAGACACACACTCCTAATCACTCCTTTTAATTATATACTTCACTCAGTTTTAATTATATACTTACATACAACATATTGTTGTAGCTTGTCCCCACACTGAGAAGAAAATGACAACTGTTGCAGGGAGATAAAAGTAGAGAGTGATTAAAAAAAGGCCACAAGTGCTCTCTTCTCGTCCCCCTCTCTCCCCCTACGCCTCTCTCTCCCGCTCTAAAATCGGTTAATTTAATAAAGCTGATTGATGAGTTTAATCAGTGAGACGCTTACACAGGGCTTTTATTGGATAATTGAATGTGTGATTAATAAAAGCTATTATCAGCAGACAAAAACACAGACACAATCTGGAGGAGGAAAAGAGCACTGTCGGGCAACACCCGCCCCGGAATAACAAAATGTCTTCCTTTTCCGCCCTTTCATTTGTTTACATTCATCTATATGTACTGTAAACAACTAGCTGTATTCATAAAAACAGAGGAGAAATTATGTTGTGATGTACGGATTGATGTGCCCCAATAAAAATGCAACGGTTCTGTCGTTCTCTTTGAGGGATTCAGAAAATGTCTCTTTACTCCCTCCTGAGCTCTTCATCTCAATCTCGCCACCTCCTCCTCTGCTTCTACGCCTGTCTCTCCATTAACATCATCCTTCTCTCGCACTCCTCTCTCACTTCTTCTCCATCGCTCTTTCTGTCTCCTTGATTTCTCCGACCGTCTTTCATCATCCTTTTCTCCCTCTCCTTTCCACTCTGCTCCAGCCCTCCTATATCTTCCTCTTTATTCATGGGAGTGGCTTAGCTTCCTTCCTTCCTTCCTTCCTTCCTTCCTTCCTTCCTTCCTTCCTTCCTTCCTTCCTTCCTTCCTTCCTTCCTTCCTTCCTTCCTTCCTTCCTTCCTTCCGGACATTTCCCTGTATCTTCATAAGCCTCCATTCAGACCTCCAATTTCCATATACCCATACATTTACTGTATGTATAGTACACCAAAATAAAAAAGCAACATGTAAAGTGTTGGTCCCATGTTTCATGAGCTGAAATAAAAGATCCCAGAAATGTTCCATATGCACGAAAAGATTTCTTCTCTCATTTCTTTTCTCATTTGCTTACATCCCTGTTAGTGAGATTTTCTCCTTTGCCAAGATAATCATTCTTCTGACAGGTGTGGCATATCAAGAAGCATTGTGCTGGGACAATAAAAGGCTACTTTATAATGTACAGTTTTGTCACACAACACAATGTTACAGATGTCTCAAGTTTTGAGGGAGCGTGCAATTGGCATAGTGACTTCAGGAATGTTCACCAGAGCTGCTGCCAGATACTTGAATGTTGATTTCTCTACCATAAGACGTCATTTTCGAGAATTTGGCAGTACGTCATGTGGGCGAGCGGTTTGCTGATGTCAACGTTGTGAACAGAGTGCCCCATGGTGGCGGTGGGGTTATGGTATGGGCAGGCATGAGCTACGGACAACGAACCCAATTTCATTTTATTGATGGCAATTTAAATGCACAGAGATACCGTGACGAGATCCTGAGGCCCATTGTAGTGCCATTCATCCGCCGCCATCACCACATGTTTCAGCATGATGATGCACAGCCCCATGTCGCAAGGATCTGTACACAATTCCTGGAAGCAGGCATGGTAATGACTGTGTAAAAGTTGTGTTACGGTACAGACCGTACAGTGGCTGTGTTACGGTACTGACCTTGCAGTGGTTGTGCTGCTGCAGCAGGGTGGGGACATCTCCTCCTATGGGCATCTGTTTGGCCAGTTCCTTCTCCTTCAGACAGATCCACCTCCACAGCTCCTCCAGCAGGCTCTGAAGACGACTCCAACGCTCCGCACTCGCCTCCAGGTGAGCCCTGGAAACAAATGGCCATAACATGGTTAAAATATGGTTAAAACACAATTACAACCCAGGTAAAATATGTTCACAATACGGTTATAACCTGGTCGAAACATGGTTACAAGAATGTTATGACATGGTCAGTTCCCTCTCCATGTAAAAAGTAAGTTGCACAGGTCTTAGATTGCCTAGTGTGTGCCGGAACGACTCAGAGAAGCAGGAGTCTCCTATCTCCTGGGTTCTGTAGCCTGAGGCACAAGAATACCCCCTGGACAGGACTCTAGTCTATCGCCTGGCCGTCCCCCCAATCTATCTCCTTAATGCTGAGTGAGCAAGTAGAGAAGCACCGGGTCCCATTTTTTAAGTCTTTACATGGTGTGACTCTCAGGGCAACACACAAACCTCAAGGCCTCTAAGTTCGTGTCTCCATACAAGCAGAAGGTGAAACCAGCCATACAAGTCCTAGTGGATACTACAACAGAATTACATGGTTAGGCCATGGCTAGACTGGTGAGGTTGGGGTGGATTGGTGTATCAACCATTACAGTTGGCCGCATTTCAAAGTAGCAAGTTTGCTGGATATCTCTTGTCCAGCATCTTGAAGCATTAAGACCTGGAGACAAGTGAGCATTAGAGGGGAAATCTACTCTCTCTGGAGGGCAGCCAAAACCACTTATACTGGAGTGTATGTGGGATGGATATACAGCATAATGTGTATTATTATTTAATGTGTGTGTTCTTAAATGTTTTGTTTTGACATCCTCCGCTCACTGTAATGCGCCTGACCATTATGTACAGCAGCAACGTTTCATAGCAGCCAGTCATTATTATTATGTACTGTAATTAAGACATAATGTGCTCTAAAGAGTACACACATTGCAGCACACACACCCATGCGCTCGCATGCACAGGCACAGTGCATGCACGAACACAGCACACACACACACACACACACACACGCACGCGCGCACAACCTGCTGACAGCTCAGCCTTGCCTCCATCCTATGGAGATACACAGAGTTACATGGTTTATAGGGAATTCTAGTGCTCTTATGAATATGCTGTTATCTTTATGGAACTTTGCAGTGCTTCTGTCTTATTTCACTCCATCTGTGTCTCTTTTGCCCCCTAGTAGTAGTAGTTGGGGCTATCAGGCTGTGAAGTGTTGATCTTCACCTGCTCCTACCTTCTCCTCTCATAACATATTTCACCCTCACTCTGCATCTACCTCCTGATCTATTGTTTTCCAGTACATTGTAACCTTCCTTCGCTGTTCCTCACATATTACTTTTCTCCTTTACTCATCACACCTTCTCTTCTCCTTCGCAACCTTTGCTCCTATCAACATCTCCACCTTGCCCCTGCCACCTTCACTCTCTCCCTCCATCTCTCTTTCACTCTCGGAACATCTTCCACTCTCTCCATCTCTCTTTTTACTTATGCCAAGGTTGTGGTCGCTCCTCCACTGTTCAGGTCCTGAAGAGTTCTGTGACACCATAATGGTTATAACTCTCAACAGAGGCAAATAAAGCATACATGCTCCAATTACAGTTTATTGAACGCTTTAATCAACAAACAAGTCAGCATGGTTATGACATGGTTTAGAACACCTACTCATTCAAGGGTTTTTCTTTAATTTTCTTTATTTTTTACATTGTAGCATGATAGTGAAGACATGAAAACCAAAAAAGTGTTTAACAAATCAAAATATATTTTATATGTGAGATTCTTCAAATAGCCACCCTTTGCCTTGATGACAGCTTTGCACACTCTTGGCATTCTCTTAACCAGCTTCATGAGGTAGTCACCTGGAATGCATTTCAATTGACATGTGTGCCTTCTTAAAAGGTAATTTGTGGAATTTAGTTTCATCATAATGCTTTTCAGTTGTGTTGTGACAAGGTAGGGGTGGTATACAGAAGATAGCCCTAGTAAAAGACCAAGTCCATATAATAGTCAATCATCACTTTAACAAATGAACAAATGAAGGTCAGACAATAAGGACAATTTCAAGAACTTTGAACATTTCTTCATGCGCAGTCGCAAAAACTTTCAAGCGCTATGATGAAACTGGCTCTCATGGGAACCACCACAGGAATGGAAGACGCAGAGTTACCTCTGCTGCAGAGGATAAGTTCATTAGTTACCAGCCTCAGAAATTGCAGCCCAAATAATTGCTTCACAGAGTTCAAGTGACAGACACATCTCAACATCAACTGTTCGGAGGAGACTGTGTGAATCAGGCCTTCATGGTCAAATTGCTGCGAAGAAACCACTAGTAAATAACACCAATAAGAAGAAGAGACTTGCTTGGGCCAAGAAACATGAGTGATGAACATTAGACCAGTGGAAATTTGTCCTTTGGTCTGGAGTCCCAATTGGAGATTTTTGGTTCCAAACGCTGTGTCATTGTGAGACCTTGTGTGGGTGAACAGATGATCTCCGCATGTATGGTTCCCACCGTAAAGCATGGAGGAAGAGGTGTATTGGTGTGGGGGTGCTTTGCTGGTGACACACTCTGTGATTTATTTAGAATTCAAGGCACACTTAACCAGTATGGATACCACAGCATTCTGCAGCGATACGCCATCCCATCTGTTTTGGGCTTAGTGGGACCATCATTTGTTTTTCAACAGGACAATGACCCAACACACCTCCAGGCTGTGTAAGGGCAATTTGACCAAGAAGGAGAGTGATGGAGTGCTGTATCAGATGACCTGGCCTCCACAATCACCTAACCTCAACCAAATTGAGATGGTTTGGGATGAGTCGGAGCGCAGAGTGAAGGAAAATCACCCAAATGAAATTGTAACGTGCACAATTTCAGTTTCTCTCGCCTATTCAACCATTTACATCATTCATTCAGTGAGGAGAGAAACACATTAGTGCCTGGCTGGTTACCAACGTCCTACAGCACATTTGTCTTGGCCCGTTAAGGTAGGAATAGGTGTGGAGAAAACTGTTAAGCAGGCATTAAATACTTTTCTGTTTGTGATTAAAAGATTCTGACAACTGAGCAATGTAAAATACAAATATTTAGGAAAAGTCAGGGAAGGAGCGGGACGTTTGTTTGTTTTTGGGCAGATTTTCCCCCTATGGCGGTTCTAGTGTTAAATACTTATTTTCTGTGTATTGGAGTATTTAAAAATAATGTGGCCCGAATCAACTACTTCTACTGCTAGTATTTGAAATACGTATTTTTATAATTTCCTATAAATACCCTATTTACAAATATATTCCAATATTCCACTACTTGTCTTTTCAACAAAACAAAAACATCTGAACACTTACTACGAAATGTATGTAAAAGCAATTGAGAAATAGTATTTCAACCCAGGTCTGCACAGTACTGACCATATGTTATCAGTATATTACAGTAATGACCGTATTATGTTAGCAAAGATGTGTTGTTTAGTATTATGGGACTGACCGTATGTTGGCAGATTTGGTCTTGAGGTCGCTCCAGCGCTGGTTCATATCGTCCAGTCGGTGCTGCAGAAACACTGCCTCCTCAGACGTCCCCAGGGACTTGACCATCTTGGGCTTATTCCCGTCCACACTCTTATAGATATCATTATGGGCATCGATCTCTGCCTGGATATCCTACAGAGAAACAGAGAGAGGTTTGAGTTTGAACAAGTCTGTGTTATTATTACAGTGTTACATAAAGTACAGAGCTTCACACATATAATTGAATAGTAAAATCAAACCAACAAAATACTTGGCTTGTCATTTTCTATTAGCTTTAAAATGGTGGGAATAGAGAGGGGTGAAGGAGAGAGAGAATGATGGAGAGAGAGCCGTATGAGTGTGCTAGCTGGTCATGCGAGTGTGGAGGGACAGCTAGAGAAGCAAAGAGGGCAGAGCAGTTTAAACATCTTTTAAATGTACTCTACCTACTCAGGACTCTTGGAAAATAAATGCATTTCAAACTCCTCTGCCTCCCAATAGAGAACCAATTCATTCGAAACCCCCTCCACACACTAACCAAGCATTGTGGGTTTCCATACTAATACTAATACTCTACCAATTAGCTGGTTGATGAACTGAATCAGGTTATTTACAACTGGGGTTGGAGTGAAAACCTACAGGAGGGTAGCTCTCCAGGAACCGTTAGAAAATAAACAAATTCATTGGAACAGCGGCAGACTATTCTCAACTAGCCTAGTGTAAGGAGGAAGTCAGTTATTTTCACAAGGGATAGAGGTGAATGGCCCTACAATGAATCTCTCGCCATCACAGTAAATTTTCTCCCCACCACAAATCAAATGACTAAAGGTCATATCGAGAAATAATTCAGAGTGAGTGTGAGAAAGAGTGAGAGAGAAAGAGAGAGGCATTGTGCCGGTGAGTCAGTTGGATGTGTTCCAGCTCATTCCCAAAGTGATTTTCCTCTAACAATTTTCTTCCGAGGTGATGCTTGGATTACACACACACACACACACACACACACACACACACACACACACACACACACACACACACACACGCACACACGCACACACGCACGCACACAATGAAATAGCCTTCTCATTGAGTGGTGGCAAAGGTGACACGTGCACATGCATACTCAAACATCTTTGTGGCATCAAATAGTCTAGTCATTGAGTGCTGCCACCATGAATGGCTACTTTGAGAGAGGGACAAAATATGAAGAGAGAGAAAAGCATGTTTCCTCAACCCAAGCTTAGGTACTCATGTGGGATAAACACACACCTTCCAGCTTTATTCTTACAAGGACACTGTAGATGAGTGTCACATGTGGCTGCAATTTCAGCAGTGAGCACACACACACACACACACACACACACACACACACACACACACACACACACACACACACACACACACACACACTCCTCTAGACATTCCATGGCTGATCCGCTACTTGAAAAACGATACAATACCTCCACTGTGTTTAGGATTAGATGAAACATGTCCAAATGATAGCTGGGGCACACACACATCCTCTACCAAAGCCGTGTATTTTCTTGCTCTTCAGACACAAAGCAACAGAAGGAGCATAAGGATAGTGGATAATTGATGTGTCCCTGTCACACACCCATTAACGAATGGGAGATTGGCTGGCTGTGAGCAGCCCAGACAGCGGACACTGTCCCCAGGAGGCCTAATGTTACACCTATTTTGGTTTGAAGAGGAACAAGGCATTAGAGCTGTACCTATCAGAATGGCTGACTGACAAACACACATGTGAACACAAGCACACACACACAAAATAAACTAAAAGAACTGTTGGACATCAACTAGCAGCTTTGGTGAACAAATACTGGACAGAAGTGGCATACCTCTAGCAAGACAAAAAATGAAGCACTACAGCGTTCCAGACATCTGAGACCAGAGCACTTGAAGGAATCTCAGCCTCCCCATGTGTTCTGCTGCAGACTAGCTGTACCCCTCCACGCTCTGGGCACTCAAATAATGTTGCTACCTTGACAAAAGCTTTAATGAGTTCAATAATAACTCCTTGTACTTCATAAACCTCAGACTCACTCAGATTGCCCCACTTTATAGTACACAGACAGAGGGGAGAGAGGGAGGGAGAGAGAGAGGGGGAGTGTTTGACTACAGAGACTACAGTGAATTAGTATGAGGCTGGGCTTTCATCTATGGCATCACAAAGAAACAACCTTTCCGATCAGTTTGTCCCAATAGGAGCTCAAATAGGTGTCAAACATCTCAAATCTACCTCTTCAAATTTCCTGAGGAGCTCTTGCAAGGTGAAGTTCAAGCCAATCATCTTCGGCTCTAGGATGAGTCTCCTCCCCCTCCCCCTCACTTCTACATCGTCTCTGAGGTCACAGAGGACAAAAGGCACAGAAGGGTCGCTGGGGTTAGGGTAGTCCTCCAGTGGTTACGGTCAAACCCAGCTTTCAAAACAGGGTCAAGGTCAGGACTTGAACCGCAATCAAATCCATTCCAAATATGGTCAAAAACAGTTCTCAAAATACAAATACAATTAAATCTAGCGCTCAAAACACAAAGTCGGGCTATCCAACCCGGCGACATACACACTTCACATACCCCTAGTCGCCGTGTGTGTGTCAGTGTGTGTGTTCGCCCTGCTCGGCTAGATGATAGAAGCATCCTCCTCAATGGAACATAGGCTAAGAAGGGAGCCGTAGCTATCCTGCTATCATGCCTCAAGCCTGGGGTTAGATGTCCTGAGAGCTGGGCTGAGGCTGGGTAGGATGTAGGAGGTGAAAGGCTGTCTGAGGTGGTCTGTAGGCTGGGGAAGAAGTCCTTGAGCTGGGATAGAATTCCAGGGGTCAGGGTAGAGGTCTGGAGACTGGAGGGAACTATCCAAGTGCTGTCAAGAGAGGCTTGTAGACTGAGGTGGAAAGACTAAGAATCTGAAGAAATGTTCAAACTTTTCCTCTTATTCCTTCCCTTTTTCTCTCCCTTCCTCCACTGCTTTTCCGGTCAGTAAGGAAGAGGTTTACACTCCAACCCGTGGTAGGGACGAGTGTTTGTTCTCAATTACTCAGATAAAAAACACACTATCCTTGCACACACACACAAACACACTCAGGTGACAGGAGGCAACACAAAGGGGCACACGGTCTGCCGACCTCTCATTCCTCTCTTACTAAGATAATGCTAACACACTGCGGAGGAAACACAAACACACATCAGACACACTCTCACAGAGAGAGACAGGGCCATGCAGTCTTAGCCCTACTACTAGCCCCCTGCCCCAGCCTGGACTCCCTCTCACACCCTTCTATTCACAGCCAAGGCAGGGCCAGTTAGTGAAAGAATGTCTCCTTCTCCTCTGGAGCCCCAGGCCACGTGTCCAATGATTGAAGCCCCAGATCAGAATCACGATCCTGGAGAGAGAGTCTGGCAAGCTGGTCTCTATGTAATGGAGCTCTGCAGAGAAGTTCCTGTCCACTGCAGATCTCCTTGCAGAGTAGTAATGGGAGCAGTTGTTCTTCCTCTTCTCTCGTCCTCTTTCACACTGCTTTGAGGAACCTTTGAGTAGAGTACCAACTATTTTTCTACCTCAGCGTTTCTTTTTTTTTATCCCTGTCTTCCTCTCCGGGTCTCTTTCTCTCCCTCACTCCTGCCAGTGGCTCGGCTCTTTCCAGCAGCAGTTTATTATTTTAATCAGCATCCTCCCTTCCTACACCTCCTCCCCTTCCCTCTCCCTCTTTTCAGGCCCTGCTCCGTTCGCTAAACTAACTCAGCACCCACCCACTTCCTGAGGCCTCTACTGGCACAGAAAGAGAGTGGGGGACAGAGGTAGCAGAGGTGACAAGTGGACAGAAAGTTAGGAAGATACAGTAAATGCCCTAACCAAGGGAGAGAGGGGGATGAGGAAGTGGAAAATGGAGAGTGTTGTGAAAAGAGAGAAAGAAGGGAGAGAAAGAAAAGAGGTGGCCAAGTAATGCAGCACTTTACTAGCAGAACGTTATACCTGTCTGAGTCAGGGATGGTGAAAACATGTGGCTCTCACGTGAATGGAGAGAAGGAAAAAGAGAATAGAAGGGGCTGGGGGGTTAATCGGCCTTTGAGGAGGTTTGGGGGTTTTACAACCATACAGATACGTTAAGTCTATTTGCCTCTGTGTGGGTAGGCCTACATACAAAGGAAGAGTCAACAGCAGGACAGACATATTGTGTGCATCTCACAAACAGATTGGCCACCAATGGGAGACAGAAATAAGGATGATACAATGCAGAATATTCATAAGAAAACTATGAAGTGTGCTTTACCCAATAAAAATATTGCTATGCATTTTTACCCTGTAACGGCACTTCTGATGAGGCACTATGTATGCAGAAATGAATTTGTGCTGTGTGTGTTTTTGAGAAGCAAGTCCAAGTCGATTAACCAACGGGAAATGAGCAAGTCCAACATGCGAGCGAGACAAATTCAACAACTGTTGATTCCCTGGAGTTCGATGCACACCATGTCTGTAAGTGACAAGAAAATAAAAACACACACACAGAGGAATAAACACAGACACGGGCAAGCAAGGACACACACATCCACACACGGTCACACAGAGGAATATGAGGTAAAAGTTACTAAACATTACTACAGCTAAGAGGGATTAGGGCCATTACAGAGGTAAGATGTCGAGCTATTAACCCTCAGACTGGGTGAGAAAAAGAGAAATTAAGAAAGAGAGAGCAAAACTGAAATAGCTGATAGAGAAACAAAAACACAGAGAAAGAGCGAGAGAAAGACAGAAAATAGAAAGAAAGACAGAAAAAAGAAAGAGTGAGAAGAGAGACAAAAAGAGATACGAGATGGAGAAAGAGAGACAAAGAGTGAGAAAAGAGAGAAAATGAAAGGGAGCGGGAGGCCATACTGTGTGGTTTAAAGTACTGAGGCACATCTGCCTGTAATTCCCTGGCTGGATCATAGAGGACCGGAGGGCTGAGGAACTTCAACGGGAATCTGATCCGCATCCACTAAAACCCTGGGAACTACAGCCCACGGAGGAGAGGAAAGAGAGTGAGAGAAGAAGCGAGAGAGTGGATAGACATAGAAAGATGTAATGTAGAGATCTTAGGGAGAGGACACTTAAAGGACTCATCCAAACACTTGCTCTCACTAAAGGACATGGGAGCATAGAATAGACACAAAAGCATAAACACGTGTTAGCATACACACACACCTGGCCTCTGTAAAGTAGCTTTTGCCCTCTGATGGTATCGAACCTAAATCAATATCAATGACGTGCAATGACCTAGGTGGTATCTATCAACAGCAGAGAGGGAGAGAGTGAGAGAGGAAGAGAGAAATTTGGGGACAGGTCGAAAAGCATTAAACATTTATGGCAATTTAGCTAGCTAGCTTGCTGTTTCTAGCTAATTTGTCCTGGGATAAAAACATTAGGTTGTTATTTTACCTGAAATGCACAAGGTCCTTTACTCAGACAATTAATCCACAAATAAAATGGTAAACCGAGTTTGTTTCTAGTAATCTCTCCTCCTTCAGGATTCTTCTTCTTCTCTGGACTTTATATGGCAGTTGGCAGCCAACTTTAAGGTGCATTACCAACTGGACTGGAGTGTGGACCTCAGTTCATCTTTCAAATACCCACGTGGGTATATGCTCCTAAAAACCAATGAGGAGATGGGAGAGGGGAGACTTGCAGCGCAAAAAGCATCACAAATAGAATCAAGTTCTATTTTAGCGCCTGGCTACGCAGACGTTCATTGGCGCGCGCGATCAGAGTGGGTGCAATGATTGAATAACATGTATGTGTACATTTATTTTGCTCGCACATGTGACTTGAGCAGTGTGGTCAGCATGTAAGTAGACAAGGATCCAGAGTAGAGCTATGAGCTAAAACAGCCCAGTATCAGTTACTGCAGGGACAACAAATACTAGCTATCCTGTGTGGACTTCAAAATACTGCTTTGACAGAAAAAGCGATTGATGTGACCACTAAGTATTTGTCCAAGTTACGTGTTTCACTTCCTTACAGATCGATGTTGAAAAACGGCCAGAAGCTTTAAAAAAATGCACGTATCTTCACTTAACAAGGTATTCAGAGGACACACAACAGGACGTACAGACCCCCTCCCAGATGTAAGATGAACTTAAGTTGAGAAAAAGAACAATGTTTCCAATGTGTGGATTGGGTGTATAGGAGTGTATAGTGTTCTCTCTTCAGACTGGGAGAGCATCCATTACTGTATGCCACAACAAACAGTATTATTCACATTGTTCTGTCATTTAGTTAGGTTCTTCTGTATGCACAGATTAACCTGACAAAGTTTACAGTGTAAAGACAGTAATGTGATATTCTTACTTCGGTCACCTACCTCTCTAATGTGTATCATGTCTGTTTTGCATGTTATTATTTCTCACTTTTGACCTTTTTGCTGTCTGGCAGACTCTTTCTTCCTGACCTAGAGAACTTTGTCTCTCTCTTACTCTCGTCATTCCCTCTCTTTCTTAATTTCTCACCTTCCAATGTCTCTGATGCAGACACACACACAAACAGCTTGAGGACCTCAAAAACAAACTGTACTGTATTCAGTGCGAAGGCAGTTAAGGAACACTTTCACCACCACAATATCATAGGCCAGCTTTCAGACAGAGGAATCATGCATTCAACTCGTTCCCACCCAGCCTCTCCACAGGCCACGTCGACGAGGTCACTTCCTGTGCCCGGGGTTATCGCCAACGCAACACTTCCTGTTAGAGGGACAGCGTCCTGTTCGGGAGATGAGAGATCTGTGCGTGTGTGTGCGTGCGAGAGTGTGTGTGTCCTCAACTACACTACTCTTAGAAATGTTTCTCCAGGGGTCCAAATAAGAGGTGTTGGAGAGCACAGCGCCACCTGAGCGTTAGAGGAAGTTACACTGTTACACTTTGCACAGCAATCAATACAGGAAAGGACACCAGCATAGAAAGGTCTCCGAGGGCACCACTCTCAACTAGCTCACACACACCCTCCTCTGTCTTCCTTCACAGAGCTACAATTGAATAAGAATGGATAGGAGGTAGATGGATGGATGGAATGATGGATGGATGGATGGATAGATAGTGAACCCTGAACAGACAATACAGATCGATGGACAGATGGATCTGCATTGTCAGTGTTGCAGTAGCAATTAAGCACATTGAAAATAGATACATCGATTGCATCATGAACACATTTCTCAAATCAGGCAGGCACATGCAGATGCATACAGGATATTCATACTCTTAATTGTGTGAATTACAATTACCAGTATGTTTGAGTCAAACGACATTTCATAATTTGAAGGACTTCATTTAAGGACTTCATTTAACAAAACACATTCCACATTCAATATCTGTATTGCACAGCCAGACAAAACAACATTGTGGGACCCTGACAATTAACCAAACAATGTTGTGTGATGTATTCATACGAAGAAAAGCCATCATGTAACAGAAAATACATTCTACATGCTCTCTCCCAAAGTACCTAAAACCCCATCCAGCTTTGAATACCTATCCCTCTTCCTCTGCGGCCAGATGACATCCTTGTATCGACAGCAGACGACCTACCTGGTCACGTCAACAGGGCCCTTATAAAGGACAAAAGGGACGAAGGTCATGGAGCAAATCACTAACAATGTGGTAAGGGTCAATCAACCAACCCAAGAATGAACCGTGAATATCAAGTCTCGGAGTGGCTGGACAGCCTAATGCCCCCCACGGTGAGATGCGTCTGAAAACATCCAGGGTGTTTTCAATAGGGACATTTAAATTGATTTGGACCAGTTCCATGGCTGTGCTGCTGACTGACTAATTTAATCAATCAGCTATTGATTATGGTGGAGTGTTGTTGTGGCTTGGTGGTTTGGTGGTGGCTACTATGGTGTTGAATGCTGAGCTACAGTCAATGAACAGCATTCTTACATAGGTATTCCTCTTGCCCTATCCCATCTGGACAAGACGAATACCTATGTAAGAATGTTGTTCCTTGACTATAGCTCAGCATTCAACAGCACAGTACCCTCCAAGCTCATCATTAAGCTCGAGGCCATGGGTCTGAACAAATGGGTCCTGGACTTCCAGAAGGTCCGCCCCCAGGTGGTGCAGGTAGGAAACAACACCTTCACTTCGTCGATCCTCAACACCGGGGCCCAACAAGGAAGTGTGTTCACCCCCTTCTTTACTCCCTGTTCACCTATGACTGCGTGGCCACGCACGCCTCCAACTCAATCATTAAGTTTGCAGATGACACAACAGTAGTAGGCCAATTACCAACAATGACGAGACAGAACCACATCGAAGGGACCGCAATGAAAAAGCTGAAAAGCTTCAAGTTCCTCGGCGTGCACACCACTGACAATCTGAAACGGTCCACCCACACAGACAGAGTGGTGAAGAAGGCGCAACAGTGCTTATTCAACCTCAGGGGGCTGAAGAAATCTATCTAGGCCCCTAAGACCCTTACAAACTTTTACAGATGCACAATTGAGAGGAGCCTGTTGGGCTGTATCACTGCCTGGTATGGCAACTGCAACACCCGCAACCGCAGGGCTCTCCAAAGGGTGGTGCGGTCTGCCCAACTTATCACCAGGGGCACGCACACAGCCGGATCTCCAGGACACCCACGGCACCCAATGTCACAGGAAGGCCAAAAAGATCATTAAGGATATCAACCACCCGAGCCACGGCCTGTTCACCCCGCAATCATCTAGAAGGCGAGGTCAGTACAGGTGCATCAAAGCTGGGACCGAGACTGAAAAACAGCTTCTATCACAAGGCCATCAGACTGTTAAATAGCCACCACTAGCCAGCCTCCACCTAGCTACTCAACCCTGCACCTTAGGGACAGCTGCCCTATAGACATGGAATCACTGGTCAATTTAATAATGTTTACATACTGCTTTACTCATTTAATATGTATGTACTGTATTCCATTCTACTGTATTTTAGTGAACACCACTCCGACATTGCTCGTCCTAATATTGATATATTTCTTAATTTCATTCTTTGACTTTTAGATGTGTATTTTTGTGAATTGTTTGGTACTACTGCACTGTTGGAGCTAGGAACACACGCTACACCCGCAATAACATCTGCTAAATATATGTATGTGACCAATAAAATTGGTTTGGTTGCAGGATGTGGGACAAAGGGCCAAAATGCAGAACTGTCCCACACAATCCAGGACATGTGGTTCGCCCTAGTTATAGGTAATTAATGTTTACCTCCTACTGAACGACTCAAGACAAGAGCTGTCTTTTAATGATGCCGTTCAGCTTCTGTGTTGTAATTGTAATTCTAGGAATCATATGAGATATAAACAGCAGCAGCACTAGAGTTTTTTTTTTATGGTTGTGTGTGAATGACAAGCACATGTATGCACATAAATACACAAACAAGTACAGGCACTCAGACACTCTCAATCACAGCACTATACCAACATTCAAAGCTAATTTAGAGCACTTCCTTTGTTTAATCAGAAACAGGGAAATGTGGGTAACCCAAACAGATGAGTGCAGGCCTTGAAGTCTGATTGGAGAGTCGACGAGAGGAGAGTAGAGACTTAACAAATATTAGCCAGCTAGGCCCTTGATCCGGGAGGGCATTTTCTGCTGTTTCCAAGCAAATGCTTGGTTTTGGAAAAAGATAGCTAACTATAAGGGCACAAGGTGAGACCCAAATGCAGACACAGGAGGCAGATGGTTAGAGTCCAAGATGTTCAATCCAAAAGGGGTAGGCAAGAGAATGGCCGTGGACAGGCAAAAGGTCAAAACCAGTTCAGAGTTCCAGAGGTACAGAATGGCAGGCAGGCTTGAGGTCAGGGCAGACAGAATGGTTAGGCAGGCGGGAATGGAGTCCAGAAAAACAGGCAAAGGTCAAAACCGGGAGGACTAGTAAAAGAGAATAGAAAAGCAGGGGCACGGGAAAAAACACGCTGGTTGACTTGAACATACAAGATGAACTAACACAGAGAGACAGGAAACACAGGGATAAATACAGTGGGGAAAATAAGCGACACCTGGAGGGGGTGGAGACAATCACAAGGACAGGTGCAACAGATCAGGGCGTGACATAACCAGCTACTAAATCAGTAACTGCAGAGCATTTAGCACATTTTAGACAGTTAACTTTAATAGTTACAAGATATCTGGCAAATATTTGGTTGAGTGACTCACAAGGCTCTGGTCTCTCGTCATCGTGTGCTTGTAAACAAACACCATGTGACACGTGACTGGGGACTACCTAAGCCTCCTAATAATGTGAAAGGTGAAATGAAGAATGAATTATGTATTACACAAGTTGACTGTATGTATTTATTTAAAAAGTAGCTACAAATATTAAAATGTGTTAAAACACTTCAAAATAAATCGTTTCAATGCCATTGACGGTATTGAAAAAACATATTTAGGCTTTTTCCAAATATTCTGAATTCAGCCTAATTCTAAGCCTATACACTACACTACAGCAGCCAGCCTCAATGAGGATGAAGGCCATTTTAAATGACTGGCTGTCTATGAGAATCAAAGAAAAAAAGGAATGTCCGCAACTCTGGGATGCTCCTATTGTGATTTAATTAGACGCACAAAAAATACAACTTTGTTTTCCAAGTTGACCTGAGAAAGATCCAACTCGAAAATAAAATATTTTTTTTGTGCTTCTGATTAAATCACCATGGGAGCCTACCAGAGTTGCGGACAGGTACCTGATAAGTTTGATGTGCATATGCTATTCAATCTATAGTCCATAGACAAAGAAATACTGCTGCCACTGAATGCTGTATGAACTCACTCCTGTAAGTCACTCTGGATAAGAGCATTTGCTAAATGACTAAAATGTAATGTAAATGTACTGAGTATATAGTATGGTAACTGTATGGTGAGGGAGTAGGTTGTACTGTCTCTGTTGATGAACTCTGAATGACAGGGAGAAGTGATGGAGGGACGGAGACAGGTTACTGGGATTCCTGTGTAAGCTAGAGTGCCTTGTTTACAGGTTACAGACTCCCTCCTCCTCCCAGTTAGATTATTGCTGGTGAAGGTGGGAGTTGTGTAACTTTGCCTGGTCACCCAACGCTGCCTGTCACCATGACAAGAGGCTGCTGGTTATTTACTTCCTGAATGTTTACAGTAAGTCAAGTCACTCTGCATTACTATATGTTCCCTCTGGGGATGCAGCACCAAAATCAATGTAGCTATCACTCTTATCACGATGTTAGCGTTTCGTCTCTCCTTGTCCCTCTCTCGTCCTCTCCATCTCTGTGTCTAGATTAGAAGGGATAGAAGTCCACTAGGGTTTCCTCCTGAATCTCTATCCTTTGTTGACTGCATGGTCTGCAATCTCCTCCAATCCATTTTTCCATTTAGGTCTAAACTAACTCGTACTCTGTGTTCCATCTGTTCTTAGCAGGGGCTCCCTTCTATCACCTAGTCTACTATCTCATCACCTCCCCTGGGGTTTAGACGCTGTGGTGTGTGTGTGTGTGCCTCAGTCACGTTCACTCTCTATTGCATCTCTGTCCTCCCTAGGGATCCATTTTCACACCTATCCATTTTACTTTATGGAGTTTCCATCTCTCTCCGTCTCCCATATATTGCTGCTCTCTCCAAGGTGCCTCTGGTGGTAATGAGAATATGCAGAAGACGCAGCCTTGTCCCACCGATCCTTCTCTGCTGTTGTCTCCCTTGAGATGAAAAAGCCTCCACAGAGTCAAGATAGAGTAATGTTCTCTGCATGCCTTTACCTCCCTGCTTACTGTGGGTCTCTCAGACACCTCATAAAGTGAGAACCGGGCCCGTCCCAAAGTTCTAGCCAAGCGGTTCCCTCTATAGGATAAGAGCTAAGTAGAGATATAATGTTCTTTGTCTGTATGACCCTACGGCTGGTCTCTCCAGGGATGAGGTCTTACTCTCTGTAGTCAACAGGAATAGGAGAGTGTACTCTCTAAATGCCTCTTATATTACCTCTCACTCTATGGAATTAGGTTCTATTCACAGAGCAGCACATATTAACTCAACACATCCTATAGTAACCTTGTCTTGTTTGCAGTTGGCTCAGAGCGTACGTTTTCAGTGGGCAGAAGATCAACTCTGTGTTAACAGCTCTCTCTAATCAAAGAGACAGAGAGCCCGGTCGGCAAGGGCCATTGTTCATCCTTAACAGCCATTGTGTTGATTGGCAGGTCCTGGTCCGTAGGGGCGGGGCTGAGTCTGGAGCACCATGAACCTGCTGTCCCTGTTGCGCCCTCCAATCAGCTTTAAGATCCTTTAACACGCCTCAACAGGACACTTAACATAGCAGTTAACATTGTGTTCCACAATGTAGCTAATGAGATGGAGAGGTCTACGCAGGTACTCAGACAGCACCCAGACAAACAGTTAGACGTCTTGGGAAGGTTGCTTGTCCGTGCATCATTGTAATGCATGTTCTGTGGACAATCAATGTTGCACGCACGCCTACACACACACCTACACACACACACACCCACACACACACACTCACTCAAGGTGGTGACAGGGAAAATCCTCTTGTCATCAGTTTTCACGATGAATAACCCATCTCTGTCATGGATGGAGTAATCTGAGGTGACTGGGGAAGAATTATGTTATCCAAGACAAGGGCACCAGGAAATTAACAATACAACAGGCCACAAAAATACCAAGTCCACCCTGCCATTCACAACACATGGGCTGGGGTTGCGTAGAGACTTGACCCCTAGTATAGTCACTGGAGGAATGAGAGGGATTTCTGTGAGAGTGCAGCTATGCTTCTTGGCCAGTAAAGCGTGTTTCTTTGAAATTGCGCTTACAGCACAGCGAAGAGTTATTCAAATTAGCCTAAAAAGGAGGGATAAAGAGAGAAGAGATGGGGGGAGTGATAGAAAGAGAAGGGCAATATCTGAGACACACAGATCTAAAAGAGCTGACTCTTTCCCTTACATTTATTCATATAGTCAAGTGATTGTCCCTCCCTGTGTGTGTGTGTGTGTGTGTGTGTGTGTGTGTGCACGCACGCGCGCGTGCGTGCATGCTTAAGTTTGTGTGTGTTGTACAGTAACATACACAGTCTTCAAATAATGTTAAAAGCAGGCATCCATGTTGATCTGCTTGTCATTTTCTCCTCCCTCTCTTCTCTCTCCCCATATCCGTCTCTGTGATGAAAAGGACTGTGCCAGCCGAGGAGCGAGGCAAGGCGAGGTTGCGGTGCTGAGAGGCAGAGTTGTTAGTGTGTTTGAGCTTCAGACTCATCCACAACACAAAACTCAATTAGCCTAATTACATGGAAATGGAAAGAACAGAGTGAGTGGGAGAGCGAGAGCGAGGGAGGAAAAAGGTGGGGGTGTGTGCTGCGTATGTGTGTGTGTGTGTGTGTGTGTGTGTGCATGCTCTATATTACAGAGTGCTCCTGGAGACTGGGGCTACCTAAGGAAGCTAATGAACAAATAGCTGTTACCATTACTTTGGGGGCAAGAGGGAGTGGAAAGGAGGGAGGGAGTGTATATTCCTCTTCATCTAGGTCTCTGCTGTGTCTAGTACAACCCTTCTAATTTAGATGGCAGAAAGGAGAGAGCAGAAATAGCAGCAGACAGACAAGGCCAGAACCATAGGGGTTACACTGACTCAAGTGGTTCTGAAACACCACGTAGTGTCTGAACCACACCGCCTGCCCTAGACACACACACACGAATGCTTGACTCAAGTGGTTCTGAAACACCACGTAGTGTATGAACCACACCGTCTGCCCTAGACACATACACTAATGCGTGACTCAAGTGATGCCATAAGATAATGCCTTAATGCTGTGTCTGAGGGGATAAAGTCATACATTGTCCGATGTTGTGATATAATGAATGATTCTTGACTGCAGAATGAGATGAACTAGTTAGCATGACTATACGGATTGTGATGATTGTATGGTGCCTTACGGAACACTTACACAGTTGATTGAAGATGAGTCCTACGTTATGGACCACGACTGATGTGTATGGTAAGATCATGATGGTGTGCATGAGATTTCATTTATGGCTGGAGTGCTCTGGAGTGCTATTGAGCACTTCCACACACTTCTCTGTGAGGAGTTGTGCTGCAGCCAGATAAATGCGGAGAGCTCTCCTATATCTCGATATCTATTTCTCTCTCACCTCATCTATATCTATTGGTCTCTCTCTCTCACGAATCCCCTTCTCTCTCACACCATCTACTGTATTTCCTATCCGTTTTCTCTTGAGCTTTACGGGTTTACTCCAACTCACTCCGTTTGTGTTCCCCTCTCTCCCTCTCTTAAACACTTCCTCCATTTCCCTCAAATCAATCACGTCATGTCCCCTTCCCTCTCGCTTTCTGTTGCACTGGTGCCTTTGTCTATCAGTCTTATAGTTCATTAGTCAAATCATTCTATAGCAACACCACCACACAGAGAAAACAGAACGCCTCTCTACATTTGAAACTAAATCAAAATAACCACATAAAACACAATTACGACATTCACAAACAAGCACCAAATGTAGGGCTGAACCCATTCAGTCGACTGGTCCATTGTTTGGTCAATAGGCTGTTGGGCGACAGATTTCTTTAGTTTTATGGTGCACAAGACAGTTTTATGGTGCACAAGACACTTGTCTGATTCGCGCCCGTCTCGGAGGCCACGGGGATGGCACAGTCCATCACTCTAAGACATGATACTGAAATTGTATATGGTTATATTATGTAAAAATAATGGTGCAACCCGAATATAATATTATTTTAGAACAAATGCGCTTTCTCCCACATTGGATATAGTTGCTGTCCGGGGTTCTGAAACTATACTCAACGTGCGGTAGAATTGGCACCGTTCCCTATGTTACTATGTGCTATGTGCATAATAGCAAAGTTAACTAGCATATTGTGATTGAAAATAATGCAGCGGAGGCACAGCAGCAGAGACGCAGAAACAGCCCTTGCCTTAGTATAATTGTCTAAGAAAATTGAGGAGAGAGGAAACCAACCTAATTAGGTCTGTAATCAATAGCCTAACTGTTAAATATGCCTGGCTTTATAAATCATCCATATATATATACAGAAGACAGATCTTGCTTCTGTTGCTTGTTTAAGTGTTTATTTAATAGCCTACTGATTCCGTGAGCACTAAGCCTCGTTGCAACGGAAAAATGTCGGATAAAGCAATTCAACAGCTGTTTTCAATCTTTGATATGCTTTAATAAAGGCTTTTTTTTTAAAGTAGTTAGAACAGACTGGTATTACCTATACTTTATTTAGCTTTGGTTAGACTGTTCCAAACAGGCTGAACATTTTAATTTTAATCTAAAAGCACCTGTTTGTCACACATAACATGCATGCAGCTCTTGCTCCTACACTACACCCTCCTTTTTTATTTATTTTTATTTCACCTTTATTTAACCAGGCAAGTCAGTTAAGAGCAAAATTCTTATTTACAATGACGGCCTACCTCTGCCAAACCCTAACCCAGACGACGCTAAGCCAATTGTGCGCTGCCCTATGGGACTCCCGATCATGGCTGGTTGTGATACAGCCTGGAATTGAACCAGGGTCGGTACGCCTCTAGCACTGAGATGCAGTGCCTTAGACCGCTGCGCCACTCGGGAGCACACTCAGGATCTGCTTTTTATTGTTATTACTACAATTATTATCATGATCCTCATTATATAATAATAAGTAATGTCGTTATCATTAGTAGGCTTTGTATAGTAGACTTGTATAACCACCATTGAGCTGTAGGCCTAAGAGCGTGTCCTGTTTAGTCTTAATACCCTAACTTACTTCGGCCCACATGTCAATACAGTATATAGGCTACTGTATCAATCAATCATTCATTCCTTCATGCCATCACACAGAATACCAGACAGTCATGCTTAGAAGTGAAATCAAGCATTTTAGTCTTACAATTAAATAAAGGAAGCTTTGAAAATGTGTGCCTAAACAATAAACAAACCACAAATCACGAATGCATGCAACTGTTTTTAGTCTGCTGTAATAAAGACTTTATATATATTTTTTCCCATTAGAATAGACTCTCTGGTACACTTGTGATTCTTACATTGTTCCAAATGGTCAGAACAAATTATAATATTGTAATCTAACAGCAACTGTTTGGCACACATAATAATCACCTAATGCTTGCTTCTATACCCTCCTTTTTCTGGATCTCCAGTAGTTTCCACAACTAAGTCAAATGTCTTCCACAGATCTGACTTCGCCTTTCCCGCCTGAGCAACCAGTAAACATTTGCTCGTTTTGAGTTTCACATCCTCCGCATCAATTTTGCTGTCATGTGTTACTGTGTTTGGAGTTTGTTGTAATCATGCGTGCATTGCTTACATGTTTCACATAAAGAGAACAAGGGTTGAGGGAATAGGGAATGTTTTTCCTAAACAAATCAGAAATTTCGGTAACATAGCTTTTCAGTCAGAAACAAGTAAGAACCTAAATGGCTGAAATGATGTAGCAGCTTCAGCACGGACAGCGCAATAAACACTTGCTGTGCTGTGGTGCCTTTTCAGTGCAGTAGCGAGGAGAGCAAGACAATGTGTGCCAGTCACACAGGCACTAACACAGTATGACCACTGGGCTCTTTCTCGAGTAATTTGTGTGTCTTAATTATTTAATCTAACAGTGTGCTTAAAGCATCAGCCAAGATCAGTGCATATGTAGTTGATGTTATTCAAACACATAGGATGTGTGTCTATACAGTGCCTTCGTAATCTATTCAGACCCCATGACTTTTTCCACATTTTGTTACGTTACTGCCGTAATCAAAAATTGATTAAATCAATAAAATCCTCAGCAATCCACACAATACACCATAATGACAAAGCAAATAAGGTTTTTAAATAAAAAATAAAAAACAGAAATACTTTATTTACATAAGAATTCAGACCCTTTCCTATGTGACTCGAAATTGAGCTCAGGTGCATCCTGTTTCCATTGATCATCCTTGAGATGTTTCTACAACTTGATTTTAGTCCACCTGTGGTACATTAATTTGATTGTACATGTTTTGGAAAGGCACACACCTGTCTATATAAGGTCCCACAGTTGACAGTGAATGTCAGAGCAAAAACCAAGCCATGAGGTCAAAGGAATTGTCCGTACAATAATTGTGCCGGGGCACAGATCTGGATTGTGTCGAGGAACAGATCTGGGGAAGGCTACCAAAAAATTATGCATTATTGAAGGTCCCCAAGAAACCTTGGCCTCCATCATTTTTAAATGGAAGAAGTTTGGAACCACCAAGACTCTTCCTAGAGCTGGCTGCCTGGAGAAATTGAGCAGTTGGGGCAGAAGGGCCTTCGTCAGGGAGGTGACCATGAACCCGGTGATTACTTTGACAGAGCTCTAGAGTTCCTCTGTGGAGATGGGAGAACCTTCCAGAAGGATAACCATCTCTGCAGCACCACTAATCTACCAGGCCTTTATGGTAGATTGGCCAGACAGAAGCCACTCCTCAGTAAAAGACAAACGACAGCCTGCTTGGAGTTTACCAAAACGCAGACCATGAGAGACAAGATTCTCTGGTCTGATGAAACCAATATTGAACTCGTTGGCCTGAATGCCAAGCGTCATGTCTGGAAGAAACCTGGCACCATCCCTACAGTGAAGCACGGTGGTGGCAGCATCATGCTGTGGGGATATTTTTCAGCGGCAGGGACTGGGAGACATGTCAGGGTCGAGGGAAAGATGAACGGAGCAAAGTACAGAGAGATCCTTGATGAAAGCCTGCTCCAGAGCGCTCAAAACCTCAGACTGAGCCGAAGGTTAATCTTCCAACAGGACAATGACCCTAAGCACACAGCCAAGACAACACAGGTGTTGCTTCGGGACAAGTCTCTGAATGTCCTTGAGTGGCCCAGCCAGAGCCCGGAGTTGAACCTAATCAAACATCTCTGAAGAGACCTGAAAATACACTCCCCATCCAACCTGACAGACCTTAAGAGGATTTGTAAAGAATGGGAGAAACTCCCCAAATACCGGTGTGATTACAGCCAAGAAGACTCAAGGCTGTAATCACTGCCAAAGGTGGTTCAACAAAGTACAGAGTAAAGGGGCTGAATACTTATGTAATATTTAAGTTTAAAAATATATATAAATTAGCACAAATGTAAAAAAAAATATGCTTTTGCTTTGTCATTATGGGGTATTGTATGTAGATTGATGAGGGGGAAAAATGTGATCATTTTCAGAATAAGGCTGTAACCAAACAATTTGGAAAAGTGAAGGGATCTGAATAGTTTGAAACATTTCGACATTCGACATTTGGACTCTTGGTCGACCAACATTTGTTTTTGTCAGGGACAGCTCCACCCAGATGTCAGGCCTGCTTTATGAAAAAATGATTGCACAATGACATCACACAACAAACTAGTCAACAAACTGTAAACAAACAAACTGTTTTTGCACAGAAGGTTATTGCTTAGTATGGTTCAGATGGTATTTACATTAAATATTCATTTCATGGTTTCATTAATTGAAAAGCTGTTTGCATGGCATGCCAAATGATCATTCCGGCATCTGCCACAGTGATGATGGAAAAAGGGTGAATATAGAGTAAGACAAAGACAGAGAGAAAGACAGAGAGAGAGAGAGAGAGAGAGAGAGAGAGAGACAGAGAGAAAGAGAGCAGAAGAGATATGAGAGAGCAGAAGAGATATGTGTTCCGTTGCCCTAGATGCTCGGTCGTTATCGGTCTCCTCTCTAATCTGTGTATGTTTCCTTTGATCTTCTGAGTGATAAGGAAACACTCATTTCAGATGTAGTCTGTCCCATTAGTGAGAACTAAAGCGGAACAGAGAAGAGAACAGAGGATGTTTGTAATATAGTGGGTTTGGGCTGTGCAGATGTTTAAATACACTTTAAATACACAAGGTGGTTAAAAACAATGAAGAGATGTCAGAATGCAGAAGCAGAATGGCACTAACAGATATTACAAAGACATCTCATCTATGAAGCATAAAATCTGGACACAGAATGGAAGACCAAAAATGCTAGTTGACAGTCCAGACAGAAATATGTCTGTTGACTCTATATAACACCACTCCATCCAGGTCAGTCAGTACAGTACAGGCATCTTGTTTTCACCAATCAGCCCCTCGGTAACAATCATCCTCCCACTAACCCCCTAATTTCCTTGGATACGCTCCCCCGTATCTGCTGTTCCATTTATACAAGTACAGTACACACGCCTAAAGCCTTCTCCAAGCATCACATTAAAAACAGCTTTAATTTAATGTTTTATTTTTAACCTTTATTTAACTAGGCAAGTCAGTTAGGAACAAATTCTTATTTACAATGACAGACTACTAAATATATGATGAAATGCATTACACCGTACCCAAACCAGCCATGCGCGTTTGTCATCGTGCGCAAATGTATTTTGTCCCCCCACACCAAACACGATTACGACATGCAGGTTTAAATATCAAAACAAACTCTGAACCAATTATATTAATTTGGGGACAGGTTGAAAAGCATTAAACATTTATGGCAATTTAGCTAGTTAGCTTTCAGTTGCTAGCTAATTTGTCCTATTTAGCTAGCTTGATGTTGGTAGGCAATTTGTCCTGGGATATAAACGTTGAGTTATTTTACCTGAAATGCACAAGGTCCTCTACTCCGACAATTAATCCACATATAAAACGGTCAACCGAATCGTTTCTAGTCATCTCTCCTTTTCTTCTTTGGACTATATGGCAATTGGCATCTAACCTTCATAGTTACCATGACGACCGTCCAAACTCAGTTAATCTTTCTGTTTTTGCAACGCTCGCACACGCAACGCGAGCGGTCTGGTCAGCATGTTAGACGTAACTAATGTCCCCATAAGGGGAAGTTATATGTAATAGAGATGACGACTAAGATCCATTTTCGTGCTTATGGTATAGACTGGTGTTAGTGGCCATTCACTCACCTTTTGATGCACCATTAGCACCCCATTGTCCCACCTCCTCCTCCTCCTCCTCCTCCTCCTCCTCCTCCTCTTCCTCATCCTCCTCTTCCTCTTCCCATCCCTCCCTTCATTCATTTCTACTTCTGTCTCTCCCGCCTGCCGTGTACATGCACGCACACAACTATGTATGAGTACAGCCGTGTGTGTGTGTGTGTTTGCTCCCTGCAGTTTTAAAAGCACTAGCCCCTCTCCAGACAGTAAGCATGGTGTGGGTAATTGAACTCACTATGTGGCTGAGACGCTATCTCCTCCTTACAGCTTTGAAAAATCCATGACATCTCGCTGACACATGTTTACGATCACGTTTCTCCAAAACTGATCTTTATTTAGTAGCTAGAAAGTCAATGACCACTGGACCTAGAGTCAGTGGGAGGAGCTCTTTACCCCACCAAATGAGTGAGTGGTAGAAGGGGAGACCAACTAATAAAAAAAGCTAAATGGAGGGCAATAAAAGTGAAGCTGAAATGGATCAGTTGGAAACAAGATGACAAACCACTGCTGAGATTGCAGACTACGTTCCTCTCCAATTCACCACTTTGTTGCCTTCATCCCTCCTTACCTCTCAATCCATTCCTCCCTCATTCCCCCATCTCGCCATCTTCTGTTTCATAAAACACATCTGGTGTTTGACTGGTGCCGTGATATACCCATCATGCTTCTGTTGGTCCACTTAACCCCGACTGAGACAGAATAATTGGCTGTGCTTAAATCCTTGTCACACACAGTAAATCCTAGTAAAGTAGAGCTAGCCGTCAAGGCTGTATGTCTCTTCGGCTGATCTATATCTCATCCCCCCTTTTCATTCCTCCTCTTTCCTGCTCTTTTTTAAGTTGACGGCCCACGGTTACCTGATTGATGGCAGAGTAATGCATGAATTCATGCAATCACACACACACTCACACACACACACACACACACACACACACACACACACACACACACACACACACACACACACACACACACACACACACACACACACACACACACACACACACACACACACACACACACACGTGAGACAGAGATGGGGTTAATGCCTTGCTTTGGTATAGTCCTGCCCATCATGCTGAACTCTTCCTGCTGGGGCATACTTGATCAATGAAAATAACACAGGACATGCTTTTAGAGAGAGAGAGAAAGAAAGCGCGTGAGAGAGAGAGAGGGAGAGAGAGAGAGAGAGAGAGAGAGAGAGAGAGAGAGAGAAGGTAAATGAAATAGCACGAGAGAGAGAGAGAGGTAGAGGTAGAGATGGTAGAGGTAGAGAGATGTATTACTCCCTCTCTCTCTGTATCCTCCCCTCTTCCCCAGTGATGAGACTTGCAGTGTAGTTCTACTGGTATCACTTGCTTTATTCTCTGCCCAAACACACCCAGCACCGTTAGAAATGTCAAACCTCATTCACAAACCATATTTACCATAGCTTGTATGGTAAATCCCAGATCAAATTAGGAACATGGAGCTAACAGGCATGTCTTTACCATAGCATCAAAAAGATAGACCAGACCGTGAGTACTGACTACTGTAATGGAGAAAGTCAGATCCCTTCACAACACTAACAGGGGACACACACAGCATATGCCAGCCTTACATAACATGGCATCAAATGTGTGCACTGGGACAGAGGGCATTGGGGCAATTATACCTAATGATGGTGGGACCAAATGTATCTACATTTTGGCTATAAGTGGTAATTAAATTTCTACCCAGATTATGTAAATGAATAGTGAGTTTGCCCTCAGCTTCCTCTCTCTGACTCTTCAGTTCCCTTCTTTTCCCTCTCCTGTCTTACACAGTCTTGACTGGTTCAACATTCAAAGTTAAAGAACATATCAAATACAAATAGCTAAATCAATTTCTATACCTTTTCATCGGTGTGACTATGATGATAAAGTTTCTCTATTGAGATAGAAAGATGAATAGTGCACTACGGGGAGAGAGAGAGAGAGAGAGAGAGAGAGAAGAGCAACCAGTGAAGAACGAACACCATTGTAAATACAACCCATACAGCGCATTCAGAAAGTATTCAGACCTTACAGCCTTATTCAAAAATGGATTACATATTTTTTTTCTCATCTACACACAATACCCCATATTGACAAAGCAAAAACAAGGTCTTCGAACATTTAGCAAAAAAATAATACCTGATTTACATAAGTATTCAGACCCTTTGAAACTCGAAATTGAGCCCCGGTGCATCCTGTTTCCAATGATCCATCCTTGAGATGTTTCTACAACTTGACTGGAGTCCACCTGTGGTAAATTCAATTGATTGGACATGATTTGGAAAGGCACACACCTGTCTACATAAAGTCCCACAGTTGACAGTGCATTTCAGAGCAAAAACCAAGCCATGAGATCGAAGGGATTGTCCGTAGAGCTCCAAGACAAGATTGTGTCGAGGCACCGATCTGCAGTATTGAAGGTCCCCAAGAACTCAGTGGCCTCCGAGTTCCTCTGTGGAGATGGGAGAACCTTCCAGAAGGACAACCATCCCTGCAGCACTCCACCAATCAGGCCTTTTCTGGTAGTGGCCATACTGAAGCCACTCCTCAGTAAAAGGCACATGACAGTCCACTTGGAGTTTGCCAAAAGGCACCGAAAGGACTCTCAGACCATGAGAAACAAAATTCTTCGGTCTGATGAAACCAAGATTGAACTCATGATCCTTGATGAAAACCTGCTCCAGAGCACTCAGAACCACAGATTGGGCCGAAGGTTCACCTTCCAACAGGACAACTACCCTAAGCACACAGCCACGACAACGCAGGAGTGGCTTCGGGACAAGTCAAAGGGAAGCACAGCTGCGAGCTGCACAGTGACACGAGCCTACCAGACGAGCTAAATCACTTCTATGCTCGATTCCAGGCAAGCAACACTGAGGCATGCATGAGAGCATCAGCTGTTCTGGATGACTGTGATCACGCTCTCCATAGCCGATGTGAGTATGTCCTTCAAACAGGTCAACATACACAAGGCTGCGGTTCCAGACGGATTACCAGGACGTGTGCTCCGGGCATGTGCTGACCAACTGGCAGGTGTCTTCACTGACATTTTCAACATGTCCCTGATTAAGTGTGTAATACCAACATGTTTCAAGCAGACCACCATAGTACATGTGCCCAAGAACACAAAGGCAACCTGCCTAAATGACTACAGACACGTAGCACTCATGTCTGCAGCCATGAAGTGCTTTGAAAGGTTGGTAATGGCTCACATCAATACCATTATCCCAGAAACCCCAGACCCACTCCAATTTGCATACCGCCCAAACAGATCCACAGACGATGCAAACTCTATTGCACCCCACATTGCCCTTTCCCACCTGGACAAAAGGAACACTTATGTGAGAATGCTATTCATTGACTAAAGCTCAGCGTTCAAAACCATATTATCCTCAAAGCTCATCACTAAGCTAAGGATCCTGGGACTAAACACCTCCCTCTGTAACTGGATCCTGGACTTCCTGACGTGCCGCCCCCAGGTGATGAGGGTAGGTAGCAACACATCTGCCACGCTGATCTTCAACACTGGAGCTCCCCAGGGGTGTGTGCTCAGTTCCCTTCTGTACTCCCTGTTCACACACGACTGCATGGCCAGGCATGACTCCAACACCATCATTAAGTGTGCAGATGACACAACAGTGGCACAACAGTGTGTAATCACAACAGTGACACAACCTGATCACCGACAACGACGAAACAGCCTATAGGGAGGAAGTCAGAGACCTGGCCGGGTGGAGCCAGAATAACAACCTATCCCTCAACGTAACCAAGACTAAGGAGATTATTGTGGACTACAGGAAAAAGAGGACTGAGCACACCCCCATTCTCATTGACGGGGCTGTAGTGGAGCAGGTTGAGAGCTTCAAGTTCCTTGGTGTCCACATCAAAAACAAACTTGAATGGTCTAAACACACCAAGACAGTCGTGAAGAGGGCACAACAAAGCCTATTACCCCTCAGGAAACTGAAAAGATTTAGCATGTGTCTTGAGATCGTCAAAGGGTTCTACAGCTGCAACATCGAGAGCATCCTACAGAGGGTAGTGCGTACGGCCCAGTACATCACTGGAGCTAAGCTGCCTGCCATCCAAGACCTCTACACCAGGCGGTGTCAGAGGAAGGCCCTAAGAATTGTCAAAGACCCCAGCCACCCCAGTCATAGACTGTTCTGTCTACTACCGCATGGCAAGCGGTACTGGAGTGCCAAGTCTAGGACAAAAAGGCTTCTCAACAGTTTTTACCCCTAAGCCATAAGACTCCTGTACAGGTACTCAAATGGCTACCCAGACTATTCGCATTGTGAGCCACCGAACCCCTTTTTACTCTGCTGCTACTCTCCGTTTATCATATATGCATAGTCACTTTAATTATTCATTAATGTACATACTACCTCAATTGGGCCGACCAACCAGCGCTCCCGCACATTGGCTAACCGGGCTGTCTGCATTGTGTCCCAACCACCAACCCCCAACCCCTCTTTTACGCTACTGCTACTCTTTGTTGCTCATATATTCATAGTCACTTTAACCATATCCACATGTACATACTACCTCAATCAGCCTGACTAAGTGGTGTCTGTATGTAGCCTCGCTACTGTATATAGCCTGTCTTTTTACGGTTGTTTTATTTCTTTACCTACCTATTGTTCACCTAATACGTTTTTTACACTGTGAGACACTCCCAAATTACAGGTGTGCCAAGCTTGTAGCGTCCTACCCAAGAAGACGAGGCTATAATCCCTGCAAAAGGTGCTTCAACAAAGTATTGAATACATGTAAATGTAATTTTCAGTTGTTGTTTTTTTGTTCAAAACATTTCTATAAAAAGTTTTTGCTTCGTCATTATGGGGTATTGTGTGTAGATTGATGAGGGAAAATACAAGTTAATACATTTTTCAATAAGTCCGTAAAGTAACAAAACATGGAAAAGTGAAGGGGTCTGAAAACTTTCCGAATGCACTGTATTTATGTTTACTTATTTCCCCTTTGGTACTTTAACTTCTTGGTGACAGGGGGCAGTATTTTCACGTCCGGATGAAATGCATGCCCAAATTCAACTGCCTGCTACTCATTCCCAGAAGATAAGATATGCATATTATTAGTAGATATGGATAGAAAACACGCTGAAGTTTCTAAAACTGTTTGATTCATGTCTGTGAGTATAACAGAACTTATTTAGCAGGTGAAACCCGAGGTCAAACCATTCAGATGTTCTTTTTTTTGAGGTCACTCTCTTTTCAATGAGTATTCATTGGGAATCCATATTTCTAAGGGACCTTCTTGCAGTTCCTACCACTTCCACTGGATGTCACCAGTCTTCAGAAATTGGTTGAGGTTTTTCCTTTGTGTAATGAAGAAGTACGGCAATCTTGAACGAGGGTAACTTGAAGTGTACTGTTAGATAGAGACGCGTGACCAGAAAGCATGCTAAGTTTGTTTTCCTCCTGTATTGAACACAGATCATCCTAGCTTCAATTTTATTGATTATTTACGTTAAAAACTACCTAAAGTTGTATTACAAAAGTAGTTTGAAATGTTTTGGCAAAGTTTACAGGTAACTTTTGAGATACTTTGTAGTCACGTTGCGCAAGTTGGAACCGGTGTTTTTCTGGATCAAGCGCGCCAAATAAATTTACATTTTGGATATATATCGACAGAATTAATCTAACTAAAGGACCATTTGTGATGTTTATGGGACATATTGAGTGCCAACAAACAACATATTGAGTGCTCGTCAAAGTTAAGGCATGAATTATGTTTTTATTTCTACGTTTTGTGTCGCGCCTGCAGGGTTGAAATATGCTTTTCTCTTTGTTTACTATGGTGCTATCCTCAGATGTTAGAATCGTTTTCTTTCGCCGAAAAGCCGAAAAGTGTAGCTTGAATTTGTTATCTCGCATGTGTGATTTAATGAAAGTTTTTATAGTCATTTATTTTGAATTTGGCGCTCTGCATTTTCCCTGGCTTTTGGCCAGGTGGGACGCTAGTGTCCCACATATCCCAGAGAGGTTAACTATTTGCTCATCGTTATAAGACTGTACATAAACATAATGACTTTTAAAATGTCTCTATACTTTTGAAACTTTTGTGAGTGTAATGTTTCGTGTTAATTTTTACTTCTGTTTATTATCCATTTCAATTTCTTCGGCAACGTAAACATGTTTCCCATGCCAATAAGGCCCTTTGAAAGGAACTGAGAGACAGAGAGAAAGAGAGAGAGAGAGAGAGAGAGAGAGAGTGGCTTTAGGGTGAGTCCTTGATTAAGGGTAGTAGAACAGTCCTGTTCCGGGATGAAATAATCATATTTCGGACTGGCACAGTGTTGTCAATCGATAAGAAGCAGATTACACCCATATAAGCCCTACCATCCTCCATCCCAGTATCATGTCTCTCTTTCTTCCTCTCTCTCTGTATGTGTGTGTGTGTGTGTGTGTGTGTGCCTGCATGCTCAGTGTTTTCCCTACATTCATTTAGCAGCTTCACCATGCCGCTACTACATCATTGCATTGTGAAGTAGAAGGCCTTTTTAAAAAGTCACCAGAAGTGACCTTCTTACAGTCGTGGGTGAAGTAGGCAATATTCGGTGAGGTAGGCAAGAATTTCCTTTCTTTTTCGGCATCAGACCTTATTCTCACTTGAAACCCATTTATTTGATTAATAGATTAGATTACTCATTCTGTCAACATTTGACTTCAGAGTGACGTGTTCTTGCAAGATCATTTTTTACTAAGTAGTTTGGTTGCAGTGAATTACTATATTTCTTAAGGGTGGCTTTAGTGTAACTTAAGTTCTACCAGTGTTACATAATTGGTAGCTTGGTGAACTATATTTTTCAGAGTAGCTTACCCAGGGCTGGCTCCAGGCATATGTGACATAAGCGGTCTCATAGGAACTCAGTAGGGGTCTCAACTTACTGTTGAGAGTTAGAATAATAGAATAGACAAGGTGCAATTCAAAATGTATTGTGCATCAGCAGTTTTCATCTTGTTTTGTCAGTCACTGACAGTCACTCAATTAGCCAAGAAGTCAACAGTTTTTTGATTGGTAAGTTAGCCATGCCAGTTATATAAACTTGTAGAAAATATGTCCGAATACCGACCGGATACGCAGGTCCCCCATTGAATTTGTTATTCACTCTCACTCAGATATCATTAACATGGCATAAGTCATGGCAAAATATGTAGAATTGCAAGAAATTATCTTTAAAACTGCAAAAATTTCTCTCCACCCCAAGTCAAAATTTGTAGAATTGCATGAAATGTGTTAAAAAAATTTAACACATTTGTCTCCACCCCATGGCAAAATGAGTAGATTTGCATGCAATGTTTTATAAAAACCCTACATTTTCTCTACGCCTCATGGCAAAATGTCTAGAATTGTAGGAAATTAACTTTGAGGGGGGGCTAAATTATTTTGTCCACTTGATGGGGCCATCAAGCCATTGCTTAAAGAAAAAAAGAAGCAAACACGTTTGGTGTTCGCCAAAAGGCATGTGGGAGACTCGCCAAACATATGGAAGAAGGTACTCTGGTCAGATGAGACTAAAATTGATATTTTTGACCATCAAGGAAAACGCTATGTCTGGGGAAAACCCAAAACCTCTCATCACCCCGAGATCACCATCCCTACAGCGAAGCGTGGTGGTGGCAGCATCACGCTGTGGGGATGTTTTTCATAGGCAGGCACTGGGAAACTGGTCAGAATTTAAGAAATGATGGATTGCGCTAAATACAGGGAATTCTTGATGGAAACCTGTTTCAGCCTTCCAGAGATTTGAGACTGGGACGGAGGTTCACCTTCCAGCAGGACAATGACCCTAAGCATACTGCTAAAGCAACACTCGAGTGGTATGAGGGCAAACATTTAAATTACATTTAAATGTCAAAGCCCAGACCTAAATCCAATCGAAAATCTGTGGTATGACTTAAAGATTGCTGTACACCAGCGGAACCCATCCAACTTGAGGGAGCTGGAGCAGTTTTGTCTTGAAGCATGGGCAAAAATCCCAGTGGCTAGATGTGCCAAGCTTATAGAGACATACCCAAAAGAGACATGCAGCTGTAATTGTTGCAAAAGGTGGCTCTTTTAAATACTTTGAATTAGTGAGATAAGCTCAAATAGATAGATTTTCTCTCAAATGGTTTGGCAGTACTTTATAAACGTCACTTAGTAAATTCCTTAATGGCATTTTTCTTTCGATTCAACCCCCATTCTCTCGCTTTTCTCTAAGGCCAGTCAGTGAAAAGGAAAGCTGAGATGGGGACGTCACTTGTGGCATAACACCTCTCTATGGAAGGCTTTGCTTTCACAGTGGTTCCTCAATTAAAAGTTTAGAGGTTATGTTGCGACTGTTTGTGGTAGATGGTGGCAGACTGTGTTAAATTGCTTCATTCTGTCATTGCATCACACTATCACAAGTATAAGTTACAACGGTGATCTACCGGTTGTCTAAATTGTGGCAGAAATGGACTATCTTTTCGTAAATGAATGGAGGTGTGAATGTATCAGTCAGACAGTCTATCTTTTCAGGAACTAGAGTCCTGCATTAGGAAAAAAAAATGCTGGCGGGTCGTCCCGGAGTTGAGGTAAACTTGGGTAAATACAATGGCGCTATTACACTTTTTGAAAATTTGGCTTTTGTTTTCTCTCCCTCTAAAAACAGAAATAAATCATTCTAAATAACAAACTGTCTTTATTTACCACAGTGTGAAAGAGTGATAGCCCCTCTATATGAAGTGAGTTTTTGAAACACAGTCCTTATTTGCTGATGTGAAGAAGAAACTGAATGAATGTGTCCCACGAGGATAGGGAGGGGAAAAAGTTTGCCCATATTTTCAAGACCTGAGCTACTTCATTTATATATGAAACGTACTACTTTATTTAGGAAATGTAATCCTGAGGCTACATTTATTGTAGCTGGGGATTTTAATAAGGCTCATCTGAAAACAAGGCTTGCTAAATTTGATCAGCATATCGAATGCACGACCCGGGCTGGAAAAACCCTGGATCATTGGTATTCTAACTTCCGCGACGCATATAAAGCCCTCCCCAGCCCTCCTTTCTGAAAATCTGACCACGACTCAGTTTTGTTGCTCCCAGCCTATAGACAGAAACTCTTCAGGTCTGCTCAGGACTGTTCAACGCTAGTCCGACCAATCGGGTTCCACGCTTCAAGAATGCTTCGTTCACGTGGACTGGGATATATTCCGGATAGCGTCGGACAATAACATTGTTGAATACGCTGATTCGGTGTGCGAGTTTATTAGCAAGTGCATTGGTGATGTTGTACCCACAGCGTCTATTAAAACCTTCCACAACCAGAAACCGTGGATTGATGGAAGCATTCACACAAAACTGAAAGCGCAAACCATTGCTTTTAATCAGGGCAAGGTGACCGGAAACATGACCAAATATAAACAGTGTAGCAATTCCCTCATCAAGGCAATCAAACAAGCTAAGCTTCAGTATAGAGACAAAGTAGAGTCACAATTCAACGGCACAGACACAGTATGGCGCAGGGTCTACAGTCAATCACAGGCTACAAAAGGAAAACCAGCCCGTCGCGGAACACGATGTCTTGCTCCCAGACAAACTAAACAACTTCTTTGCTCGCTTTGAGGACAATACACTGCCACTGGCACGGCCAAAACTTGCGGGCTCTCCTTCACTGCAGCTAGTGTGAGTAAAACATTTAAACGTGTTGACCCTCGTAAGGCTGCCGGCCCAGACAGAATTCCCAGCTGCGTCCTCAGAGCATGTGCTGACCAGCTGGCTGGTGTGTTTACGGACATATTCCATCAATCCTTATCCCAGTCTGCTGTTCCCACATGCTTCAAGATGGCCCCCATTGTTCCTGTTCCCAAGGTAACTGAGCTAAATGACTATCGCCCCGTAGCACTCACCTCTGTCATCATGAAGTGCTTTGAGAGACTAGTCAAGGACCATATCACCTCCACCCTACCTGACACCCTAGACTCACTCCAATTTTATTACCGCCCCAATAGGTCCACAGACGACGAAATCGCAATCTCACTGCACACTGCCCTAACCCATCAGGACAAGAGGAATACCTATGTAAGAATGCTGTTCATCGACTACAGCTCAGCATTTAACACCATAGTACCCTCCAAACACGTCATTAAGCTCCCTGGGTCTCGACCCTGCCCTGTGCAATTGGGTCCTGGTCTTCCTGAAGGGCCGCCCCCAGGTGGTGAGGGTGGGAAAAAGCATCTCCACCCTGCTGATCCTCAACACTGGGGCCCCACAAGGGTGCATTCTCAGCGCCCTCCTGTACTCCCTGTTCGCCCATGACTGTGTGGCCATGCACGCCTCCAACTCAATCATCAAGTTTGCAGAAGACACTACAGTGGTAGGCTTGATTACCAACAATGACGAGATGGCCCACAGGGAGGAGATGAGGGCCCTCGGAGTGTTGTGTCAGGGAAATAACCTCACACTCAATGTCAATAAAACAAAGGAGATGATCGTGAACATCAGGAAACAGCAGAGGGAGCAGCCCCCTATCCACATCGAAGGGACGATAGTGGAGAAGGTGGAAAGTTCCTCGGCGTACACATCACGGACAAACTGAAATGGTCCACCCACACAGACAGTGTGGTGAAGAAGGCGCAGCAGCGCCTCTTCAACCTCAGGAGGCTGAAGAAATTCGGCTTGTTACCAATAACACTCACAAACTTTTACAGATGCACAATCGAGAGCATCATGTCGGGCTGTAACATCGCCTGGTACGGCAACTGCTCCACCCACAACCGTAAGGCTCTCCAGAGGGCAGTGAGGTCTGCACAACGCATCACCGGGGGCAAACTACCTGCCATCCAGGGCACCTATACCACCCGATGTTACAGGAAGGCCAAAAAGATCATCAAGGACAACAACCACCCGTGCCACTGCCTGTTAATCCCGCTATCATCCAGAAGACGAGGTCAGTACAGGTGCATCAAAGCAGGGACCGAGAGACTGAAAAACAGCTTCTATCTCAAGGCCATCAGACTGTTAAATAGCCATCACTAACATTGAGTGGCTTCTGCCAACATACTGACTCATCTCTAGTCACTTTAATAATGAAAAATTGATGTAATAAATGCATCACTAGCCACTTTAAACAATGCCACTTTATATAATGTTTACATACCCTACATTACTCATCTCATATGTACAGTTGAAATAGTATTTAGTCAGCCAACAATTGTGCAAGTTCTCCCACTTAAAAAGATGAGAGAGGCCTGTAATTTTCATCATAGGTACACTTCAACTATGACAGACAAAATGAGAAAAAAAAATCCAGAAATCACATTGTAGGATTTTTTATGAATTTATTTGCAAATTATGGTGGAAAATAAGTATTTAGTCACCTACAAACAAGCAAGATTTCTGGCTCTCACAGACCTGTAACTTCTTCTTGAAGAGGCTGCTCTGTCCTCCACTCGTTACCTGTATTAATGGCACCTGTTTGAATTTGTTATCAGTATAAAAGACACCTGTCCAAAACCTCAAACAGTCACACTCCAAACTCCACTTTGGCCAAGACCAAAGAGGACACCAGAAAAGACACCAGAAACAAAATTGTAGACCTGCACCAGGCTGGGAAGACTGAATCTGCAATAGGTAAGCAGCTTGGTTTGAAGAAATCAACTGTGGGAGCAATTATTAGGAAATGGAAGACATACAAGACCACTGATAATCTCCCTCGATCTGGGGCTCCACACAAGATCTCACCCCGTGGGGTCAAAATGATCACAAGAACGGTGAGCAAAAATCCCAGAACCACACGGGGGGACCTAGTGAATGACCTGCAGAGAGCTGGGACCAAAGTAACAAAGCCTACCATCAGTAACACACTACGCCACCAGGGACTCAAATCCTGCAGTGCCAGACGTGTCTCCCTGCTTATTAAGCCAGTACTGGTCCAGGCCCGTCTGAAGTTTGCTAGAGAGCGTTTGCATGATCCAGAAGAAGATTGGGAGAATGTCATATAGTCAGATGAAACCAAAATATAACTTTTTGGTTAAAACTCAACTTGTCGTGTTTGGAGGACAAAGAATGCTGAGTTGCATCCAAGGAACACCATACCTACTGTGAAGCATGGGGGTGGAAACATCATGCTTTGGGGCTGTTTTTCTGTAAAGGGACCAGGACGACTGATCCGTGTAAAGGAAAGAATGAATGGGGCCATGTATCGTGAGATTTTGAGTGAAAACCTCCTTCCATCAGCAAGAGCATTGAAGATGAAACGTGGCTGGATCTTTCAGCATGACAATGATCCCAAACACACCGCCCGGGCAACGAAGGAGTGGCTTCGTAAGAAGCATTTCAAGGTCCTGGAGTGGCCTAGCCAGTCTCCAGATCTCAACCCCATACAAAATCTTTGGAGGGAGTTGAAAGTCCAGCAACAGCCCCAAAACATCACTGCTCTAGAGGAGATCTGCATGGAGGAATGGGCCAAAATACCAGCAACAGTGTGTGAAAACCTTGTGAAGACTTATAGAAAACGTTTGACCTCTGTCATTGCCAACAAAGGGTATATAACAAAACTTTTGTTATTGACCAAATACTTATTTTCCACCATAATTTGCAAATAAATTCATTAAAATTCCTACAATGTGATTTTCTGGATTTTTTTTTCTCATTTTGTCTGTCATAGTTGAAGTGTACCTATGATAAAAATGACAGGCCTCTCTCATCTTTTTAAGTTTAAGGGAGAACTTGTACAATTGGTGGCTGACTAAATACTTTTTTGCCCCACTGTATATACTGTATTCTATACCATCTATACCATCTGCATCTTGCCTATGCTGTTTGGCCATCGTTCATCCATATATTTTTATGTTAATATTCTTATTCATTCCTTTACACTTGTGTTTATAAGGTAGTTGTTGTGAAATTGTTAGATTACAAGTAGTTTTTTTCATTTCACTTCACCAATTTGGACTATTTTGTCTATGTCCATTACATGAAATCCGAATAAAAATCTATTTAAATGACAGGTTTTAATGCAACAAAATAGAACAAATGCCAAGGGGGATGAATACTTTTGCAAGGCACTGTATTATGGTCTGACATGTCAGCAGAAATGTTTGCAATTTTGTCATGTATTTTGTTTGGTAAATTGTATTATAAATACTAATTCACATTTGTGGTGCCACTAAATAAATAATTATTTGTATCAATATTGTCATTACATTATTATTATTATTATTAATAAAATATGTTTATTAATAAGGGACAGAGAGGTAAAAAAAAAAATACCCCAAAAGGTTAGTCGGAGGAGCTAAGGGGTTCTCAAATAAACTTTTTCAAGGGTTCCTCAAAGAACATCTAGGGTTTCCCACAAAAGGTTATTCGAAAAACCTTTTTCAAGGGTTCTTCGAAGAACTTATAGGGGTTCCCCCACAGTTTCAATTTGAAGAACCCTAAAGGATACTCCAGGAACCTTTTCTTTTCACAGTGTATGAGTAAATGTCAGTTGGTTTTCCATAACCGAGCATTCAGAGGTCAAGACAGCAGTGTGTGTGAGAGAGAGAGAAAATATCGAAACACACACAGTAACACGTGTTAATGAGTTCCGAGAGCCGATCTGTTATCCAACCATTAGTTTAATAGCCTGGCTACTGTGTGAAAATCTCCCCCGAGACAAGCAAGATTACTTAATTAACATACACATTTTAAAACAGTTTTTATTTTCATTAACCCTGCATTATAATTGTATAAAACCCCCTTAAATATAATTACATTTAGAGGATTCCAAATAAATATCTACTACTGTACAAGGACATTTTATGGATCTGCCAGTATTTCCATTTAGAGATTCAGGTAAATAAATGTGTGTGTAGAGGGGTAACATTCTTCACCAGTTCTCTTACCATTTTGTACAATTGTGTGATTAGCCTACCAGTTGGTGCAACTGTAATGTTCATTCTCTTGAGTGGAATTTTGCTCTTCACTATCACAATATTAAAAACTTCCAAATGGAATCATGAAATAAATCACTTTAGCCAACATATTTTGGTTCACCTGTTGAAGGATTGACTCGATCTATTAACCCAAGACAATAGTAAAACAGGCAATAAGATACACTACAAGCAAGGAAACACATGTATAACCGTAGAAAACGGTTGCAGGTCAGAGGGCCTTCTAACAAGTGCAGATCGGAGGGCCATCAAGCGAAACAGACCAATGAAGCCCGCAAGGTGTGCAGCAGTATGACGCAACTTTTACTGGTAGAACCACTGTAGGCTACCGTAAAATGCATTTACATTTTTCTTGGAATAGAAACACCATAATATTAATCAATTTAATTAAGATACATTTCTAACAGTATAAACAGCACAACAAATTGAATAATAATAACAAATTATAATCAATCCCATATAGTCTGCTCTAACAAAAAAAGGCTTTAAAGTCTCTCCTGTACAGCCAATATTAAAAACAGTCAAATGTATTTGGGAATTCAATTGCATGTTGCAGTTTATTCATTGTTTAATTATTCAAGGCTCCCTTTGTGATTTAGTTTTTTAACTAAAATGCTTGACTGTATTTAAAGACATGCAAGAGAAACAATGGCCGCATTTGTCTATTACGCACATATCACTCTGAGAGCCACCAGGTGAACACAGACACAATGTTGTCGCTCACCCTAATTTTTCAAAATAAAAGCCTAAAACTATGCCTTGTGACACTAGACACATTAGGGAAGCCATAGAAAAAGGAATCTGGTTGATATCCCAGTGCTACTGCTAATACGTGACCTTTCTGATGCATTGTACATCCTACTATGTATGATAAATAGGATGGTGTGTTAAAAGTAGAGGTCGACTGATTAATCAGAATGGAAGATTAATTAGGGCCGATTACTTTGATACTGTATTGCTTTCACCTATGCAGTCCTATCAGATGCATGGAGGGAACTAAGAAGTGGGCAAGGGCCAGGCCATAAGGGGAGGGGACAACTTTTCAGAATGGAACACAGCCCTAATCCACTTTCTTTCTAGGATGAAGGAAGCTGGAACACACTACTCCCACCAACCATCATCAACACAAGACCTCCAAATAGGGCTGAAAAGGGGCCCATACAGAAATACAATGGAGCACTATAATACTCTGCTGCCTGGAAAACAATTAGTTTTCCTCTCCTCCCAGCCGAGACACAATGTACTGTTGAGGCCCAGACACTTATAGAGAGAGAGAAAGAGAGCGAGAGAAAACATTTCATTGAGTTGTGCCTTCATGAACGCTGACTCCCTGCACCCTAAAAATAGCAAACAGTCATTTTTCACCATTGGATGTGTCTAAGAAGTCTGAGTGGAGCTAGGGGAAAAGTCAGAGACAAAGACGGAAAGTTTGTTAGTTTGAGAGAGTGCAATGTGGCAATTATTTTCTACAGCTATACACTCCAGGGCTCTGATGTGTCTTCCTGAGTAACAAAATAGAATGTGTGTGTGGTGTGTGCATACGTGCGTGCGGGGCCTGCAGTGGAGTAGCTAGGTGGATTTACAGTGGCTGTGAGCCTTTCAGATTGATACTCTCAACTAGGGAGAAAGACCCATTAATTACTACTAACAACTCTGTCCTCTTCAGCACACACACACACACACACACACACACAACTCTGTCCTCTTCAGCACACACACACACACACACACACACACACACACACACACACACACACACACACACACACACACACACACACACACACACACACACACACACACACACACACACACACACACACCAACAGGATATAACCTAAATACTGAACAAAAAACTATGCACCCTCATTAGATTGAGAGATCTGACACACTTACAGCCTTACACACATATTTGTAACCGTCTACACACATGCAGACTCCATTAAATCAATATCTAATCAAATTGTATTTGTCACATGCTTTGTAAACAACCTGTGTAGACTAACAGTGAAATGTTTACTTATTGGCCCTTCCCAACAATGCAGAGAGGAAAAAAAGAGAAATAATAGAAAACTAACAACACAAGGAATAAATACACAATGAGTAATGATAACTAGATAAACAGTGCCCAAGTACCGTTCTGGTGACCTGGTCCCTACAGTATGTTTCTGTGTTGTCCTCTGTCCCATACCCATCATGCTCTGCTCCTAGCAGCTCTATTTATATCCCCCTGAAGCCCACGCCTTGGTGACTGAGTGATTGACAGGGCAATCGACAAGCAAGCTTGATCCATCTGACTTCCTCCCACCTCCCACCTCCCTTCCCTGATCGCTCTGACATCACAGTGGCACTCCGCTTTTCAGACATTCAGTCTCCTCATCTTGGATCCCAGACTGTGTGTGAGTGTGTGAGTGAGTGAGTGAGTGAGTGAGTGAGTGAGTGAGTGAGTGAGTGAAAGAGGATAACTGAATTGGGAATTTGCTATGGCCATGTGTTCCTTTGCTAGGTGGCCCTTCAAATATTGGGATGAGGTCACCTAACAGAGGGACAAACACACTCACACACACACACACACACACACACACACATGTTTTGGGGTCACTAAGCATGCTCAGACACACTCCTTTCATTCTTCTCCAGTGTGGGTGTTTTCAAGGGCACTTCCACCAATTCTCCAGGGGATTATCTAATTACTGACATTAAAGTAATCTAATTGGGCCTTGAAATTAATAGATTAATTTAGCCATTACAAGTGATAACCTATTAAAAGGGTTTGGGGATTTGTGTGTGTGCGTGCATGTGTGTGTCAGTGTTGCTTTGCGTGTGTTTCTGTGTATTTATGTGTGTACGCTCACTCACCCTGGTACCTACTTCAGGGTTAATGTGTTTATGGGGAAATCATTACCCCCTTTAACCTCATATCACAGGGAATAACTCACACACTTCAAGAGCAGACAGTCACAAACATACGTCTCTACCTGAGCTCTCTCGGTGTCATTAAGAGAGATTATGAACATTTGATGTCATCAGTGGAAGAAAGCAAAACTGTCCAAGCATCCCTTTCTCCCCATTCTACCGCAATCTCCCCCATCCTCCCCTCCCACCCCCTGTAACTAACAGCTGTTCTAATCTCCCTTCAGTGTTTATGTGTGTGTGTGTGCTCGCTCACCGTGTGCGAAATACTGTATGTTGATGTCACACTGTCACAGTGAGTGTGTTAATGTGCCTGTGTGTGTTGATGTGTGCATGCATTTGCATGTATGTGAGAAAGTGTGCATGTGTGCATATTAGAGGTCTTCACGGATATACCCAAACCCAATTATTAGTTATTTATTTAACCTTTATTTAACTAGGCAAGTCAATTAAGAACAAATTCTTATTTGCAATGACGGCCTACCACTGCCAAAACCTCCCCCGGACGACGCGGGGCCAATCGTGCGCCGCCCTATGGGACTCCCAATCACGGCTTGTTGTGATAGAGCCCAGGATCGAACCCGGGCTGTATTGACACCTCTAGCACTGAGATGCAGTGCCTTGGATCGCTGTGCCATTCGACTACCCGATATGCGTGGCAGTTGGTTCAGTCAATAGCATTAATCTCTCTGCTCCGCCTATCTGGCTCGAGCTATCATTATACCGAACTTGAAACATTGTTAGGACAGGGCCCTCGCGATTTCCTGCACCAATGAGCTCCGAACAGACAGCTGTATAAGGGTAGCCTATTTTATGACATTTCCACTGGTAACATGGGATCAGCAATGTGTTGCTATTTTACACCAACGCACTCTGGTAACTTAGGTATGGGATGGAGAGTGTTGGAAAGATGTTTCAAATACAGTGAGGAGTGGTGGTGAGTTAAGACAAATCAGAAATAATATCAGACATCCCCTAATGGGAACTTTTGTAGGGCTACATTTGTACATAATGAATGTGCACGAATTAACGGGAGACAAAGAGCGAATTCTGAATAGAGACAAGCACAGTGTATCTTTTCCACACACCCCTTCCCTTCTTCTTTTGTCGACATTTTAGGGATGACATTTATGAAAATACTAAGCTGTGGCGTAGACAACTCAATTATTTTAGAAAAATGCATGTGAAATGTTACCGTTCACTGCCTGCCTGCCAGACAAGTCAAAACAATTCTACTGGCTTGCACATCAATAAAGCTGCATTTTTTAAATCTTCCAGATCCATTTGGGTCCGATACAGATGGGACCCAATTTGGATCAGATTCTCCCGTATCTCGGACATATTTTGGGTCGGATCTGATCCACCTCGGCTATGAATCGGATCGGGTATTGATTTTTAAAAACATTCCGGGGTTCTGTCGTTGTCGGATGTTCATTTCACAGATTCAATTCGGCTCGGATCTTCATTTCGGGAAGCCCTCTAGTGTATATGTGTGTGTGTGTGTGTTTAAGTAAAAAGGTCCGTCACACTTACGACCAGATTAGCCCTCTGCCCGTCCCCGTGGGACGCCCACGGAAACTAAAAGGTAATTGTTTTTTAATTAATAAGCCCCGGGCGCTAAGCCCACTGATATTTAGCAGGGCAGCTTCTTGAGCAGACAGTTAGTTACATGCACACACAAAGGACACACAAAGGGCAGACAGACAGACACTCAAGAGAAGAAACAGTATTCATCATGTGTGTGAACTGAAGAGAAACAACATGAAAGACAAATGGAGTATTGATTAAAATTATTTTGCTAAATGCAGACAGAACGTAATGTTTTATTTATCCTGGATATTGGTGTGGAATGTTTGTGTGCTTGTGTGTGCATGTGTGTATACATGTTCATGACTTCAGAGCACCTCATCATAGTTGCCATTTTAATGTGAGAAGAAGGAAACTCACCTACACTGAAAAACGGGACAAGGTGGGCTGTCAGATTTACAAAAACATATTGTGTGATTTACTCAAGCATGTTTTGTTTCTCCTCTCAACGCCGTTTCATTGCTTGCAATCAATGCAACACGAAGCAAAATCAGATCTACTAGTTTGAATCATGTAGGGGGAGTGTGAACCAATAAAGTAAATTAATGACGAGTAACAATTCAAACCGCGCGAGAGACGAATCTTCCAGAAAGAACACTGGCGCGTTAGCGGAGAAGATAGTACCTAGAATCTTGGTCAAGGTAAGCATGGTGGTTGATTTTGTTTAACGTTTGTCTGTGTTGTTGTAGTCAGAATTGTAAGCAGTAATTTTATTAGTGATTGCTCCATATCCTCATTTTGTGCTCGAGTCTGAAACATATCCGCATGGCAGCTATGAACAGTAAAACAGGACTAGGTCAAGATTAACATTTTGAAAGGGGGTAAAGTTAGTTGGCTAACATGCTAGCTAACTTGCTAGCTAACTAATGCTTTGGTACTTGTGCACAACATCATCTGCAATCACTTTGCAGCAAAATTTAGCGCACCAATGTTTTTTTCTTGTGAGGTAAAAGTTTTTTTTAAATTAAAAGCTCATTTATTTGCATCAAAACAGACATTTTAAAACAATTGTTTTCCATTACATATGAGATCTAATGATTATACATCTAAACCTATGAGATTCATGCATTCATGCAGTTTAACAGTTTGCCAATGGCTGCCTCCATGTTGTAAAACGTGGTGCAAAGGCGACATAGACTTATTGAAATAAGGTGTTGAGTTCATTTTAGCTGTTGAACAGTACTGCTTTATGTTATAGGTGTCCATTTATCAATACATTTACAATTATTTGACAAAAATAAAAAATAATTATATGTATGTGCATGTGTGTGGATGCATGCATAAATCAATAGATAATTGAATCAAACATTTCACAATGAAAAAATAAATAATTTAATGAACAAAGGTTGTATTTAAAGGTCCATGATGTTTGTCTACTACATTTGAGCTGCTTTGTCTACTCATTCACAGGCTATGTAGTGTTGGTGAGTACTGTTATCAGAGGTTGTTTTAATATCCAAAAACAATTTGCTCCGAATGTCAGTCTTTAGGTCTTATGGTATTTCTGTTCTTTTTTTTCAACTCAAATCTGACTGAGAAAGGTTCCATCACTGTATGATTACTCAAATGATTACTCAAATGTAATCATTTGATTACTCAAATGTAATCTGAATATAATGGAAATCGTGATTATAACCACTTAGTGTTAGCCTTGTAATAGGCGGTGTTCAAATATTGCCAGCAGTTCTTGATTTAGGTGACACTTAAAAGGACTCCAGTCTTGAATTATTTATGTCTGTATCATGCTCTTGTGCTTCATGAGCTATACTTTTTGCAACCTAGAGTCCCTAACTGTAAACACTTCATTGATGAATGATTCATTTTGTATGACTGACCAGTTTTGCCTTTGTGTCTTGTTCAGGGCATTGGATGAAGAGTCCACTTACTGTGGGGATCTACATTATCAAAGACCATGTGAGTGAGGAACCAGAGGACACTAGGATTATCCTTGAAGTGCTGCAGGATCTGGGCAACGTAGAATTTGCTGTTTCAATGCTATTCGGCCTCATGTATGCCATGAACCTCAGTAAACTGAGCTCCGCTACCAGTCTTTCAGAAGGTTTTTATGGAACCGAGTGGGGAAAACTTAACAAAGCTGTTGCATTTAAAAACAGGCTGGTTCAGTGAGCTGTTTTGTTGTGCGTTTCAGACTGTAGGTTGTGTTTCACACTGTATGTCTGACTTATGTGTTGAACTTGTTAGATTGTTCACAAAAACGCAAAACAGAATGAGCATGTTTAAAGATGGAGCTGTCGTGATTTTGTTAGACATTTTGTATGGTGTTTTGAGTAGATGTCCTTAGTTTTCTTTGCTGCTTATGGAAAAAGTTCAGTTTCACTTTGTAGTGACTTTTTGTCAATAGAATTGACATGCACCAATATGTACACATACCTACTTCATCCTTTGTCTGTTACTCCTTATAAAAAATAACTACCTAATGTTGTAACAAAATGCATTAGAGAGTGTGACCAATCATTGTTAGGACAAATCTTTTTTTATACAGATATACAGTACTGTGATTTAGACCTGTGCAATTCATTGAACGCTGAAAGTCAGTGAATGGACATTTGTCATTCCAAAGAGCTGAACCGTTACAAAAAAATAATCATTATTTTAAACACATGCCTTTGGCCTTCTTTTACACTGATACAAATGGTCTCTTGCTCCGTGGTTACACATCTTTAGCATATGATTTTATTTCCTTATTCATTTGTGTAAATACAAACACTAAGGTAGAACATCGCAGCATTCCATCCTGTGTTAAATTGATTATATTCCATTACAATGCATTTACTTGAAGAAATTATATTTGCTTGACAAAAATAAAATAATTTAACTGAAAAAAAAAGAATTGTGTTTATCCTCTTGAAGCTAGGGGGCACTATTTTTATGTTTGGAAAAATAAACTTCCCAAATTAAACAGCCCATTTCTCAGGACCAGATGATAGAATATGCATATACAGTGCCTTGCGAAAGTATTCGGCCCCCTTGAACTTTGCGACCTTTTGCCACATTTCAGGCTTCAAACATAAAGATATAAAACTGTATTTTTTTGTGAAGAATCAACAACAAGTGGGACACAATCATGAAGTGGAACGACATTTATTGGATATTTCAAACTTTTTTAACAAATCAAAAACTGAAAAATTGGGCGTGCAGAATTATTCAGCCCCTTTACTTTCAGTGCAGCAAACTCTCTCCAGAAGTTCAGTGAGGATCTCTGAATGATCCAATGTTGACCTAAATGACTAATGATGATAAATACAATCCACCTGTGTGTAATCAAGACTCCGTATAAATGCACCTGCACTGTGATAGTCTCAGAGGTCCGTTAAAAGCGCCGAGAGCATCATGAAGAACAAGGAACACACCAGGCAGGTCCGAGATACTGTTGTGAAGAAGTTTAAAGCCGGATTTGGATACAAAAATATTTCCCAAGCTTTAAACATCCCAAGGAGCACTGTGCAAGCGATGATATTGAAATGGAAGGAGTATCAGACCACTGCAAATCTACCAAGACCTGGCAGTCCCTCTAAACTTTCAGCTCATACAAGGAGAAGACTGATCAGAGATGCAGCCAAGAGGCCCATGATCACTCTGGATGAACTGCAGAGATCTACAGCTGAGGTGGGAGACTCTGTCCATAGGACAACAATCAGTCGTATATTGCACAAATCTGGCCTTTATGGAAGAGTGGCAAGAAGAAAGCCATTTCTTAAAGATATCCATAAAAAGTGTCATTTAAAGTTTGCCACAAGCCACCTGGGAGACACACCAAACATGTGGAAGAAGGTGCTCTGAGCCAAATACAGGACCATTCTGGAAGAAAACCTGAGTCTGCAAAAGTCCTGAGACTGGGACGGAGATTTGTCTTCCAACAAGACAATGATCCAAAACATAAAGCAAAATCTACAATGGAATGGTTCAAAAATAAACATATCCAGGTGTTAGAATGGCCAAGTCAAAGTCCAGACCTGAATCCAATCGAGAATCTGTGGAAAGAACTGAAAACTGCTGTTCACAAATGCTCTCCATCCAACCTCACTGAGCTCGAGCTGTTTTGCAAGGAGGAATGGGAAAACATTTCAGTCTCTCGATGTGCAAAACTGATAGAGACATACCCCAAGCGACTTACAGCTGTAATCGCAGCAAAAGGTGGCGCTACAAAGTATTAACTTAAGGGGGCTGAATAATTTTGCACGCCCAATTTTTCAGTTTTTGATTTGTTAAAAAAGTTTGAAATATCCAATAAATGTCGTTCCACTTCATGATTGTGTCCCACTTGTTGTTGATTCTTCACAAAAAAATACAGTTTTATATCTTTATGTTTGAAGCCTGAAATGTGGCAAAAGGTTGCAAAGTTCAAGGGGGCCGAATACTTTCACAAGGCACTGTAATTGACCAATTAGAATAGAAAACACTCTGAAGTTTCTAAAACTGTCAAAATACTGTCTGTGAGTATTTACAGAACTGATATTGTAGGCGACACCCTGAGGAAAATCAAACCAGGAAGTGGCATCTATTTTGAAAACTCCATGTTCCATAGCCTGCCTTAGCTCCATTTAAAGGGATATCAACCAGATTCCTTTTCCTATCGCTTCCTCAAGGTGTCAAGTCTTTAGACATATTTTCAGGCTTTGATTTAGAAAATTGAGCGAGAAAGATAACATCGCAACATTGTATGGCCTGGTGCCAGCAGCGTTTTGCCTGGCGCAACAGAGTTTGGGCAGCCATTGCCTTTCCCTCTCCTACTGCAAAAGACATTTGCGGTTGATATATTATTGATTATATATTTTAAAAACAACCTGAGGATTGATTATAAAAAACATTTGACATGTTTCTGTGGACATTACAAATACTATTTGGGATTTGTCTGCGTTGTTGTGACCGCTCTTTCCTGTGGATTTCTGAACATAACGCGCCAAACAAACGGAGGTATTTTGGATATAAAAATAATCTTTATGGAACAAAAGGAACATTTATTGTGTAATTGGGAGTCTCGTGAGTGAAAACATCCGAAGACCATCAAAGGTAAATGATTAATTTGATTGCTTTTCTGATTTTCGTGACCAAGCTACTTGATGCTAGGTGTCCATAATGTTTTGTCGAGCCATCGATAAACTTACACAAATGCTTGGATTGCTTTCGCTGTAAAGCATATTTTCAAAATCTGACACGACAGGTGGATTAACAAAAGGCTAAACTGTGTTTTGCTATATTGCACTTGTGATTTAATGAATATAAATATTTTTTGTATTATTATTTGAATGTGGCGCTATGCAATTTAGCGGTTGTTGATGACAATTATCTCGCTAAAGGGATGGGTAGCGTCAAGAAGTTATCTAACATGTTGCATTCATGCTGAACCGATGTACAAATTTGAATTAAGTAAATTCAAAGCACCATTTTTGTCTGTGTACTTGTGATACCCCGGAGGGCAATGCACCGATGACGTTGAGAGAGCAAGAGGAAGGGAGAGATGGTGAAAAGAAAGAGCTGAATGAGTATCTGCCTGATAGTGAGAGAAGGCATCAGGAGTGAAATGCTGATGAGATTGGAAGGGATGCAGAGACACGCACAGAGAGGGAGAGGGAATGAAAGTCAAGGAGATAAAAAAGGTGAGAGTCAGACAGAGAGAGATGAGAGGAAGGAAGGGAGCGAGAGAGAGAAATGAAGAGGGGAGTGAGAGAGCCTGATGGAACTTGAGTGTGTGTGACAGAAGGAGAGAAGGAAGTAGAGAGGGAGACAAAAGAAATGAAAGGACAGATCAATAGAAGTTCAAGACTGCTTTTTACATGTTTGTGTGCCAACTCCTAAACCTAACCTCTTTTTCTAACCCTAAACCTAACCCCTTAAGCCTAAAACAGCCTTTGTCCCCGTGGGGACCACGAGGGAGAATTGTCCTTGTTTTACTATCCTTGTGGGGACTTTTGGGGATTTCCGGTACATACACACACAGTTAAGGCTCTGTTCAATGTACGAGGCACACACACTACAAACACACACATACAGTCCCTTCAGAAAGTATTCACATTCCCAAACTTTTTCCACAACTTGTGGCCTGAATTCAACTTACAGCCTGAATTTACAGCCTGAATTTAAAATGGACTAAATGGAGATTTTGTGTTACTGATCTACACACAATACCCCATAATGTCAAAGTAGAATTATGTTTTTAGAAATGTTTACAAATGGAGGAAAAATGAAAAAAGGAAATGTCATTAGTCAATAAATATTTAACCCTTATGTTACGGCAAGCCTAAATAAGTTCAAGAGAAACAAATGGGCTTAACAAGTCACAGTAAGTTGCATGGACTTACGCCTTATCTAAAAATAACAAATAACGTTTTTTTTAAAAGGTGCATGGACTCACTCTGTGTACAATATTGTGAAGCACAGATTCTACCACAAAGACCTGGGAGGCTTTCCAATGGTTCGCAAAGAAGGGCACCTACTGATAGATAGGTAAAAAAAAAGCAGACATTGAATATTCCTTTGAGCATGTTGAAGTTAAATAAACATATTCCAAAACATGCATCCTGTTCGCAAAAAGGCTCTACAGTAATACTGCAAAACATTTGGCAAATAAATATTTTTTTTTATCCAGAATACAAAGTGTTATGTTTGGGGATATCCAACACAACACATCACTGAGTACCACTCTTCATATTTTCAAGCATGGTGGTGGCTGCATCATGTTATGGGTATGCTTGTCATTGGCAAGGACTAGGTCGTTTTTGGGGGGATAAACATAAATGGAATAGTGCTCAGCACAGGCAAAATCCTAGAGGAACTTGGTTCAGTCTGCTTTCCAACAGACAGGACAATTACCTAAAACACAAAGCCAAATATACATTGGAGTTGTTTACCAAGACAACGATGAATGTTCCTGAGTGGCCTATTTATTGACTCAGGGTGTTGAAAACTTATCTAATCAAGATAGTTTGTTTTTTATGAATGTAAAATAAAACACATATGTTTGAATGTTTCTTCCACTTTGACATTATGGGGTATTGTGTGTAGATCATCTCCATTTAATACATTTTAAATTCAGGCTTTATCACAACAAAATGTGGAAGAAGTCAAGGGGTGTGAATACTTTCTGAAGGCACTGTATACACAAACATTATTATTTTCTGTCACACGCACACACCTCTCTCTCCTTTTCCACTTGTCATTTTCTCACAATACAGGCATAATATAAGCCGTGATGGGGGAAAAACTCCAATAAATGGAACCTCAACAGTCAATCATATTCCACTCTCTAACGTGCTGCTCTTTTTCCCTCCTGTAGAGCTATAGTATACACTATTATACTGCTTGTTTTACTCAGTGCTGACAGTATGTTATCCATGGTCCCCTGCAGGCCTCCTGCAGATTACAGACTATTTATAGAATGATTTATCTTTAATCTCCTACTGACATAGTCATTCTCCACAATGTATTGCACTGTGTTTACCTCTCAGGGCATGCTCTGCCTTTTCTCTCTCGTGCCCTCTCGTTCTCTCTCTTTATATTTTGCTCTAGCTCTCACTCCATTTTTCTCTTTATTAATTGTCTCTCTTCTGCTCTACAATTAGGCCCTCGAGTTATATCTCCACCCATTACATGAGATATCCGACTGATACTGACACATGTAGGCTGCCGACGAGTCATCTTCTCACACAAACTCACTCTCTCTGTCACACACACACACACACACACACACACACACACACACAGACACACACACACACACCCTCAGCTATGTTAGGACTAAATACAGGTCAATTGAGTGACTGAACTGTAATGTGATGTGGTGTGACTGATGTTGGCGTGTCAGAGAGAGGCTTTGATTAATCATTCATGGTCATGTAACGTTATGCTTCATGCAGAGCCAGAAGAATGCAGATGCTACAGTACAGCATATATCTATGATACATCACTTGAAACCATCTGTCAATTGAAGCCTTGAGGAGACACAAAGAAAGAGGGACTGAGTGTAATGTTTACTGTTAATTTCAAATAGTTTTTTTGTTAAGGTTAAATTTGTATCTTCTCACCTTTGTTTATTGCACTTGCTTTGGCACCGTAAACATTTATATTTGACATTTTAGTCACGTAGCAGACACTCTTACCCAGAGCGACTTACAGGAGCAATTAGGGTAAGTGCCTTGCTCAAGGACACAGACAGATTTTTTTACCTAGTTGGATCAGGGATTTGAACCAGTGCCGATCCGGTTACTGACCCAATACTCTTAACCACTAAGCTACCTGCCGCATATGTTTCCCATGCCAATAAAGGCCCTTTGAATGTAATTTAACTGTGAGGGGGAGAGAGAAGAAGGAAGGGAAGTAGCATATGCAGGGGCACCAATAGAAGATTGAAGAAGCCAATGCCTAAAGAGCTGATGATGTATAAATTGGAGGAGGGCACATGAAGCAAAGCTGTAGGGTGTGCAGGGTGGCACTATACACACCCTGTAGAGAGAGTGGCAGGGAGGAGAAAATGAGTAAATGAGGAGGGGGAGTGGGAAAAGGTCAAAATAGGTAGGAGAATATGAGAAGCAGAGAAGTGAGTAAGAGTGGAGAAGAGGAGCAAAAATAAGGAAATGAGAGGGAAAAAGTGCATAAGGGAGGAGGGGAGAGGAAAGATAACATAAGGAAGAGGGGAGAGAGAATAAGAGAGGTATCGGTGTTTTTTATGTGAGTACAGGCTTTATCCTTTCAGGCTTGATGGTCTGAACTGAGGGAGGATTACTGATCATACACACGGTCTCATGTAATGAGACCTAGAGGGTTGGTTTAGGTTTAGTTTTTGAGTTAGAGGTTAAGGTTAGAGGTAGGGTTAAGGTTAAGGGGTTAGGCAAAATAGAATTTTGATTGGGAATACATTTGTTGGTCCCCATAAGGACAGTTAAACAAGGGTTATGTGTGTGTGTGTATGTGTGTGCGTGTTGGTTCTTCTATCCTTGTGGGGGACCTAAAATCCCCTTTTCCCACATCCCCATGAGGACAAAGGCTATTTTAAGCTTAAGAGTTACTGCATCGCAGTGCTAGCTGTGCCACTAGAGATTCTGAGTTCGAGTCCAGGCTCTGTCGCAGCCGGCCGTGACCGGGAGACCCATGGGATGGCGCATAATTGTCCCAGCGTCGTCCGGGTTAGGCCGGCAGGGATATCCTTGTCTCATTCGCGCACTAGAGACTCCTGTGACGGTCGCTAGGTGTACGGTGTTTCCTCCGACACATTGGTGCGGCTGCCTTCTGGGTTGGATGGGCATTGTGTCAAGTAGCAGTGTGGGTTGTGTTTCAGAGGATGCATGGCTCTCAACCTTCGCCTCTCCCGAGTCCGTATGGGAGTTGCAGCGATGAGACAAGACTGTAACTACTACCAACTGGGTACAACGAAATTGGGGAGAAAAAGGGGTGAAAATACCCCAAAAAGTTACAAGCCATCACTTGTTTGTTTGCTGGAAATAATCTCTCTCACTTCCTCTCTCTCCATTTTGCTCTCTCTCGCTCTCTGTTCCAGGCCCAATCTAACCTGTTCAGGTCAGGGCTGGTCATAGTTCGTGGCTGTCAAACACCGGCCAAAATTGACAATGAAACTAGAATACATAGCAGAGCCATAAATGGGTACTCCCAAAATATGACCAATGATCATCAGCCTTCCTTTCACTATGAGAGAGACCAGGAAAACGATGGACGAGTCAGCAGAGGAAAAACATTCTGAGTGTGAATGTCTGCATCAATCTAATCTCTGTACAATCAACTGCTGCATTCATCCATTCCAACCGTATAGTTTGGTATGGTGACGATCACTTTGACTCCACATCACACATCTGGACTACAGTAATCGACATTACCACTGGACCCTCACTGGGATAAAAGCCTTCACATACTGGGAGGGAGAGAGCTCTCTATCATGTCAATTATATCGCTGTGTTTGCTCTCAAGACACTCTCTGTCTTAGTAATGTCTCTTCCCTGCCTTTCTGTCACATTCTCTATCTTCATAACTGCCCAGACTGTCTCCTCATCTCTCTATCTCCCACTCCCTATGGGAACAAGACCCATCCATAAAGCTTAGAGTACTGTAAATTAGGTATCCTAACGAAGAGCAGGACTGTGGGGTGGACGTGACCGCAGTGTGCTATTCTAAAACAAAACATTCATAACAACTGGGCCATTAGTATGAGCCTGGGCCAAGAGGCATTAATGCAACCTCACAATCCCCTCATACCCAGAGCACTAGATGGATAATAGCCATTACTGCCTCGATATATTTGAATACTGAGAGAGTGAGGGAGGGAACAGAAAGGTTAAATAGAGAGAAATACCAAGAGAAATGTTTAGGATGCAAGTAAATGACAGCTAGAGCTTGGCAGAGAAAGAGGAGGAGATAATAGGATGTTGCCATTTCTACCTGAACCCTTTGACACGTACCAACAAACGGGTGTGATCATTCTACAGTTGTCCCTGCAGCGTACGATCAAACCGGTGTGATGAATATTTATTTAGAACGTCCAGTGTCGATTGACGCAACAATCACGGTTTGAGTTTTCACAGAAACATGTCTATTTTTGGATGCAATGTTCAGACATTCACATAAGTAGCGACAGCATAACACAATCATCCAAACCGGAAAATGTAGGCTACATTAGTCCTGGCGCCTACTGAGGAAAGATTGACATAACACAAGCGGTCATATTTAGCTAACTCTCAGCTGACAGAAACCACAATATGAATTAGCTAATAGCAATTACTATTTACAATTCATCACATCACGGGTGAGCTCACTATTGATCAAAATAATTGAGTAAAATACTTTCTAAAACTCTAAAGTAATCTGACGATGGGTAGTTTGTGCACTCCACCATGTTTGTTTTTGAACGTGAACCAAAAATAATAAGACAAGATAAGTTTGGACTATTTGCAGTATGAATGTTGAAGGGGGAGTGTCATCTATGATCATTCCCTTCATTCAGTCCCGGAAGCTTACTCGAAAGATGAGTGAACCATTCCTTCACCTCATTATAACATCTTGGTCTGACAGACGTTTATGTGACTGCCAGAATGCATTGTATAATGTTAACAAACATGGTGCCACACATACATGTAGCTGGCAAAAAGCTTAGCATTACCTCATCATAATCAGTACAACCAAAAAAGTATTTACACACATCATAGGTGTCCATTGCAATATATACAATAATTGGAATGTGTTATTTGTCACCAGTACTTGAAAATATGTGTATACAAACTGTAAATACATTATGCTCCATGCATTCATACTGTATCCTACAGTAGAAAAGACCACACAATAAGGCACTTACTTTGATAGGAATGGAGACATTAGTTATTATTTAGTTATTAAAGTTATTATTTGTAAGGAAAACAACAATGAAGGCAATGGAAATGCCAGCCAGAAAATGTGCCACGGGGAAAAAGTTAGTGCAATACCGCGCAAATGTCTGCATACTTGATCTGCGGAGACACTGTGGAAGTGCTGTGGCTCTCCTAAAAGAGAGAGGTTTGGACAAGGACGACAAAATGCCCAAGTTCAACCTGCCAGAGCAAAATAAGTTCTAAAGCACAGCAGAATGGCAGGAGTGGAGACAGAGATTCTGCCATTTCAGGACTGCTACGAAACTGGACAAAGATGATGGAGTCATCCAGGTCAGTTCGCTAATCTACGTGGTGGGCAGTGAGGCAGAGAAAATACTCATCTCATTTCAATTCGCTCAGGAGAAAGATGACACGAACTTTGATAGTGTTGGAAGGACTACTTCATTCCACAACGGAATCTCATTCACAAGCGGGCATGTTTTTACCAACGCAGCCAAAGAGAGAGAGAAAAGGCAGACATGTATATCAGAGCTCTTATGATCTAGCTGAAAACTGTGAACATATCTGAGACCGTCTAGTAGTGGGCATCACAGACAAAGTGAGGCTCTGGGACCCAACCCGTGCCCCCTGCCCTCGTGCCTTGAACCTTGCGTGCTTTCAATTGATACAGCTGGACAACTGCAAGGCAATCCCATTGTGCGCCACTCGGGAGCCATGACCAATATATATTGTCCTGCTAATAACAGGGTTAATAATATATCTATGAGAATATCCAACAGGCGTTTTTATAATTCTAAATGAATAATAATAAAATTGCTTTGTTTAAAAAATAACAATATTTTGGAGATAGGGGAGGGTTTGTCTCGGGGGGCTTTACTTGGCTCATTGAGCTCTAGCGACTCCTTGTGGCGTGCCAGCCGCCTGCACGCTGATCATGTTTCGGTCATTTAAAAAAAATATAAAGCGTGTAGAAAATAATTGGAAATTGACAAGTTGAAAAATAGCCTATAGATAATTAGCAGGCAGAGACCATTAAATGTCATATTACGTAACAATCACATTTTGGAACAGTGAGTGTGTTCTGAAATTACGTGCATAAAACAACACATGCTGGGGGCCACCGTTAGAGATATTTGGAACTCACGCAGTTTTTTAAATATTTTTTATTTATTTCACCTTTATTTAACCAGGTAGGCTAGTTGAGAACAAGTTCTCATTTGCAACTGCGTCCTGGCCAAGATAAAGCATAGCAGTGTGAACAGACAACACAGAGTTACACATGGAGTAAACAATTAACAAGTCAGTAACACAGTAGAAAAAAAAGGGAGTCTATATACATTGTGTGCAAAAGGCATGAGGAGGTAGACGAATAAATACAATTTTGCAGATTAACAACACTGGAGTGATAAATGATCAGATGGTCATGTACAGGTAGAGATATTGGTGTGCAAAAGAGCAGAAAAGTAAATAAATAAAAACAGTATGGGGATGAGGTAGGTAAAAATGGGTGGGCTGTTTACCGATAGACTATGTACAGCTGCAGCGCTCGGTTAGCTGCTCAGATAGCAGATGTTTGAAGTTGGTGAGGGAGATAAAAGTCTCCAACTTCAGCGATTTTTGCAATTCGTTCCAGTCACAGGCAGCAGAGAACTGGAACGAAAGGCGACCAAATGAGGTGTTGGTTTTAGGGATGATCAGTACACCTGCTGGAGCGCGTGCTACGGATGGGAGTTGCCATCGTGACCAGTGAACTGAGATAAGGCAGAGCTTTACCTAGCATGGACTTGTAGATGACCTGGAGCCAGTGGGTCTGGCGACGAATATGTAGCGAGGGCCAGCCGACTAGAGCATACAAGTCGCAGTGGTGGGTGGTTTAAAACCTGTTATGGATGATGCGAATTTTCGCAGCTTTTTATTAAAAATCGCGCAACATTTCAAAGTCCTGCTACTCATGCCAGGAATATAGTATATGCATATGATAAGTATGTGTGTATAGAAAACACTGTGAAGTCTCTAAAACTGGTTAAATCGGGTCTGTGGCTCTAACAGAACGTGTTTAGGAGTAAAAATCCCTGGTAAAACTGTTTACTAAAAACACAAAAAAAATATTTGTCCGGCATTCAATGTATTGTTTAAGGCGACCTAAAATAAATGATAAATAAATAAATAAAGGATCCCCTGTAAACGCCTACAGCTTCCACACGATGTCGCCATTGCTGTAATTTTCTGACTCATTTATCCTTGGTTACAACACGAATAAGCCCCTCCTTTCTTGAGGCGCACCACAGTATGTTGTGAAACTGAAAAAATGGACGATGATTTCCAGACTTGCTGCTATCGAATACAGATCGCCCCGTGATCAATTTGATACATAATTAACGTTTATTAATACCTAAAGTTGATTTAGAAAAGTCGTTTGAAGTGATTTGTAAAAGTTTATAGGCGACTTTTGTAATTTTAAAAAGTGACGTTGCGTCTTGTAAATGGGCTTTTTGCAGCATCAGACTGGCCTTCAGCAAATGACATTTTGGGTATACAATGACGGATTTAATCGGGAAAAGGACCCAATTGTGATGTTTATGGGACATATAGGAGTGCCAACAAAGAAGCTTGTCCAAGGTAATGAATGTTTTATATTTTATTTCTGCGTTTTGGGTAGCGCCGGCTACCGCAAAATCTGTTGTTTACGTGTCGTGCTGGTATTTTGGGGGGGGGTGCATGCTATCAGATAATAGCTTCTCATGCTTTCGCCGAAAAGCATTTTACAAATCTGACTTGGTGGCTAGATTCACAACGAGTGTAGCTTTAAGTCAGTACCTTGCAAGTATATTTTTATGAAAGTTTGAGATTTATCGAGTACTATACTCGAGTACTATAGGTGGCGCTCTGAAATTTCCGCTGAGCTGTCCCTGTGCAGGGACCACCTCCGTAAGAAGATAAGGTGCTTTAGTGACAAAACGGATGGCACTGTGATAAACTGCATCCAGTTTGCTGAGTAGAGTGTTGGAAGCAATTTTGTAGATGACATCGCCGAAGTCGAGGATTGGTAGGATAGTCAGTTTTACTAGGGTAAGTTTGGCGGTGTGAGTGAAGGAGGCTTTGTTGCGGAATAGAAAGCCGACTCTTGATTTGATTTTTGATTGGAGATGTTTGATAAGAGTCTTGAAGGAGAGTTTACAGTCTAGCCAGACACCTAGGTACTTATAGATGTCCACATATTCAAGGTCGGAACCATCCAGGGTGGCGATGCTGGTCAGGCGTGCGGGTGCAGGCAGCTAACGGTTGAAAAGCATGTAGTTGGTTTTACTAGCGTTTAAGAGCAGTTGGAGGCCACGGAAGGAGTGTTGTATGGCATTGAAGCTCGTTTGGAGGTTAGATAGCACAGTGTCCAAGGACGGGCCGGAAGTATATAGAATGGTGTCGTCTGCGTAGAGGTGGATCAGGGAATCACCCGCAGCAAGAGCTACATCATTGATATATACAGAGAAAAGAGTCGGCCCAAGGATGGAACCCTGTGGCACCCCCATAGAGACTGCCAGAGGTTAAATGAAGAGGTTACATCTGTAGCAGATAAGATGCATTATGATGTGTTAGTTTTTACTCTGTTTACTTAGAACCTGCCCTGACACTCACTTTTAAACTTAAATCTCTTTTGGGATAGGGGGCAGCATTTTCACTTTTGGATGAATAGCGTGCCCAGAGTGAACTGCCTCCTACTCTGTCCCAGATGCTAATATATGCATATTATTATTAGTATTGGATAGAAAACACTCTGCTGTTTCTAAATCTGTTTGAATGATGTCTGTGAGTATAACAGAACTCATATGGCAGGTGAAAAACCTAAGAAATATCCAAACAGGAAGTGGGATATCTGAGGTTTGCAGTTTTTCAAAGCTTGGCTTACGGAATACACAGTGTCTATGGAGTCAAGTTGCACTTCCTACGGCTTCCACTAGATGTCAACCGTCTTTAGAAACTGGTTTGAGGATTCTACTATAAAGGAGGGGCTCATGAGACCTGTTTGAGTCAGTGGTCTGGCAGATTTAGCACTCTGACAGAGTTAGCTCTTGTTCCAGTGCTTTTCTTCAGACATAGGAATTCTCCGGTTGGAACATTATTGATGTTTTATGTTAAAAACATGTCAAAAAATATTGTCTGTGAGTATAACAGAACTGATATTGCAGGCAAAAACCTGAGGAAATTCCAACCTGGAAGTGCTGTTTATCCTGAAAGCTCTCTGTTCCATAGCCTGCCTTCGCTCAATTTAAAGGGATATCAACCAGGTTCCTTTTCCTATGGCTTCCCCATGGTGTGAACAGTCTTTAGACAGTTTCAGGCTTCTATTTTGAAGAAAAAGAAAAATCGCATCGCGTCATTGTATGGCTGGGTGCCAGCAGCGTTTTGCATGCGCAACAGCTTCGAGCAGACATTTTCTCTCGCTCTCCTATTGAAGAAGCTACAGTCCTGTTTTAAATATTATTGATTATATATTGTAAAAACAACCTGAGGATTGATTATGAAAAACGTTTGACATGTTTCTACGAACTTTACGGATAGTATTTGGAATTTTCATCTGCAATGTCGTGACCGCTCGAGCCTGTGGATTTCTGAACATAACGCGCCAACCAAATGGAGATATTTTGGATATAAAAATAATCTTTATGGAACAAAAGGAACATTTATTGTGTAACTTGGAGTCTCGTGAGTGCAAACATCCGAAGATCATCAAAGGTAAGCAATTCATTTTATTGCTTTTCTGACTTTCATGACCAATCGGCTTGGCTGCTAGCTGTTTGTAATGTTTTGTCTACTGAGAGAGATGTCCTTATATAAACACTTGGTATGCTTTTGATGAAAAGCTTTTTTGAAATCTGACACGCCAGGTGGATTAACAACAAGCTAAGCTGTGTTTTGCTATATTGCACTTGTAATTTCATGAAAATTAAATATTTTTAATATTTTAATTTTAATTCGGCGCCCTGCAATTCAGCGGATGTTGACGGAAATGATCCCGCTAACGGGATGGGTGCATCAAGAAGATAACAACCTCTACTCTTCTAGGAAGGCTTTCCACTAGATGTTGGAACATTGCTTCTGGGACTTGCTGCCATTCAGCCACAAGAGCATAAGGGAGGTTGTGCACTGATGTTGGGCGAATAGGCCTGGCTTTGAAGTCGGCGTTCCAGTTCATCCCAAAGGTGTCTGATAGAGTTGAGGTCAGGGCTCAAGTTGTGCAGGCCAGTCAAGTTCTTCCACACCGATCTCGAAAAAAAACATTTCTGTATGGACCTAGTTTTGTGTACGGGGGCATTGTCATGCTGAAACAAAATAGGTCCATTCCAAACTGGAAGCACAGAATCGTCTAGAATGCCATTGTATGCTGTAGCGTTAAGATTATCTTTACTGGAACTAAGGGGCCTAGCCCGAAACAGGAAAAACAGCCACAGACCATTATTCCTCCTGCACCAAACTTTCCAGTTGGCACTACGCATTTGAGCAGGTAGCGTTCCCCTTCTCCATCTGCCAAACGCAGATTAGTCTGTCAGACTGCCAGATGGTGACGCGTGATTCATCACTCCGGAGAACCCGTTTCCAAATAAAATCAAGTGAAATTATAGTTGTCATATACACATGGTTAGCAGAGGTTATTGCGAATGTGGCAAAATGCTTACGCTTCTAGATCTGACAGCGCAGCAGTATTTAACAGGTAACTAACAGGTAAAACAATTCCACAACAAAACCTAATATCTAACAAATTCCACAACAAAACCTAATAAACACAATCTCGAAAAGGAATGGGATGAGAATAATTAAGTATAAAATGTATATGGATGAGCGGTGACAGAGCGGCTAAGATGCAGTAGATAGCAAAGAATAGATAATGAAGGATACAGTATACAGCATATACAGTTGAAGTCGGAAGTTTACATACACTTAGGTTGGAGTCATTAAAACTCATTTTTTCAACTACTCCACAAAATTCTTGTTAAACAAACTATAATTTTGTTAAGTTAGTCAGGACATCTACTGTCTGCATGACAAAAGTTTTTTCCAGCAATTGTTTACAGACAGATTGTTTCACTTATAATTCACTGTATCACAATTCCAGTGGGTCAGAAGTTTACATACACTAAATTGACTGTGGCTTTAAAACGCTTGGGCAATTCCAGAAAATGATCTCATGGCTTTAGAAGCTTCTGATAGGCTAATTGACATAATTTCAGTCAATTGGAGGTGTACCTGTGGATGTATTTCATGGCCTACCTTCAAACTCAGTGCCTCTTTGCTTGACATCATGGGAAAATCAAAAGAAATCAGCCACGACCTCCGAAAAAATTTGTAGACATTCAAAAGTCTGGTTCATCCTTGGGAGCAATTTCCAAATGCCTGAAGGTACCACGTTTTTCTGTACAAACAATATTACGCAACTATAAATACCATGGGACCACGCAGCCGTCATACCGCTCAGGAAGGTGACACGGTCTGTCTCCTAGAGATAAACGTACTTGTCAAGGAGCTAGGAGTGGTGGGTGAGGAGTCAGGCGCAGAGAGCAGAGGTTTAGGGAAAACCGTATTTATTCCGGTAAGATAGGTCACGCCAAAAACAACAGGCGAAATAATGATACACAACCACCCACAAACAGAACAGAGAATCAAGCCCGCACAAAAGCAGGTGGGCATAGAAGGCTTAAATAGCCCTGAACCAAACCTCAAACGAGAAACAGGTGAAACTAATACAGATATAACCAACAGAAAAGGAAAAGGGAATCGGAGGCAGCTAGTAGACCGGTGATGACGACCGCCGCCCGAACAGGAAGAGGAGCCACATTCGGTGGAAGTCGTGACAGTACTTTGGTGCGAAACGTGCAAATCAATCCCAGAACAACAGCAAAGGACCTTGTTAAGATGCTGAAGGAAACAAGTACAAAAGTATCTATACCACAGTAAACAGAGCCCTATATCGATATAACCTGAAAGGCCGCTCAGCGGAAGAAGCCACTGCTCCAATAACGCCATAAAAAGCCAGACTACGGTTTGCAACTGTACATGGGGACAAAGATTGTACTTTTTGGAGAAATGTCCCCTGGTCTGATGAATCAAAAATAGAACTGTTTGGCCATAATTACCATTATTATGTTTGGAGGACAAAGGGGGAGTCTTGCAAGCCGAAGAGAACACCATCCCAACCGTGAAGCACGGGGTTGGCACCATCATGTTGTGGGTGTGCTTTACTGCAGGAGGGACTGACTGATGCACTTCAGAAAACAGATGACATCGTGAGAGGGGAAAATTATGTGGATATATTGAAGCAAAATCTCAAGACATCAGTCAGGAAGTTAAAGCTTGGTCGCAAATGGGTCTTCCAAATGGACAATGACCCCAAGCATACTTCCAAAGTTGTGGTAAAATGGGTTAGGACAACAACGTCAAGGTATTGGAGTGGCCATCACAAAGCCCTGACATCAATCCTATAGAAAATGTGTGGGCAGAACTGAAAAAGTGTGTGCGAGCAAGGAGACCTACAAACCTGACTCAGTTACACCAGCTCTGTCAGGAGGAATGGGCCAAAATTTACCCAACTTATATGTGGGGAGCTTGTGGAAGGCTACCCGAAACGTTTGACCCAAGTTAAACAATTTAAAGGCAACGCTACCAAAAACGAATTGAGTGTATGTGCAAACTTCTGACCCACTGGGAATGTGATGAAAGAAATAAAAGCTGAACTAAATAATTCTCTCTCCTATTATTCTGACATTTCACATTCTTACAATAAAGTGGTGATCCTAACTGACCGAAGACAGGGAATTTTTAATAGGATTAAATATCAGGAATTGTGAAAAACTGAGTTAAAATGTGTTTGCCTAAGGTGTATGTAAACTTCTGACTTCAACTGTACATATGAGATGAGTAATGACAGATATGTAAACATTCTTAAAGTGGCATTATTAAAGTGACTAATGTTCCATTTATTGAAGTGGCCAATGATATTAAGTCTGTAGGTAGGCGGCCGCCTCTCTGTGGCTGTTAACAATCTGATGGCCTTGAGATAGAAGCTGTTTTTCAATCCCTATGTCCCAGCTTTGTTGTACCTGCACTGACCTCGCCTTCTGGATGGAAGCGGGGTAAACAGGTAGACGCTCGGATGGTTATTGTCCTTGCTGATCTTTTTTGCCTCCCTGTGAAATTGGGTGTTGTAGGTGTCTTCGAGGGCAGGTAGTTTGCCCCTGGTGATGCGTTGTTCTGACCGGACCATCCTCTGGATAGCCCTGCGGTTGTGGGTGGTGCTGTTGCCATACCAGGCGGTGATACAGTCCGACAGGATGTTCTCACTTGTGCACCTGTAAAAGTTATTGAGGGTTTTGGTGACAAGCCACATTTTCTAAGCCTCCTGAGGTTGAACTGGCTCTGTTGCGCCTTCTTTACCACAATGTCTATGTGAGTGGACCGTTTCAGTATGTACACCGAGGAACTTAAAACTTTCCACCTTCTCCACTACTGTCCCTGGATAGGGGGGTGCTCCCTCTGCTGTTTACGAAAGTTCACGATCTCTTGTGTTTTGATGACATTAAGTGAGAGGTTATTTTCCTGATACCATACTCTGAGCCCTCACCTCCTTCCTGTAGGCTGTCTTATCGTTGTTGGTAATCAAGCCTACCACTGTAGTGTCGTCTGCAAACTTGAGGATTGAGTTGGTGGCGTGCATGGCCACGCAGTCGTGGGTGAACAGGGAGTACAGGAGAGGGCAGAGAACGCACACTTGTGGGACCCCAGTGTTGAGGATCAGCGGACTGGAGATGTTGTTTCCTACCTTCACCACCTGGGGGTGGCCCGTCAGGAAGTCCAGGACCCAGTTGCACAGGGCGGGGTGAGACCCATGTTCTCAAGCTTAATGATGAGTTTGGAGACTACCTATGTAAGAACAGCATTCGTACATAGGTATTCCTCTTTTCCAGAAGGGATAGGGCAGTGTGCAGTGTGATGGCGATTGCATCATCTGTGGACCTTTTAGAGCAGTAGGCAAATTGGAGTGGGTCTAGGGTGACAGGTAGGGTGGAGGTGATATGATCCTTGACTAGTCTCTCAAAGCACTTCATGATGACAGAAGTGAGTGCTACGGGCGATAGTCATTTAGTTCAATTACCTTAGCTTTCTTGGGAACAGGAACAATGGTGGCCATCTTGAAGCATGTGGGGACAACATACTGGAGATAGGGATTGATTGAATATGTCCGTAAACACGCCAGCCAGCTGGTCTGCACATGCTCCGAGGACACGCCTAGGGATGCTGCCTGGGCCGGGTGATGTCAGCCACAGAGAAGGAGACCCCACGGTCTTTGGTAGCGGGCCGTGTCAGTGGCATTGTATTGTCGTCAAAGCGCGCAAAGTAGTTGTTTAATTTGTCTTGGAGCAAGACGTCGATGTCCGTGATGGGGCTGATTTTCCTTTTGTAATCCATGATTGTCTGTAGACCCTGCCACATACATCTCGTGTTTGAGCCGTTGAATTGCGACTCCACTTTGTCTCTATACTGACACTTTGCTCTTTTGATTGCCTTACGAAGGGAATAACTACACAGTTTTTTCCGGCTATGTTTCCAGTCGTCTCGCCATGATTAAATGCGGTGGTATGTGCTTTCAGTTTGCTCCAGAGTCCAATGGCGGTGACCTTTACATCACTCAAGCCGACACTTGGCATTGTGATCTTAGGCTTGTGTGCAGCTGCTCGGCCATTGAAACCCATTTCATGGAGCTCCCGACGAACAGTTATTGTGCTGACGTTGTTTCCAGAGGCAGTTCGGAACTCGGTAGTGAGTGTTGCAACCGAGGACAGACAATTTTTCATGCTATGTGCTTCACCACTCGGCGCTCCCATTCTGTGAGCTTGTATTGGTTACCACTTGGCGGCTGAGCCGTCGTTGCTCCTAGACACACACACACACACACACACCTCACAACTCACTCCTAGACGTTTCCACTTTAAAATAAGAGCACTTACAGTTAACCGGGGCAGCTCTAAGCAGGACAGACATTTTACGAACTGCTTGTTGGAAAGGTGGCATCCTATGATGTTGAAAGTCACTGAGCTCTTCAGTAAGGCCATTCTACTGTTAATGTTTGTCTATGGAGATTGCATGGCTGTGTGCTCGATTGTATACACCTGTCAGCAACGTGTGTGGCGGAAATAGCCAAATCTACTAATTTGAAGGCATGTCCACATACTTTTGTAAATATTGTGTATAAAGCATTCAAATTAATTTACGACACTCCATTGCAATGTAATGGACACTTTATAACTTGAGTGACAGTTGAAATCAAATAGTTTTTAGTTATTATTTGAGCCATAAATCAATTATCAAATGCGGGAGGATGAAGTAATTTACCATTGATGTGGGTAATGGCAGAAATCAGTGCTTCATTTCAAGTTATTGTACTTGGGCTTTCTGAGTGTTGGTAAATTAATTCAAATAATTGGTACTTCTGAATTTGTTATCATTTCATTTTCTCTCACAAGTTATCACTATGTCACCTTGCATTGTGTAGCATAGCTGTGTGTGTGTTGCGTGCAAGTTAGTGTTGAGTGTAAGAATGTGTGTTTCAAGACAAACAGCCCGACCTGGCCACCTAGTCCAGGGGGAATGATGCGTGTCCACACTCCTGCGGTCCTGTGCCACTGATGTAACGCATACTAATGACCCAGGGCCCTGGTCCTGGTGGAGTACAAGGGCAGAGAAGAAAAGGTGCTGCACTCTTAAACCAGGGTTGACTCACCCTGCATGGGGTAAAACTGAGCGGGAGTGGTGAATGGAGGGGTGGTGTAGGAACAGGGGCCAATGTGTTAGTCACAGGGCTAGGGGACTGAAGGGACAATATAACTGGATGGATTGCTGCTTTAGGCTATTTTAAAGATGGCATCTGCCAGTGTTAATGCGCACTCTCTCTCCCTGATACACACACACTTTCTCTCTCTCTATCTTGCTTTCTCTGTCTCTGTCTCTCCCTCTCACACCACACACAAACTCCCCAGAAAGTGTAATGAGAGTAAGAGGACACTCCTCCTGAGACCAGAGTGCCCTTCAGCATATTTGCAGACAGTGATTACACAGACAGAACAGAGCTGAGTGCAATGCAAATAGCCATCGGGGCCTTCGACGCTCTCCAGCACAAATACACCAGACTCATCACACACACGCACACACACACTGCGAGTGATTTTACTTGGCCCCACAACATTTCTGATCCCGGTCAATTTGTAGTCTACAAATTATTTGTAATTATGTTCCGACCCCCTGTCCATCCGCTCAAGAAATCGGACCACGGGTGAATCTAGTTGATGATCCCTGGTATAGGGTTATGGCCAGCACTGTCAGCCCAGAGGCCAGGCTATTTCCTGAGTAGGAGAGCCAGGTAACAGCGATACAAGCCCAGAGAGAACAAGCCGAGCGCACATTCATCATCAAGAAGCACTGTTACTGCCGGCCAGACAGTGAGCGCACCCAGGGGAGTCCAGACGAGCCCAGAATGACTGATCCTCTCAGGGTGAGCCCAACGAGCCCAGAATGTCTGATGCGACCCAGGGGAGGGTAATTGAGTGTAAAATGATGGAATTCTCCCACTGGGTGCGGGACGGTAAGTCGGCTCCTCCCAAGGGAGGTTAAACGAGCGACGAATTGCTGGTGCAACCCAAGGGAAGGTGGCCAAGTGCAGAATGCATAGGTCTGTATTATGATAAGTTAGGAAAGTGTGGAGGGAGTGTTATTAACAGGAGATGGTAGTAACAGAGTAGTGATCAGACGAGGTTGGCTGCTCACAGGGAGATTCAACCAACACAGATGGTTGGTTAAATGAGCAAAGAACAAGTGCCTACTTTGTTCTAGGGAATTAACCAGCGAGTGAAAGAGGGAAATATACCGTTTTAAAAAACTCTCCCATTATGTCTATCATGCACTTTCTCTGTTTCTGTACATTTCTGTTTGCGCTCACTAATCTACAGGTGAGTATGACATCCTGCCATTTAAAGTGCTTGAAATGTCACATACTATAAAACCTTATATTTTCCCATACCTAAAATGCATACTATTTAGAATGCAAGTGTTGGTATTCAGACACGGCCTGAATGGAGCAAGAGAGAATATATAGCGAGAGAGATGAAGAGATGAAATGAGAGAGGGGAAATTAAAGACCCGAGAGCGAGAGTGAGAGTGAGAGGTGGAGAGAGAAAGAGGGAGATTTGCCTTGGGAGAAACCATGAAATAAATTAAATCCAAGGCTAACATGCATGTTAAAGCGTGATTGCAGCCGTTTGCTAATGATAATTGGTTCCACTGTACACACACAGTTTTGTATTGCTATCCTTGTGGGGACTAAATATTTCATTCCCATTCAAAATCCTATTTCCCCTAATCCTTAACCAAACCATAACCCCTAACCCTGTGCCTAACATTAACCCCAAACCCTAACCATAAAACTATACCTAACCCTAACTTCTAACCCTAACTGTAACACCTAAAATAGCATTTTTCCTCGATGGGATTGTCCAAATTTTCCTTGTTTAAGACTTCCTTGTTTAGGACTTCTGGTACCCGCAAGGATAGTTAAACAAAAACACACACAAACAGTTGTGTTTGCAGCTGGCCAGCTCTAATCCTCCTGAGCAGCTGGTCCATATTTCATCACTCGCTGCAGTGTCTCTGACTAAAGCGGTCACTTGCAACCTCACAATATATCCTTCAGTGTAATAACAAGTAGGCTACAGTTTATTAAAAATACAAACTCATTGTACCTCTTACTCACAGCTTGCATACCATAGTGCATGGTGGTTCAGGCATTCACAATGCACCTTCTCGCTCTCACACACACACACACACACACACACACACACACACACACACACACACACACACCACACACACCACACACACCACACACACACACACACAAACCTCACAACTTCTCTACCTTGTTAGTTTGTTTACTCCACCACAGCGGAGACAAGACTGTACACACAGGCATTAACACACACGCTCTCACACACGCACATACACAGCAGACACACACACAGCAAACACACACACACAGCAGACACACACACACACAGCAGACATACACACACAGCGGACACACACACAGCAGAGCCTGATTACTTGACATGTGGCTGAGGCAGTAAATCAGTCCCGTATCCAGCCAGGAATATGCAGACACACACTGTGGAGGTGACAACCACAGGCGTCAACACTCTCCCAAACAGATAACAGGATGGAGGGAGTTGTTGACAAAAACATGAGTCACAATTTAAATATGCAAGCCCCAAAATAGTCAGAGATGTGAAAGGACTTGGTGATGAGGTGAGGTAATAACCAGCAAAAGTAGTATTTCACTCTTTAACTTTATCAAAAGCCATGAATAAAACTAGGCATTCTTGAGAGACAAAGTGCTACAAAAATGCCCCAAACCAAAAAGATGAACAAACTAACCCACACAGTTAATCATCTCTATCACAATACAGAACCAAAACACTGAATGGACAGACAAAACAAATGAACGAATGACTTAAAACAGGAATGAAAGAGCGTCGGACAGAACTCTTCCTCTCCCTGTCTTTCGTTCTGTGACTCACCTTGCAGAGTTTGTGATAACGTGGGGATGAGATGGCCATTCTCTGGAGCCTGTGTAGGAAGACCACCACTTTCTGAAGGGAGGTGCGGACCATGGCCATCATCGTACGAGTGCCACAGGTCTGCAGCCTGTTCAGAGTCTGCATGGCCCTCTAGCACTGCCCAGGCCCGCTCATATCCTATCCTCCTCCTCCCCCCAGAGATGCACCACAGCAGTCACAGAGTGACGTGAACACACACACTGTCTGAGACACACACTCAGACCCGGCATGCCCCCGCAAAAGCGTATATACTGGCACACACACAGTGCGCGGCCAATCACAGCACATGCGCACTCTTACAGCAAATACTCCCTCTCTCTCTCTCTCTCTCTCTCTCTCTCTCTCTCTCTCTCTCTCTCTCTCTCTCTCTCTCTCTCTCTCTCTCTCTCTCACACACACACACAATCTCCCTCACACTCTCCCCTCATGCGCCCTCACACTCGTGCTCAAGCATTTAAGCAGGCTGAAACACTCTCATTCACACACACGCAAACCAGGGTAGAATACTACTCCAAAAAGAGATGTCACTCTGTGGTTACCCCTTTAGAAGCCAGGGGTCAACGAAGAAAAAGAAAAGCAAAAGAGAAAAATCTGCCGACATAGCAAACCAAGAGAAGAAGGATGAGCGAGGGAGGCAGAAGTTGCTCTGAAGGAGCCGATCACGTCTCACTGTAAAGCCAGAGACAGGAGTGGGATAAAGGCTGTGGCGTTCCGTGGAAAGCCCTCCGAGCGGACAACACAGAGAGAGAAGGGGGAGAGAGGGGGGATGAGGAGCGCTGTGTTAACAGAAGACAGAAGCTCCCTCAGCTGTAGGGAGGGAATGACACTACACTAGCCAGAGCGGGCGGCTGACTGGGATGGAGGGAGAGAGTGAAAGTGAGGGAGAAGGAGAGAGAGAGAGAGAGAGAGAGAGAGCACCAGTGAGATGCACAGCGTGCAGCTCGCACACAGCAGGAGCAGCAGTGTGTGTGTGGTGTCCCAGACGTAATGATATGCTCTGACACAGATACAGAGGGATGAGAGAGCAGTCTGATATGGGAACAGGGAAGGAGGGAGATAATTAAAAACCAAGAGAGAGACACCTGAGAGAGAGAGAGAGAGAGAGAGAGAGAGAGGGAAGAGAAGGAAGCAAAGACAGAAGCAGATAAAAGGGTGAGTGCATGAAAGTACAGTTGGTGAGGGCATGAAAGAGGGAATATAAAGAGAATAAAAAGTAAAGGATAGAGAATGAAAGAGAAACAAAGACGTGCGGAAAGGAATTAATGCAGTAGTAGCATCTGTAATTTGCTGTGTTAATTATTCAGAAACATTACTTTCTCCTGCACTCACGATCTAAACCCTTGTGTCTTCACCTAAGGACTCCCCCAGCGCGACAGACAAAACCCTCTGACACCAGGACTGCCTTATCTCAGTTCCCCATGACTTATAAATACAGGACACACACACACAGATAAGAGGCACACACAAATGACCCACATACACATACAGTACATCATACACACAAAGGCACACTCACGCTCAGTTAAACATGTGAGAAAGCAAAATGATCATTGAGTGCTTTGTGAAGATTTTTACATAGCCAGATCTGAAATTGGGGGTGAGCCTGCCAAACGTTTATTCACTCATCCCACACAGTATTGATTCTTCTAAGAAGGGAATACCGTTAGCTAGGCCAGTTACTCCACTGACGGCACTGAGTTTCCAATAAGACCGTTAGCAAAAGCATATGTTAACCCCCTTGGGAACTAGCATAATGTTCACATGCACTTACAGCAATGTTTGGCTAGCGACTCCAACGTAGCGCAGATTGAAAGCTAATGTTTGAGCAGGGCAAAATCCGTATTGTGATTTCTGTACAGATATGCCTTGTTATATAGACTGGAACACACACACACACAGTGCATTCGGAAAGTATTCAGACCCCTTGACTTTTTCCACATTTTGTTACGTTACAGCCTTATTCTAAAATGAATTAAAATATGATTTAAAATAATTATCATCAAATCTACACCCTTAATGGGCCTGTTCAAAGTGTTTTAAAAAAGTACAAAGTGTTTGTTAGGTGTTAAGCCTGTGTTAAGATGTTGGTCCCTGTACGGGGATCGCAGCCATAACAGGTAAAAAAAATGCTTAAAACGATTACGAGACCAAAAAAGCTATGGTGATTGTGTTTAATTATGTTTGGGAAGTAAAGATAGACATGGTTTTAACAAGGTAGTGGTAGTATTTCATTCAGTACAACAATTTGTAGGTGGCTTAACACCCTGTCCCTGTGCCTCAACTTACCCCCCACCCCATTGAGTAGGTGTGTCCAAACTTGACTGGTACTGTATATAACACAATGAGCCAATGAAGCATTTTTGTACACATAGTACATATCAAGGTGAAAACATCTGAGCTACACATAGACTAACTTCCTTCCCACAGTGTGCCATTTGCCCTCTCTGTCTAGCATTACTACACCCTTTGCCATCCCGGACTCTGGTGTGTGTGTGTATAATATCAAAACTATGAAATAACACATATGGAATCATGTAGTAACCAAGAAAGTGTTAAACAAATGAAAATATATTTAACATTTGAGATTCTTCAAAGTAGCCACCCTTTGCCTTCATGACAGCTTCGTGAGGTAGTCATCTGGAATGCAAGCTGTGCCTTGTTAAAAGTTCATTTGTGGAATTCTTTCCTTCTTAATGCATTTGAACCAAACAATTGTGTTGTGACAAGGTAGGGGTAGAAGAAGACAGAAGATAGCCCTATCGGGTAAAAATACCAAGTCCATATTATGGCAAGGACAGCTCAAATAAGCAAAGAGTAATGACAATTCATCATTACAATAAGACATGAAGGTCAGTCGCAAAAACCATCAAGTTACCTGCCTCAGAAAATGCAGCCCAAATAAATGCTTCAGAGATCAAGTAATAGACACATCTCAACATCAACTGTTCAGAGCAGATGGTCGAATTGCTGCAAAGAAACCACTACTAAAGGACACCAATAATAAGAAGAGACTTACTTGGGCCAAGAAACACGAGCAATGGACATTAAGACCGGTGGAAATATGTATTTTGGTCTGATGAGTCCAAATTTGAGATGTTTGGTTCCAACTGCCGTGTCTTTGTGAGTAACAGAGTAGGTGAACGGATGGTCTCCGAAATGTGTGGCTCCCACCTTGAAGCATGGAGGAGGTGTGATGGTGCGGGGGTGCTTTGCTGGTGACACTGTCAGTGATTTATTTAGAATTCAAGGCACACTTAACCAGCATGGCTACCACAGCATTCTGAAGCGATATGCCATCCCATCTGGTTTGCGCTTAGTGGAACTATCAAGGAGGAGAGTGATGGAGTGCAGCATCAGATGACCTGGCCTCCACAATCACCCGACCTCAACCCAGTTGAGATGGTTTGGGATGAGTTGGACCGCAGTGTGAAGGAAAAGCTGCAAACAAGTGCTCAGCATATATGGGAACCCCTTCAAGACTGTTGGAAAAGCATTCCAGGTAAAGCTGGTTGAGAGAATGCCAAGAGTGTGCAAAGCTGTCATCAAAGCAAAGGGTGGCTACTTTGAAGAATCTCAAATATGAAATATATTTTGATTTAACACTTATTTGATTACTACATGAATCCATATGTGTTATTTCATAATGTTGTCTTCACTATTATTCTACAATTTAGAAAAAACCCTTGAATGAGTACGTGTCCAAACTTTTTACTGGTACTGTGTATGTGTGTGTGTGTTGCCCTCTGCCCTCTCTCTGTGTGCTGTGCTGTGCGTGTCTCTGTGCTCCTGTGTGATAGTGACTAATAGCAAACAGGCTGCATGCTGGCTTCCCATGAAGTCACTACAGCAGAACATGGAGTGAAACAGGCTAGAATGGTATAACAAAATATGGCACTACACCAGCGTAGGGAAACAGGCTAGCAGAAAGATAACCACACAAAGATAACCATCTACTACTTTCACCTCAAACAATCTCCTACTGCAAGACAATTTGTGATAAGGTTCCACAAAAAAATGTATAAAATGTTTGTCTCTTGCAATAATAAGGTGCTTCATCTTTCTATGGCTCCTCTCTAAGACCATAAGTGACAGAGGTAAGGTGACCGACTTGACATTGATGGGTGACAGACGAGTCACTCTGAATGAAGGAAGGTTCCAGGTTCCTTTCGACCCATCCCACTGACCACCTTCAGCCTGTCCTGCTCCCTCCTCTCATTCCAATGTCCCTCTCTTTTCTCATTCCCCTTTCTTGTTCATTCTATTTCATTAATCCAGTTTCCCTTTAGCACTGAGCGCAGTCCATCAATCTTACCCCAAGTTGAGACACAGAGCCAGAGAGAGAAATTAGAGAGAAGGAGGCAGTGGTGGAAATAGCATACAATTGCCACACTTGAGTAAAAGTAGGAATAACTCAAGCAAAAGTGAAAGTCGCCCAATAAACTGTTTTTAAAAAGTCTAAAAGTATTTGTTTATAAATATACTGAAGTATTAAAAGTAAATCTAATTGCAAAAAATGTACTTAAGTATCAAAAGTAAAAGTATAAATTGTTTCAAATTCCTTATATTCGATCCCAGGCTGTGTCGCAGCCGGCCTCCCCATGAGGCGGCGCACAATTGGGGAAAGGGGGATACCTAGTCAATTGTACAACTGAATGCCTTCAACTGAAATGTGTCTTTCACATTTAACCCAACCCCTCTGAATCCGAGAGGTGCGGAGTGCTGCCTTAATTGACATCCACATCTTCGGGCGCCTGGGGAACAGTGGGTTAACTGCCTTGCTCAGGGGCAGAATGACAGATTTGTACTTTGTCAGCTCAGGGATTCGATACAGCAAACTTTCGGTTACTGGCCCAATGCTCTAACCACTAGGCTACCTGGCTCAGGGTCATCCGGACTAGGGGAGGGGTTTGGCCGGCTGGGATGCCTTGCGGTGCGCCGGGCGCATTCACTCAGACCCCGGGAGCCAGTTGTAGGTGTTTCCTCCAACACATTGGTGCAGCTGGATTCCGGGTTAAGTGAGCAGTGTGTCAAGAAGCAGTGCGGCTTGGCAAGGTCGTGTTTAGGAGGACGCATGGCTCTCAACCTTCGCCTCTCCCGAGTCCGTACGGTAGTTGCAGCGATGGGACAATTGGATATCACGAAATTGGGGAGAATAAATTAAATTAAATAAAAAATTCCTTATATTAAGCAAACCAGATGGCACAATCGTTCATGCTTTTTAATTTACGGAGAGCCAGGGTGACACTCCAACACTCAGACATTTCAGAAACAAAGTGTTTATGTTTAGTGAGTCTGCCAGATCAGTGGCAGTAGAGAGGACCAGGGATGTTCTCTTGATAAGTGTGTGAATCGGACCATTTCTGTCCTGCATAGCATTCAAAATGTAACGAGTACTTTTGGGTGTCATGGAAAATGTATGGAGTAAAAAGTAAAAGTTATCCAAAATATAAATAGTAAACTACAGATACCCCAAAAAATAACTTAAGTAGTACTTTAAAGCATTTACTTCACACCACTGGAAGGAGGAGAACGGGGAGAGATGATAAGAAGGGAAAGAGGGTAAAATGGAGAAAAAAAGCAATTCCCAGAAAAAACTCCATTTGAAACGACAACGACGTGGGCTTCCTATTGGTGGAAAACAGAGATGGAGAAAGAGCCCACGTAGGAGAACATGTATGACCAGTCTGTTTTTAGAGCATCAATGCTCCTTCAAGAGAGACTAACCTAGAAAAACCCAATGAAAAAGCACAACTCAATGGTAGCTGAATGAAATCACATTTCTGTAGTGGTCTATAGTATTGAATCTGTGAACAGATGAAACCTCTGTGTTTCAGCCCCTCATTTAAACCATATACCGCTACATCCCAGTTCCCTTTATTTTCTGTCACCTTACAACTTTTAAAACACACACACAACCCCACAACACTAGCTCTGTCAATCAATCAACATCAACATGACAATCAATGATCGATGGAATGACAAATGATCAAGCATTGGTTTGGTTGGAGGTCCATTGTTGAATGAAATAGCGGAGTCAAGAATTCAAGTTGGTTCAGGACATTAGGTGAGACTTGACAAGTGTGTGTGTATACGTGTGTGTGTGTGTCTGCATGTGTACGTCCACTTCTTGTTGATGCTGTTCCAGGCTCCACGTTGTTTTTCTCTGTGACATCTTTGATCCTCCTTGTGTCGTCAGCAGAATACTCTCGCAGGAGCTGATTGGACCACTCGTTACAGGTTGCCATGGTACCCTGACCTCTTCCAAGGTCTTGCAAGAACACCTGGAGAAAAAACAAACAACAAATAATGACAACAACCTACTCCTCACAGACTAAACTATTTCACTTCTTTCATATACGTGTCACTTCCCTTTTAATCTCACAGTGATTATCATGGTTCCCTCAGGATCTCACTTTGTTTTAGCTTAAGGTATGCTAACCTACTTCATTAAATGATAAATAATTATCAGAACAGCTATCAGTACCTGTTCTATGGTATTGTAACTACAGTACAGTACAACAGTGAATTAGACACCGATGCCCTCTACTGCTTGACATTGGCATTGGGCAACAATTGAAAAGAAAGTCCACGACATTCCCCATAGGTGACGGCTCATTATTTACCTGCAAGGCATGTTTGATCAGCATTCATCAACACTATCAATAATAATCGTGACTAACCAACAGTGAGACCTCTCATCTGCATATACTCATTGTCATAATAGGCACGATACACTGGAATGCTAAAACGCATGATGAATGGTACACATGTGTTTTCTATTGGGCTAAGTCCAAAGGTCAAAGGGGAAGGGTCGCTGTATTTCTGACCTTGTTGTCACTGAGCTGTATGGTCAGGGGTTCCCTGGAGAGGTGAAGGTTGTGCAGGTGCCCCTCGTTCAGGTGTGCAGGTGCCCCAATCAGAGCATTCAGTTCCTGTCTCTGTTTCTCCCACTGATCGCTGTGGCCAATCATGTTATCCAGCTGCTGGAGCTGCGCCTCCACACCTTGCTGAGTGTTGTCCCATTGGCTATGCCCTTTCTCCACTGCAGAGAGAGAGAGGGGAAAAAAGTAGGTGTGTATGACCTTGGGCTAAGGCTAAACTGCACTTAGACAATAATATTTCTACAGAAACTGTATATGTGACTTTGTGTATCCAAATGCATTTCTCTTAAAGTATGTTCATGCTTTTCTCTCTAGGGATGACACAGTACATTATGTTCACGCTTTACTGGCTCTGTTAGCATACATACGTTTCTCCGTGACGGAGGTATTCAAGTTGGAGGTCTTGTTCTTGATGTTCTGGGCTAGAGTGACGATGTTCTCCAGCTGGGGAGGACGCAGCTCCAGGTCACTCTCCGTCACCTGAGCAGAATACCCAACCAATCCATCAGTCAATTGGATTTATACAATCCCTTTCACATGAACACATTACACTAATCACAAACACAGCTGCATTTACCATTACTAACACGTTTCACAGGCACAGTATATGATACACATGTATACCTTCACACACAGAGACCTAATGGTCATGATAAGTTACTTGCCACAGGTACCCACAGAAATGATGGCTAAAGCCATCACCCAGTACACGCCACCAGTCCCCATTCATTCCCATACACACGTACATGCAAGCACCCCATGGTAGTGCGTATCTCGTCTGTGTCCCCTACAGTGACGATGTTGGACTTAAGCATCTGGGTGATGAGCAGCAGCCAGTCAGCCAGCTCTGTGGCTGTCTTGTTCAGGTCTATGGGGGCCACCAGCTCTGGACTGCAGGGGGTGGTGGTGAGGGTCCTCAGTCATCAGACTGGCCATCTGTACTTCTGATGGGCACATCGAAACTGAGTGCCTGAATGTCTTAATTTAAACTGAGAGAGAAATAGGGTTGAACATAGACTACTATAAAAAAAAATATGTAAAGGTCTGCCAAAGCATCATCAGTTTAGCGTAGTTAGCCATAGCGCTGTGTGTGTGTGTGTGTGTGTGTGTGTGTGTGTGTGTGTGTGTGTGTGTGTGTGTGTGTGTGTGTGTGTGTGTGTGTGTGTGTGTGTGTGTGTGTGTGTGTGTGTGTGTGTGCGTGTGTGCGGACGCATTACCTGGCTCTCTGTAGGGCTGACCTCTCTCCCACTGAGGGTCTGATGTGTGACCTGGATGCAGTCGGTCATTCTGTTAATCTTGTCCTGGAACTGACCATGACTCTGGAGGTTCCCCTCCACCTCCCCTACTTTATCTAACAACTCATGAATCACCTGCAGGACATGGGGAGAGGAGAGTGAGAGAGGGACATAAAGAGAGAGGGGGGAGAGTTAGGGAGAGTGAGAGGGGGGGAGAGTTAGGGAGAGTGAGAGGGGGGGAGAGAGGGAAAGAGAGAGAGAGGACAAGGAATGGAGAGATGAAGAAGGAAGATAGTTCATCTCCATTGTTACTCTTTTAGTGTTACCGTTCCTTTTTTCCAGTTTAAGTTTAGGCTCCTGAGGTACGTAATGTTCATTAGGAAACATAGGTTCAATACGTTATTCTCACCTTGTTCCAGTTGAGATTGATGGTCCTGAGTTTGCTCAAGTGCTAGTCTCTCTCCTGATGACTCACTCTATGATTGGCCAGAATCTGGGGGCCATTCTGGGCGTCCATCTCTTCAGCCATAGTCTAGAGAGATAGGTGACAAAGGGGTGAAGAGGCTGAAGGATGGATGAGGGGAGAATTATGGGTAAATGAAAAGGTAAGTCAAGGTGAGGGTTAGGGGGGCAACATGTCCTGACTCTAAGCCTTACCTTAAGTTCTTTGAGGTTGCTGGCAGTGACAGGCAGAGAGCTCACAGCATATTCAGCCTGCTCCAGCCACAGAGAAAGGTCTCCACTACGCCTCACCAGCTCTAATAGGGCAGGGTCACTTCCAGTCAGCCCACACACACACACACACACACACACACACACACACACACAAACAGGCGCAAGCCGCACAAGCAGACACACACACATTAAGATCTCAATTTCCCTACAGCTGCCGTGTGTAGGCCAAATCCTAACATTTATATTACATTTGTATGCTGATCTGTCATGCTGATATCATTACCACTTAGTACATTGATGCAGCAAATATTCATACATTTCGATAGATATCTGGACGAGTTTATCCTGCTCATATAAACATAATCCAATTTCTAAACTTTTCCAATGTAAACTATTTTTGGGGCCCAAAATGCCCATCTAATCACTCCTAACAAGCTGTCCTATTTCTATTGCGACTATGCTTAGTTTCCATGGTGTTCATCTCCATGGTTACCTGTGCTGTCTGTCCAGGACCTTTCTGTGCATGGCCCTACAGCTCTGCCCCAGGGCCTCCAGCTTGTTTTCCAGCAGGGGCCCGTCAGGGGCTGACAGCTGCAGCACACACACACGCACACACACTCCCTGACCTCCTGGTGTGTCCTGGCTGTGTCCGGGTGCAGTTGTCCATCAGTTCAATTAAATTAAATTTAAATTCAAATGTATTTATATAGCCCTTCGTACATCAGCTGATATCTCAAAGTGCTGTACAGAAACCCAGCCTAAAACCCCAAACAGTAAGCAATGCAGGTGTAGAAGCACGGTGGCTAGGAAAAACTCCCTAGAAAGGCCAAAACCTAGGAAGAAACCTAGAGACGAACCAGGCTATGTGGGGTGGCCAGTCCTCTTCTGGCTGTGCCGGGTGGAGATTATAACAGAACATGGCCAAGATGTTCAAATGTTCATAAATGACCAGCATGGTCCAATAATAATAAGGCAGAACAGTTGAAACTGGAGCAGCAGCACGGCCAGGTGGACTGGGGACAGCAAGGAGTCATCATGTCAGGTAGTCCTGAGGCATGGTCCTAGGGCTCAGGTCCTCCGAGAGAGAGAAAGAAAGAGAGAAAGAGAGAATTAGAGAGAGCACACTTAAATTCACACAGGACACCGAATAGGACAGGAGAAGTACTCCAGATATAACAAACTGACCCTAGCCCCCTGACACATAAACTACTGCAGCATAAATACTGGAGGCTGAGACAGGAGGGGTCAGGAGACACTGTGGCCCCATCTGAGGACACCCCCGGACAGGGCCAAACAGGAAGGATATAACCCTTAGTGTTCTTCCCTTAGTGAGGACCTGTTCCGTGTCGGTCATCCACTGACTAAGGTCGTTCAGGTCACAGTGGAACTGTCTCCACTCCTCCACTGCACAGTCTAAACTCCTAAAGACAGGGGACAGCAGAACTCATATTAGTTGAGTTTACCCAGACCCAACCCTAACCTTAACAATTAGGGTGGAAACGAACAGATCTGGAATCAGTTAACTCTGACCAAGCCCTGATATACGTAGCTATAGCCACCGTTATTATGGTGTTTATTGCGAATACTACGGAGGTTCCATTGAGTTGTCATGCCCTCATAATGAACCGAATGAGGATCTCAACCAAATGTTTATGAAGTATGGACCTTCAGCCTTTTTTGCTGACAACCTTTTAGCACAATTACTGTTTAAGTCCATGTTATGAACTGCAGTCCTTTTATGTTTTACAATATGCATGAGAGTGCATGAGAGATCAACATCAACATCTGAACACCCACACCAAGTCAGCTCATTCAAATATAGAAATATTGAGAAAGGACGTTTATAAAGTAATGCTTTGAAGTAATTTTCGATTAAAGCGGCCTAATCTTTCAATTCAAATCCAAAATGTAAACCCAAATGAATTATTTTTCATCTAGTCCTTACAGTCTGCTTTCAATCTTGAGAAAGTATTTAGGACAACACTGTTTTATTTACTAATTAATTCCTCCTTCTGAGGGTGTTGGGTGAATTTTGGCATCGGGCCGGGATCAGAATTAGGATCTCCCAAGACATACCCAGGTTCTTCCACTGGAAAAATACTTATTTTTCTGATAAGGAGAAAAGAAAAGTAAGAATGTCACCCCATTCCGTACCTCCATTAAGCAGTAGTGAATGTGTTGGGTGCCAGGGAATGACTGATAACACCGTAGTAAATTCCATTGAACCTCACAATGTACTGCCACATTAAGATAACTACCACCATATATCTTAAATAAGAACAGGTCAGGATCTTTTATGAGTTTTGAGCAGGAATTAGCATTTTTCCAAGATGGCGTAGCAGTGCAGACGTGGTTTGTTGTCCTCTCGTTTACTCTTTGTATTCTTAGTCTTTTTTGTATATATTTCAATTTATTTTTCAATATATTATCAATTTTTAAATGAAATATACATTCCGGTTACCCGCCTCACTCATTGTGAGTAATCGAAAAAGCCTTGGTTTCATGCATGTTAACATCAGAAGAGCCCTCCCTAAGTTTGATTTACTCACAGCTTTAGCACACTCCGCCAACCCTGATGTCCTTGTGTCTGATTCCTGGCTTAGGAAAGCCACCAAACATTCTGAGATTTCCATACCCAACTACAACATTTTCCGTCAAAATATAACTTCCAAAGGGGGAGGAGTTGCAATCTACTGCAGAGATAGCTTGCAAAGTTCTGTCATACTTTCCAGGTCTATGCCCAAACAGTTCGAGCTTCTAATTTTAAAAATGAATCTCTCCAGAAAGAAGTCTCTCACTGTTGCCACCTGTTATAGACCCCCCTCAGCTCCCAGCTGTGCTCTGGACACCATATGTGAAATGATTGGCCCCCATTTATCTTCAGAGGTCGTTCTGTTAGGCGACCTAAACTGGGAAATGCTTAACACCCCAGCAGTCCTACAATCTAAGCACTCAATCTCACACAAATTACCAAGGAAACCACCAACCACCATGGGCACCCTCATAGATATTATCCTGACCAACTTGCCCTCCAAATACACCTCTGCTGTTTTCAATCAGGATCTCAGCGATTACTGCATCATTGCCTGCATCCGCTAAGGGTTCACGGTCAAACAACCACCCTAAAACACTTCTGCAAGCAGGGCTTTCAAATCGACCTGAAAATAAAAACAATATGTATCCTGGGTATCCTGGAAGGATATTGACCTCATCCCGTCAGTTGAGGAAGCCTGGTCGTTCTTTAAAAGTAATTTCCTCACCATCTTAAATAGGCATGCCCCTTTCAAAAAATGTAGAACTAAGAACACATATTGCCCTTGGTTCACTCCAGACCTGACTGCCCTTGACCAGCACAAAAATATCCCGTGGTGGACTGCAATTGAAATCAAAATGTCCCCGCGATATGCAACTGTTCAGGGAAGTCAGGAACCAATACACACTGTGAGTCAGGAAAGCAAAGTCTAGCTTTTTCAAACAGAAATTTGCATCCTGTAGCTCTAACTCCAAAAAGTTTTGGGACACTGTAAAGTCCATGGAGAACAAGAGCACCTCCTCCTAGCTGCCCACTGCGCTGAGGCAAGGTAACACAGACACCACCGATAAATACATGATAATCGAAAATGTTTAGAAGAATTTACCACTGGCTGGCCATGCTTACCTGCTGGCAACCCCAACCTCGGCCAACAGCTCCGCACCCCCCACAGCTACTTGCCCGAGCCTCCCCAGCTTCTCCTTCATCCAAATCCAGATATCTGATGTTCTGAAAGAGCTGCAAAACCTGGACCCGTACAAATCAGCTGGGCTAAACAATCTGGACCCTCTCTTTCTAAAATTATCTGCTGCCATTGTTGCAACCCCATATTACCAGTCTATTCAACCTCTCTTTCGTATCGTCCGGTTTCCGAGCTAGTCATGGGTGCACCTCAGCCACGCTCAAGGTACAAAACGATATCATAACCGCCATCGATAAAAGACAGTACTGTGCAGCCGTCTTCATCGACCTGGTCAAGGCTTTCGACTCTGTCAATCACCGTAATCTTATCGGCAGACTCAATAGCCTTGGTTTATCAAATGACTGCCTCATCTGGTTCACCAACTACTTCATAGATAGAGTTCAGTGTGTCAAATCGGAGGGCCTGTTGTCCGGACCTCTCACTGGTCATCCCCAAAGCCAACACCTCTTTGGCCTCCTTTCCTTCGAGTTCTCTGCTGCCAGTGACTGGAACGAATTGCAAAAATCGCTGAAGCTGGAGACTTACATTTCACTCACTAACTTTAAACATATCTGAGCAGCTAACCGAGCAGCTAACCACTCGCTGCAGCTGTACATAGTCATCTGTAAATAGCCCACCCAATCTACCTACCTCCAATCTACCTAAATTGTAATTACTTTGCTACTATGGACTATTTATTGCCTTACCTCCTCACGCCATTTGAACACACTGTATATAGACTTGGTTGTATTGGTTGATTGCCAATTTTGTTCTTAATTCAATGGACTATATCACTCAATGTCTGATATATAGAGTGTACTGTATGTGTTGATCAGTCTGCCTGTGTGTGTGTGGGCTCCTTGTCAAATTGGCCTGTGTTGATTTCTTAATTTTTTATTAAACATTTATTTAACTAACCAAGTCAATTAATTTCTGGGAAGGGGGTTCCGCTAGCGGAACACCTGGCCTACAGCCAGTGAAATTGCAGGGCACCAAATTCAAACAACAGAAATCTCATAATTAAAATTCCTCTAAACATACAAATATTATACACCATTTTATTGATAAACGTCTTGTTAATCTAACCACAGTGTCCGATTTCAAAAAGGCTTTACGGCGAAAGCACACCAATGCGACAGCACCTAGTCACAATAACCATACAGACATTTTCCAGCCAAGGAGAGGTGTCACAAAAGTCAGAAATAGCGTTAAAATGCATCACTAACCTTTGATGATCTTCATCTGCTGACCCTCCCAGGACTCCATGTTACACGATACATGTTTGTTTTGTTCAATAAAGTTAATCTTCATGTCCAAAAACCTCATTTGAAATTGGTGCGTTATGTTCAGAAATGCATTGTCTCAAACAAACATCAGGTGAAATTGCAGAGAGCCACATCAAATTACAGAAATACTCATCATAAACATTGATGAAAGATACAAGTGTTATACATAGGATTAAAGAAACTTCTTGTTAATCCAGCCGCTGTGTCCGATTTCAAAAAAGCTTTATGGCGAAAGCACACCATGCGATTATGTTAGGTCAGCGCCTAGCCACAGAAAACCACACAGCCATTTTCCAGCCAAGGAGAGGTGTCACAAAAGTCAGAAATAGCATTAAAATTAATCACTTACCTTTGATGATCTTCATCTGATGACACTCCCAGGTCTCCATGTTAGACAATAAATGTTTGTTTTGTTCGATAAAGTTGATCTTTATGTTCAAATACCTCCTTTATGTTTGTGCATTTAGCCCAGTAATCCAAATGCACAAGGCGTGAGCACAAAGTCACGATGAAAAGTCAAAAAAGTTCCAGTAAAGTTCATAGAAACATGTCAAACGATGTTTCTAATCCACTAATGTTTTTATCATAAATATTCAACAATGTTTCAACCGGACAATACTGTTTTCATTAGAAAGGGAACGAACGTCGCGCGCACAGCCACTCGCCGATAAAAAACTCATGGCTTTCAGCTGAGCCACTTGCTTTGAGTGGTCTTATTCTGAGGCCTGAAACAACTTCTAAAGACTGTTGACATCTACTGGAAGCCTTAGGAAGTGCAATCTGACCCCACGGACAATAGGCATTCGCTTGAAAACTACAAGCCTCATAATTCCCACTTCCTGGTTGGATTCTTCCCAGGTTTTCACCTGCCATATGAGTTCTGTTATACTCACAGGCATTATTTTAACAGTTCTGGAAACTTTTGTGTTTTCTATCCAAATGTACTAATTATATTCATATTCTAGCTTCTGGGCCTGAGTAACAGGCAGTTTACTCTGGGCACGCTTTTTATCCAAACTTCTCAATGCTGCCCCGAACAAATTCTTATTTACAATGAAAGCATACCCCGGCCAAACCCTACCCTAACCCGGATGATGCAGGGCCAATTGTGCTATGGGACTCCCAATCACATCCGGTTGTGATACAGCCCGAGATCGAACCAGGGTCTGTAGTGATGCCTCTATCACTGAGATGCAGTGCCTTAGACCGATACGCCACTCGGGAGCATGTCTGTGTGTGTGTGCGCTCCCAGTCAACTTGGCCTGTGTTGATCAGTCTGTGTGTGTGTGTGTGCGTGTGTGTGTGTGTGTGTGTGTGCTGAGGTCTTGGTCTACAGTATGTGCACTGGCATATATCTCCATCCTCGCTCCTCTGTCGTCAATAGCTGATACAATACATTTATTCATGTACCCAGGATAGGTCAGTTGTAGACGGAACTCCCTGACAGTACAGAGACAGGATGGAGACAAGGTCATGACTAAGTGACATCATACACTCACTCTCTCTCTGTGGATGACACTAACCAATCAGTGATGAGAGTAAAGCTACAACTACAGTACATAGCCCTGTTAGAGGAGACAAACAGATCCTCTCACATCCAATAGTGGAAATGCAAAAACTTTACAGAGCTGCTCATTTCCCCCTTATTGCGTTGCTGCAATATATTTTTCAGTTTCTTCTTCTTTACACTCTTTCATTGTCATTAAGTATTAAGATCTTGGCAGTTACTAAGTAACTTAATGTTGATCGTCCATCACCCACCCTTTGCGGTGGTTGTACATGCAGTTGAGGCGGTCCCACTCTGCTTTGAGCTGGGTGAGGGTGTCTCTGAACTGTGCCACCTTGCTCTGCGATGCCTCCAGGATGGCGCTCATGGATCAACGTCACCTGCTCCCCGACTCCAGACTCTCCTTTATACTCTGGGAGAGAGTGAAGAGGCAGGGAGAGAGGAGAGAGAGGTGAAGGAGAGAGAGGTAGGAGTGGAGAGAGGAAAGTAATTGAATGAGTGAGAGGTCTCCATTCAGACCTACAAGACAACACAGTTCTTCCCTTCCCCTTCCTATATCTCCCCTCACCTCTCTCTCACCCTCCACCCCCTGCCTGGAGAAGTAGTCGTAGAGACCACTGCTGAGCTCGATAGAGTTGAGCAGCAGTTCGTTGTCGGCCATGGCCAGCAGAACCGTGTTTATATCCATCAGATAGTCTGAGGGACTGAGAGAGGACGCCCTCTCCTCTGGCTCCATCTGCTGGCAAGAGACAGTATTATGTTAGAAACAGTGAATGCATGTGTATGGGTGTGTGTGTCAATCTATTACATTTTACCATTACATTTAGCAGACACTCTAAGAGTGACTTACAACCAGTACATTCAAGTAAGATAGGTAACACAACCATATCAATCTGTGTGGGAACTGGGAAGCATCACATGTCAAACTTTTTGATATCAAATAGCAAGTTCACACAGTTCTATGTATACATATTTTCACTATTTCTGGGATTATAGTTGAACCCCCCCCCAAAAAATGTTTATGTTTTGTTTCATTACAGAGACAATTGGTATAAAATATTTCCTGAGTTATCACTTTCCATCGACTACAATGCATTATGAAAATGTGTCTAAAGCGTGTTAGAAAAGACCCCAAACACTCCAATCCAAATCATATTCTGAATGATGTTTCGGCACTGTACCAAGCTAGCTAGCTAGTAAAAACAGTAAGCCTGCGTGTAATGATAATGAAATAATTTCTCTGACTTCTCCAGTCCTGTCTTTGTGTCTCTGTGAAGCTGTATAAAGAAGAAGAGTCCATGGAGATCTCCACCTGTCGCACTCTCAGCACCCTCATTTCCTGTAGAGACGAGAGAGGGATTTAGACACACACAAACAGATTACCAGGATAATATAGCCAAGGCCAACAGTCCTCCAGATCTTAAACAGAGCTCTACTGTGCTATGAGATGGGAATACATTTACATCTGAAATGCAGCAAAGCACTTCAATGTATTCATATTAAAAAGTTTGCTAATGTTACTCTTTCTCTCTCAATCTGTACAATGTACTCTTGTCAATGCGATACTTGTATTTGTGCTGTGTTAGGCTATACAGCGCCTTCAGAACGTATTCACACCCCTAGACTTGTTCAACATTTTGTTGAATTAAAAATGGATTAAATCTTAATGTCAAAGTGAAATTATAGTTTTAGAAAGTTTAGCAAATGAAGTAAAAATCAAAAGCTGAAATGCCTTGAGTCAATAGGTATTCAGCACCTTTTCCATGTAAAGACTAAATAAGTTCAGCAGTAAAAATATAAGACGTCACATAATAAGTTGCGTGGAATCACTGTGTGCAATAATAGTGTTTAACATGATTTTTGAATGACTACCTCCTCTCTGTAACCCACACATACAATTATCTGTAAGGTCCCTCAGTGGAGCAGTGAATATCAAATACATATTCAAACACAAAGATCAGGGAGGTTTTCCAATGCCTCGCAAAGGTGGGAACCTACAGTACATCTGGGTATCAGGAACAAAAGAGTGACAGAATTACACCTTTGTACGTGTCGACGGATTGAATGATAAAGCTCTGAACAGTTGTAATTGTAACACACTGAAACACTGATGTGAGAGTAGTTGTACCATGTCAGCTTTGATGCACTGGGAGACCATGTGGAAGTTGCGGTTGAGTTTGGCCAGTTTGGGTTCCACTACATCTCTGCAGGCAGGACCTCTACTGGTCATCAGGGTGACCTGGTCTCTCAGACTGTCCACACTCAGACTGATGTCATCCAGATCCTCTAGCAGGGTCTACACATAACACATCAATCATACAATTAATACATTAACAGGTTCGTCAATAGCTATTACTCAAATTATTATTTAACCACACAGGCTAATATTCTCAAACTCTGCTATAGAGTAAAATTAAATTGTAATAAACCAATATTGAACAAATTTCATACTGTCAATTGTGGGCCTTCAGTTCCACTCTGGAATGTGTCACTCCCCATGCTTTTTATTTTTTTTAACCAGGAAAAGCCCATTGAGACCCAGAGTCTGTTTTTCAAGGAAGACCTGGCCAAGAAGGTGGCAACAATCAATACATTACATAATTAAAACATACAACAATGCAACATGATCCAGCCTTAAAAAAACATGTACAGTATTTGAATTATATGCATATCATAGCTTCTGGGCCTGAGTAACGGGTAGTTAACTTTAGGCATGCAGACTCTCCAAACTTCCGAATACTGGCCCTTACCCCGAAGAAGATGTTAAGCCATTTTACACAACTTTGGAAGCATGCTTCGGGTCATTGTCCATTTGGAAGACCCAATTGCGACCAAGCTTTAACTTCCTGACTGATGTCTTGAGATGTTGCTTCAATATATCCACATAATTTTCCTTCCTCATGACGTTATCTATTTTGTGATGTGCATCAGTCCCTCCTGCAGCAAAACACCCCCCACAACATGATGCTGCCACCGCCGTGCTTCATGGTTGGGAGGGTGTTTTTCGGCTTGCAAGCCTCCCCCTTTTCCTCCAAACATAACAATGGTCATTATTGCCAAACAGTTCTATTTTTGTTTCATCAGACCAATACAACATTTTTCCCCATGAGCAGTTGCAAACCGTAGTCTGGCTCTTTTATGGCAATTTTGCTGGGCAGCCTTACAGGTTATGTCAATATAGGACTTGTTTTACTGTGGATATAGATACTTTTGTACCTGTTTCCTTACGGCTGCTTGGTCCCATAGTGGTTATACTTCCGTACTATTGTTTGTACAGATGAATGTGGTACCTTCAGGCATTTGGAAATTGCTTCCAAGGATGAACCAGACTTGTAGAGGTCTGAGGTATTGGCTGATTTCTTTTGATTTTCCCCAATGTCAAGCAAAGAGGCATTGAGTTTAAAGGTTGGCCTTGAAATACATCCACAGGTACACCTCCAATTGACTAAAATGATGTCAATTAGCCTGTTTAAAGTTGTTTAAACTTCTGACCCACTGGAATTGTGATACAGTGAATTATAAGTGAAATAATCTGTCTGTAAACAATTGTTGGAAAAATGACTTGTGTCTTGCACAAAGTAGATGTCCTAATCGACTTGCCAAAACTACAGTGTATTTAAACTTCCGACTTCAACTGTATATTAATGTCAATTGGAGATTTATGCGTGAAGATGTTGTGTTGCGTAAGAAGTTAGAATTAGTCACTGAGTGAATCAGATGTCATAGCATGACTATGCACTTGTAGACTAGGATGAAAATAGTTGTTTTGGACAGGAAGTAAAATGTGGCTATAGAGTCAGCTACCATCCACATTAGCTTTCAAATCAAATAAAATAAAATAAAATTGATTTATATAGCCCTTCGTACATCAGCTGATATCTCAAAGTGCTGTACAGAAACCCAGCCTAAAACCCCAAACAGCAAGCAATGCAGGTGTAGAAGCACGGTGGCTAGGAAAAACTCCCTAGAAAGGCCAAAACCTAGGAAGAAACCTAGAGAGGAACCAGGCTATGTGGGGTGGCCAGTCCTCTTCTGGCTGTGCCGGGTGGAGATTATAACAGAACATGGCCAAGATGTTCAAATGTTCATAAATGACCAGCATGGTCGAATAATAATAAGGCAGAACAGTTGAAACTGGAGCAGCAGCACGGTCAGGTGGACTGGGGACAGCAAGGAGTCATCATGTCAGGTAGTCCTGGGGCATGGTCCTAGGGCTCAGGTCAGTTGAAACTGGAGCAGCAGCACGGCCAGGTGGACTGGGGACAGCAAGGAGTCATCATGTCAGGTAGTCCTGGGGCATGGTCCTAGGGCTCAGGTCCTCCGAGAGAGAGAAAGAAAGAGAGAAGGAGAGAATTAGAGAACGCACACTTAGATTCACACAGGACGCCGAATAGGACAGGAGAAGTACTCCAGATATAACAAACTGACCCTAGCCCCCCCGACACAAACTACTGCAGCATAAATACTGGAGGCTGAGACAGGAGGGGTCAGGAGACATTGTGGCCCCATCCGAGGACACCCCCGGACAGGGCTAAACAGGAAGGATATAACCCCACCCACTTTGCCAAAGCACAGCCCCCACACCACTAGAGGGATATCTTCAACCACCAACTTACCATCCTGAGACAAGGCTGAGTATAGCCCACAAAGACCTCCGCCACGGCACAACCCAAGGGGGGGGGGGGGGGGGGACTACCCAGACAGGATGACCACATCAGTGAATCAACCCACTCAGGTGACGCACCCCCTCCAGGGACGGCATGAGAGAGCCCCAGTAAGCCAGTGACTCAGCCCCTGTAATAGGGTTAGAGGCAGAGAATCCCAGTGGAAAGAGGGGAACCGGCCAGGCAGTAAGAGCAAGGGCAGTTCGTTGCTCCAGAGCCTTTCTGTTCACCTTCCCACTCCTGGGCCAGACTATACTCAATCATATGACCCACTGAAGAGATGAGTCTTCAGTAAAGACTTAAAGGTTGAGACCGAGTTTGCATCTCTGACATGGGTAGGCAGACCGTTCCATAAAAATGGAGCTCTATAGGAGAAAGCCCTGCCTCCAGCTGTTTGCTTAGAAATTCTAGGGACAATTAGGTGGCCTGCGTCTTGTGACCGTAGCGTACGTGTAGGTATGTACGGCAGGACCAAATCAGAGAGATAGGTAGGAGCAAGCCCATGTAATGCTTTGTAGGTTAGCAGTAAAACCTTGAAATCAGCCCTTGCTTTGACAGGAAGCCAGTGTAGAGAGGCTAGCACTGGAGTAATATGATCACATTTTTTGGTTCTAGTCAGGATTCTAGCAGCCATATTTAGCACTAACTGAAGTTTATTTAGTGCTTTATCCAGGAAGCCGGAAAGTAGAGCATTGCAGTAGTCTAACCTAGAAGTGACAAAAGCATGGATTAATTTTTCTGCATCATTTTTGGACAGAAAGTTTCTGATTTTTGCAATGTTACGTAGATGGAAAAAAGCTGTTTCCATCTAAGTAGTCAATGCCAGAAGGTTTGTCATTATTGATCAATAACAAACTCTCCCACACTAACTTTACAAAATTCAAACGTTCAATGCTTTTCTTTCATAATGTTTTTTTTTATGCATGACTACAATTTCTCACTGTTTGCATTTCCTACCTAGGTTTACCAATTAAATAATCATTAAAATAATTGGCAAAATCAAATGGTTTCGTGATGAATAAGCCATTTGAGTTGATGAAAGATGGAGTTGAATTTGTCTTTCTGCCCATAATTTCATATAAAGTACTCCAAAGTTTTTCCCATCATTCTTTATTGATCTTGGTTTCATAATACAGTTTCTTCTTTTTGTTGAGTTTAGTCACATTAGCCAGTCAGTTATGCAGCCAGACTTATTAGCCACTCCTTTTACCCCATCTCTTTCTGTTATGCACGTGAGTGAGGACCCAAAAGCGGTTTAACAAAAACAGAGTCCTTCAATGTCAAAACACAGGGAAGACATAGATCCTCTTCGGATGTATATAATGGCAAAATAGACAACCCGCAGAGAGGGCGACAAATGAATCATAAAGTCCTTCTGATATTTACAGAAGAGTCCCCCTTCTTAGCAGCAGAGGAGAATAGCTGGGTTAGAGTCCCCTTCTTAGCAGCAGAGGAGAATAGCTGGGTTAGCGGCGACAGACTGCTGGTCTCTGTGGGTAGGCGCGGGTCGTAGAGGACAGAGGTACCTGATCACACGTAGCATCAGATGAACAGGCAGATTCCGACAGGACAGGACAAGGGTGAAGCAAACAAGACGATAGTTTGGTTCTGGCATGAGAAACTCAAACGAGAATCTGACAAAGACAGAAGCAGGAACAGAGAGAGAAATAGAGACCTAATCAGAGGGAAAAAAGGAACAGGTGGGAAAAGGGTGAACGAGGTAGTTAGAGAAGATGAGGAACAGCTGGGGGAAGGAGAGGAAGAGAAGGTAACCTAATACGACCAGCAGAGGGAGACGGAGTGAAGAGAAAGAACAGGAACAAGACATAATATGACAATACATGACACTTTCAGCCATACAGTTTTTCAATTCATCCTCAATCCGTGGAGCCTTAACAGTTCTAAGTTTCTTAACAGGTGCATGTTTGTCAATAATTGGAAGACGCAATTTCATAAATTCATCAAGTGCAGCGTCTGGATGCTCCTCATTAATCACATCAGACCAACAAATATTTTTAACATCATCCACATAAGAGTCACAGCAAAATATTATCTCTTAATCACTTATACACTATTTTAGGCCCAGCTGTTGGTACTTGGTCTTTCCTGGATATAGCCACAATAATGTGATCACTGCATCTACAGTATTAGTAAAAATGTGATCGATACATGTGGATGATCTTGTTCCTGTAGTGTTTGTAAACACCCTGGTAGTTGAGTTAATAACCTGAACCAGATTACAGGCACTGGTTACAGTAAGAAGCTCCTGTTGAGCGGACAGCTTGATGAAAATCAGTCAATATTCAAGTCCCCAAGAAAATAGACCTCTCTGCTTACATCACATACACAATCAAGCATGTCACACATATTAGTTAGATACAGGCTTTTAGCACTTGGTGGTCTATAGCAACACCCCGAAAGAAAAGGCTTTAGATGTGCCAAGGGAACCTGCAACCACAACACTTCAATAACACTTGATATAAGATCTACTCTAAGCATTACTGGGATATGGCTCTGAACATATACAGCAACACCTCCCCCATAAGCATTTCTGTCACTTCTATAGATGTTGTATCCTTGTATTGCTACTGCTGTATCATCAAATGAATTATCAAAGTGAAACCGGTTTCCCTCAAGAATGTCCCTGTATTTAGCACCATCCATCATTCCTTCAATTCTGAACAGTTTCCCAGTCCCTGCCGATTAAAAACATCCCCACAGCATGATGCTGCCACCACCATGGGGGTGGTGTTCTCGGAGTGATGAGAGGTGTTGGGTTTGTGCCAGACATAGCGTTTTCCTTGAAGGTCAAAAAGTTCAATTTTAGTCTTTCTTCCATGATTGGCATATATGTTACTCTTACAGAATTTCCACGTGGGCGAGGATATTTTAAATTTAATCAAGCCTACTAGATGATAAATTGTTTAGAACTATGACAGAATAATTCATACTGACTTTTTCAGACATAACATAGGTACAGCAGATCCCCTTATTGTATAGGACACCTTTAAATGTGCCTTTAGAAGCCATGTAATTCAGTACTCATCTATAAAACAAGCAATTTAACAAAGGAAATTGAAGGACTAACAGTTCAGTTAGACAGAAATAAAAACGGTACCATAGAGGCACAGAATAAGTTAGAGGAAAAAGAAATGGAGGAACTTATTCAAGAAAGATCCAGTGTGTAATATATTATAATAATAAGTTATGCAGACAATTACATTGATGGAAGCAACAATCTTTCCACAATACTAAGCTGATCCACCCCTTAATTGTTTTTGTTTTTTTAATAACATCAAACATTTACCATCAAAACAGTATGATGCTTTTAAAAAACTTACCTCACTGTGAAGATAAATTTGAAGACAGTTCAACAGCAGTGTATAACATGGTCGTTGTGGATGTTGTTTCAAAGTCTAACACAACAAAATATATCCTTTCTATTTTATTCAGCTAAGTTCATTATATTATTCTTACTATATAATCATATAATATAAAATAATGGCACAGGACTTATATCTTGTCAGATAAAGGAACAAGCTTACAGCCTATGGCATGGAGCATAGTTAGATAACATACAGTAGGCCAACTCATATTCCGTTCTTCTGAAATACATTTGTCATTTCATTTCATGTTTCTTTAGACCTGACTAAAATAATTAATGGATTCATTATACTTTTATAAATGTATATGTTCCAAAGGCATGTATGCTTGTATGCAGCTGTATGCGCGGAGGCCTGGAGACACTATACATGTTTATGTTAATTAACAGTTAAGTACCGTGAGACCGGCAGTATTTTGCATAACAATAACCGGCTGGCAAAATTTCATGACCTCCACAGCCCTAGAGTGGATTTAGGCTACCAATTTTGGCTTGACCTGAGAAAAATATTTGTGTGCCCGAACAGCCAAAAAAACATCACAAAATGTAGTCATAAATATGAACAAACTCTTCCAATCGCTATCAGGAAACCGGACCCTGGCTGATTAAGGGTGACTCAGCTGGCCCCAATTGCGCCAAGGGTGTGATTGGCCAGTCAAGTAGCCACCGCAACTATAAAAACTGTTGCATTTTGCTGACTGAGCAGAGGTTTGGGAGCTGTAAATATATTGTTTATTTGACCAGTCAGGCAGGGCCTTGTGAGAGGTGACTGCCATCAGACCAGAGCTAGGAGGGGTGTCACGGTACACAGGCTCAGTGATACAAGATTAAGGTCCTACATTTTTTTGTCATTATTAAATATCAAATCCAGACCTTCCACGTAATATTTCACAAAGACCCAGGTAATGAGTCCGTTGGTAGTCGCATCTCACAAGGCCCTGCCACACTTTGGTCATTTAAACAATATATTTACAATTATTTGCATTAGAGTCAGCGACTATCCATTGAAGAGCACTGTATCCCATTGTTTATTTGACCCTACCTGTGTCCTCCTCTCTTGCAAGCAGGCAGGATGCGGGACAGGCTGTGTCACATGCAGACTATCTGCAAGGAGCAGGATGACTTTGAACCTGAGACAGAGCTGTATGGACCAGAATATGACTTGAACAAGATCTCCCAGGAGGCTGTGCTTTTCCAGGCCTCTTTCTCTTCCTCCCCCACCATGGACAGTATCCTGGAGGAGGCCCACTCCATGCGCCAGGAGATCTCCCTGCTCCACCTGGAGGTGGAGCGTCTGGTCGAGCACAATGAGCGCATCGGCACCACAGCCCACAGCCTGACCATCATCAAGCATGACTCCAACTCCATCGCCAGGGGGATCCACCAGCATGGCGAAGCCCTGTACGTCAGACTCCAGACCCTGGGGGCGCAGAGCTGTGAGCTGGAGGAGAAACACGGACCCAAGGCTGCTGTGGCCTGCATCGCCCAAACCCAGCATGTCAACCTCACCCGGGCCTTCCATGCCACCATAGCAGATACAACCAGGTAGAGGAGGCCCAAAGAGAAATGTGCCGCTCACGCCTCCAGAGACAGGCCTCCATCATAGAGAATGTGGGTGAGGGCTGGGGGGAGCTGTCCCAGAGCCTGCAGACCGAGGGGCATTCATCCCGCTGGGCACCGTGTGAGATAAAAGGAAGGCATAAGGAGTTGGTAGAGCTAGAGGCCAGGCTGAGGGAGGTGCATGATCTGTTTCAGCAGATGGCCATGTTGGTAGAGGAGCAGGGGACCATGCTAAACAACATTGAGGCCAATGTGTACGGCACCGACGAGTACATCGGCAGGGTCAACGTGCAGATGAAGAGGGCGTTACAGTACAAGAGGAAGAACCACTTTCAGCAGTGCTGCCCCTGTCTACCCTGCTGGAGACCTACTTTGTAGTAAAAGTCTTATCAAATCAATTGAGTTTTATTTATTTAGTTAGAGCTTTTTACAAAGCAATTTGTTGCCGAACAGAAAACGCAGAGCTAAACCCATCTAAGACCAGAAGTGTCAATAGCACAGAACGGAAATGCAACTGCTTTGAATATCAGGTTCTGTGCAGTTGACCCAATGGACTAATTCCATTTGGACAAGTCATATCCAATAGGAATAATGTCTAAGTGCAATTTTTTATAAATAATGTAATAAATGTAATGCAATGGTAAGTGTTGACTTGTCCAGATTTCTCAAATGAAATGTGGATGTATGTGTGTATGTGTGTGTGTGTGCCTGTGGGTAGATGAGTGGGTCACTTTTATTTCCCCTATGCTGAAGTGCAAGACGTAACTGAATTGTGACTCAGGAAGAAGTTCTCCTCTGTCACAAGGAAAAGTGAAACAAGTACCCAGACCTGAATCACCTGGCTCATCCAGATTTTTCCTCATGTGACATGAGTTGACTCACTTTTTCCTAGACTAGGCAACATCATACAACCTATATTTAGATGAATGCACGATATACATTTGAATTTGACATAATGGCAGTTGAGTAATTTAAAACAACACCTCATAGCCCTAGCCTTTGATCTGGTGATGGAACCATTTAGGTCAGGGATGTGAAACATTGATGGGGTGGCGTCACAAATAATCTAATCATGAGGGGCTGCAGTCGCCAACCCCGCACCGCCCCCAAATAATTACATACAATTCTACTAACTTTGTCATGGGGCAGATAGGAAAGTGAGCTGTTTGCAGTTTTTAATATGATATCTGAGTGAGAATGACAAACAAAATCAATGGGGGGCTCCCGGGCAGTAACTCGACAAGCCACCCTGCCCCCCAAAAAAGCCATATTACAACCTACACTTGATGTGTTGTGATAATTGTGTCGTTTGCTGTTAATTCATCTGCCTTGCGACCGTGATATATAGGCCTAAAGGCAGAGACAATACAAAACCGGAAAGCAGGACGCATATTGCACGTAACACAGTTACATGTCTTATAGCATGGTTAAGTTAATGTTTGACATTTTCGTCCACCACTAAACAACTATTGATTTAGAACCACAGAGAGTTACCGCAAGACGCAAAGAAAACAGGAACTGCCTCCACTATTCTAGCATCATTTCAACATCATCAAATCACCTCTGCTTTGTCTAATACAGTGATAACTAAAAGATACCAAAATAAATGTAGTCCAATCGACATCAGCTAAATATGATGTGGCTGTCCATGGTTCTGATTTCTGTTTGTGTGCATGCGTTCTTGCAAGTAGAAAACATGTTTACTCACCCTACTTGTAGAGAAACACCAATGCCATCCTTCTCTCTTTCATGTTTACGAAACGGTCTGTCACTCATACAGTACACACTTTTAATTGTTGTTGTCCTAGGCTACCTGGCTAAAAGGCTTAGTCGCTAGCCTATCTCCATTTATGGGCAGCGGCGGTTTTAGCATGTACATCTTGGTGGGGCAAATAAAAATGTGGGATGCATGCCAGCAAAGCCACTACACTACACAACACAAACAAATACATCAATTGCACTATAACAGTGACAAACGGTGCTCACAAACTGTTAGGAACTTCATAAAGCTGTCCCAGCTGCAGTCCTATCATCTTACCACTGCTACACCTGGCTTTCAGCGGAGCCTTGTCTGGCAGTGAAACAGTTCATTGAACCTCATTTGCTGCCTTTAAAAAAAACATAGCTGATATGGCTGACTTGCTTAAACAATAAGAGGCAATCCATAATTTCAATTAAGATATAAATGAGCGATCTAGGACGGATGTAGTCAATATAACTATTTGTTCAGCACTTTTAAAATGTACTGCGACAGAATTTAGAACATGGGCTGTTCTTACAGTGTACTCCCTGTACAACAAGTCAGAACCGTAGGATAAATAAAGAGGGCATATAAACAGACAGTGAAAGAACTTATAATATTCAATGATTACATTTCTCTAAAACGGGTTATAGGCAAAGAAGCACATCCCTGCCACAAACGATGTGTTTACAATACCGCGTTGGTGAAAATAGACCAAATTATTAGGGTGAGGCACATGGGCTGTTAACAGCTTATGAGAAAACATACACTTGGTATTACTTTCTTAGCTACAGTATACATATCTCTCTGACATCCTACATCATTTATGAAGCAGCATAAGACATTTATGGACTCATATTGTTGTGATGTGCTTGGACAGGAAAGTGGCGCGGCGGTCCTTCGTGGGCAAATTTTGTCATCAAATAGAAAGATGCCGGATTTACAATTCTTGAATGACCGTTCAAAACTTATTTTCCCAGTCGTAGCTCATTTTTCCCGAGTTCCCAGAGTTCTTGAACTCACAGTTAGCCACTGATTCCTTCCAAACCAGTCATTGATTAATTTCCAACTTATGTAATGTTTATGTCCAATGGCTGATGAGCACCGATAAGTTTTATTTCTCTTCATATGACAAAGATTAAAAAGGATTTGCCAGTATACTTGATTTACGATGATGACTGCTAGCTAAGATTGTGAAAATAAGATGTTGCGATGATCAGTCCAATCAAAGCTACTGTACATATAACATGATTTGACGTCACTTCTGTAGCCAATGGCCTTGAGCCTTCTTGGAAGGGCACTTGTAATATAACACAATGGTAGGGCCCAAAGGGCTGAAATTTTGGATGTCTACCCACACTAAAGGACTGAAGCTTGGCGATGGCGCAAGGTCCCAATGAGTGGCAGAATACTGAGCCAATCACAGTGCAATGCTCCTATTTTATGCTGGCCCGCCCTACCACCACAGAAAGCACTGAGCAAGGCTGAAACACCTGCATTTTAGAGCTGCCTTTACTCAAGAAAACAAAAGAGAGACCATGTTTGTATGTGGCTTTATTTACTCAATTTACTCAATTTATATATACTGTATATATATTTACACTGTTTGCAAACTGATATGTGACACGTATTAATGCCAAAATAACATGCAAGCCCCCCCAAAAAGATGAGTATATATTTTTTTATTTGTTTGTTTGCCCCACCTGCCCTGAAAGACGGGTCGCCACTGTTTATGGCCAACGTTAGCTAGTTAACATTAGCCTTATACATCTAGCTACTGAACATTTGAACTTTCATCCTCTCAGGCCAGATGGCCTAAACGTAGACAGACAGAGGGGCACTGTTTCGCTCGCACAGATGCTTTCTCCTGTGAGACACATTCAGCCTCTTGCAAATTAAAGAAAAATTATGGAACACAGAGAGACAAAAGATAAATTATTTAATGTTCTATTTTTTTTTTTTTTTGTACATCTTTGGGAGAAGCCTGGCTTCCCTTGACGCCAATAAAAATGATTTTAGCTGACTTATGCTAACTAAGTGACAATCAGTGACTGACACAACAAATAAACTGCTGAGGCACAACCAAATTTTCAAATTACACCTTGTGTATTCTATCTAGCAAAACTAAATATGTTGATCGATGTAGGTCAATTTCAATCAAATTTGAAATGCCCGTATTTCCTTCCACTCCGATTCATTTCAGAGCGCAGAATAACAGATGAATTTACAAACGCTCAACACCCGTTGAATATTTTTTTAATTAAGCAGCACCGTTACAGTCAACAACTCTCTGGATTACATGAAAACAGCCTAATCAGCTCTGCTAGGGCGAGTGAAATGGTCAGTGTGAGGTGTTTGGAAGTAGCTGGCAAGTTAGTCTGTTAGCTTTTGTGCTTAAAGAAAACATTGATCGATGTAGGTCAATTTCAATCAAATTTAAAATGCCTGTATTTCCTTCCACCCCAAAAAAGTATAACTACACAATTTGAATCTGAGTTGTTTTTCTAACAAATCTAACATAACAAAGTTACTTTTTGTGAAGACACACAATTCCACCATCCTCATCTCTGCTGCACTTTTTAAGCAGAAGGGGCAGTAAAGCTCCGTGTCAGTTCCATGAAAGTAGTTCCAACTTCCAAGACATTCTAACGCCTGCTTGTTCAGAATGTTTGAGAAAATAATATGAATGCATATTAATATCTTACGTTAGTGGATGAAAGAATGAAGTGTGGTATGCACAAGATGGCTAGCTAGCCAATAAGCTGGCTAGCTTGCTAGGCTGTATTTGTAAGCTTGCCAGTATTCTAGCCATTTATGAGTTAAGATTCAAGGTTTTTCTGGGAAAGAAAAACATAATTATGCTGCCCAAATAATTATGTTTAGATTATATTCAAAGGCTACTAGCTAGCTAACATTACTAGCTAGTTGGCTAACAATAGCAGATGAGACAGTTAATTAGGGTCACATAGTAATAGTAATGGTTACATGCACACAATTATGTAATTATTGCTGATAGTCAGATTAATATAATAGTTCGATTAAAAAGTTTACATGTTTTGCCTATTCCTATTTACATGGACACATCTGACATCAGGCTACCTGATCTGATGGCACTCTTGATAATTGCAGGATGAGCGGGTTCTTCGTCCCGCACCAGAGCTGCCCTCGATGCTGGCGGATCCGCTGGATGAGCGGGTTCTTCGTCCCGCACCAGAGCCGCCCTCGATGCTGGCGGATCCGCTGGATGAGCGGGTTCTTCGTCCCGCACCGGAGCCGCCACCGATGCTAGATACCCACCCAGCCCTCCCCTATAGATTCTGGTTTTGCGGTCGGAGTCCGCACCTTTGGTGGGGGTACTGTCACGCACTGACCATAGAGAACCTTTTTATTCTCTATTTTGGTTAGGTCGGGGTGTGACTAGGGTGGGTAATCTAGGTTGTTTATTCTATGTTAGCCTGGTATGGATCCCAATCAGAGGCAGCTGTTTATCGTTGTCTCTGATTGGGGATCATATTTAGGCAGTCATTTCCATATTGTGTTTTGTGGGATCTTGGTTTTGTGTAGTTGCCTGTGAGCACTCCATTGTCTTCACGTTTTGTTCATTCTTTATTGTTTTGTGCGTTTTCAGTTAATAAACATGTGGAAACCATATCACGCTGCACCTTGATCTGATAATTCTTACGACGAACGTGACAGTTGATGCTGTTAGAACTCTGTATAATGGTGGCAATAGCTGTATCAAACTCTGTCATTGAACATCCTCAAGGTTTAACATTTGCAAAGGAACACGACAAGGTTGTCCAATCAAACTTTTTAACATTTTTGTTAGTATCTCAAATCTTATGCTCATTAATTTATCAAAGTCAATTTGAAGGCATTACATTCCAGGCCGGAGAGATCAAGATCAAGATATCCCAACTGGTGGATGACAACTCACTTTTTTTGAAAAATGTGTTACAAGCTCGATTAGCATTGGATATTGTGAAGCAGTTCTCCAAAATCCAAAAGGTTTGGTACTACATCTTTCCAAATGTGAGATGTTTGTTCTGATAGGAGCTGTCAGTCCAGCAAATTGTAACACCTCAGAAAAATATACTGGAACCTAGCTCGGTGTAAAGATCACCAAACATCTTAAGGCTGTGAATAATCTTAATTTGAACCCTGTAACGGAATCTGTCAAAAGAAAATGATCCTCATGGTTAGTTAGGGATTTAAGTCTTCATGGAATAGTGCTTTAATCCAAAGCTGAGGGGCTATCTTGTGAATCCTCTTTTTTCATCTTTGACATTCCCAAATCCACTTGCTGTACCTTAGATAGGTTATTGTACAACTTCATATGGATATACAAACTACATAAGATAACATTAGATTTTTATCTTATCACCAACAGGGTTTGTGATGGCAGTCTAAATGTCTTAGACTTCACTCTCTTTAATCAGATATCAAAAGTCAACTGCGTTCAAAGGTACTTAAAAATCCTCATAGTTTCTGAAATTGTGTACCTCATTTTGTTTTTCAGAAGCTCGGAAGGCTTAATTTTTTACTACAATGTCCCTATATTGTGGGTAAACTTCCTGTGAAATAGGCAGCTTTTCACAAGCAGGCTTTAATGTGCTGGGCTTTGCTGTATAAACAACTTTTCACCTCATAAATGTTCATATGGAATAATGGGTCGATTTTAGATAGAAAAAAATATGTTATTTTACCTTAACTTGTTCTCGAAAAACATTATCCTTGTCAGCCAATTAGTTAGTATTGGTGGGAATCTATTTATGCGGAGAGAATTTATGGAAAGAAACATCTTTGAGGTTTCAAGTAATGAGTATGACACCGTTATATATATACCAACTGGGATAAAACCTTTACTTCAGAATAATGCATATTTTGGAATATCTCCTATTGTAAGCGATATCCAGGTGAATGGCATAGGTTTACTAGAAAATAAATTCAACAATCATTATTTAAGGGATATTTTCTACAGGAAGTCTATTCCCTCTGCGATATTTTGTTGGGCTTCATCTGGCGCTGTGCCTGGCTCACTCCACACAAAGTTATGGTGACCAATAAAGTAAAGGAGATCTCCTTTAAGATTATCCTTAGATTCTATCCGTGAAATAGCTTGATTTCTAAATATAGACCTGATGGTACCAGTAAATGCAGTTTTTGTGAACTAGAAACTGAATCTATTGGGGTGGCAGATAGCCTGGTGGTTGGAGCATTGGGCCACTAACTGAAAGTTTGCTGGATTGAAACCCTGAGCTGACAATGTAAAAATCTGTCATTTCGCCCCTGAACCCTGTCATTGTAAAATAAGAATTTGTTCTTAACTGACTTGCCTAGTTAAATAAAAGTTAAAGAAATAAGAAATAAAAACACTTCTTCTGTCATTGTTTACATAGTGTTCTGGACTGATGTAATACTGTATCTTTGCAACAAAATGCATACAACCATGGAAATATCAAAGTGTAACATATTATTTTACTACACTGATTCCACAATTGAACGTATGTTATTGCTTCTCTTTGTTTCATTAGGAAAATGTTTCATACACAAATCAACATTTATGAAGAAAAAGCCCCTTTTCGTAATTTGTTATCTGATTTGGAAAACTATTTAGACTCATTAAAACGTATACAAAACAAAATGTCAAACTTTTATTCACTACATGTCTGTATTTGAATTGATATGTGGATTTGTATTATTATTATATATTTTTCTCTTGATGTAACTGTTTAATACATAATTTTAAAAAAATATAAAAACAAGTAACTTGTTAAGCTAACAAGAGAATGCATGGCAACATTATCAATTTCCGATAAACAGGCAAAGCGCGCAGTACTCTCAGTTGAAAGAATACCGTTCATTTACGGTATACTAAAATTCTGTATTAGTATATGGTAGGTAGTATATGACGTTACTTATTAAGAATGTATTATACAGTATGTTAGTATGGGTATTCTAACACAACTAGGGTATTTTATTAGGCGTATGCTTACTTCGTTTTTGACCTTGACGATTAAGATAAGCAAAGTAAGGTGTTTACATTTAATATGGAATTATTACTGTGCATTTTGGCGTACATGTAACTATCGCCGTTGTAAACATTGTTCAGTTTCAGGTTTATACATCAAATTGTCTTGACAAGTAGTTGTACATACCAGGATGGCCGAGTGGTTAAGGCGTTGGACTTAAGATCCAATGGACATGTGTCCGCGTGGGTTCGAACCCCACTCCTGGTAGAATATTTTTCTCAAGGAATTCCGTGAAATTAGAACCACTTCCATCTTTCATGAACACAAACATATGCGTCATTTGTTATTCAATTGAAGGGTTTGTATTGTAGGCCGATGCTCTACACAACCGTAGTGTATTTCTTGTAACATGCTGCATTCAGTTTGTAGCAATGAACGAAACTAGAATGTTGCAACGTAATCCGGCACCATTATCAGTGTGTTAGATCGCAAAATCATGTCTGATAGTAAGGCTACTATTATTGTAACACCTTTATGTCATATAAGAAGCAGTTTAATATATTGTATTACTGTTTATTTCTCGTTTTTTGTCAAATGATAAAGCGTATATGGCTACCTCCTACTGGCCAATGTAATGTATTGTCTTGATTAACTACGATATAATAATGTTGTAATAACAATGAGTTATGTTCACAAAAAAATGTGTAGAGTGTACTTATTGTTGAAATACGCTACGTGCATTTGACTATTACTATTTTACTCCTGAGCTTCATTCATGCCACATCTGTGTTTAGAATAAAGTTATTTTATTTTTTCGTCAGTGATTAAATTACAGGGCAATGTCCTCTTTTGGACACAAGGGGTCATTAGAACTCCTTTATGAGTAGGCCTGCAATACATGCACATTCAATTACATAATTTTCAGGCCAAGGGCACAACATCATTTACATTACAAGAATTAAAGCAGTATTATATATCTCAGACAGTAAAGACTTTATGATAGGTTTCCATATATCTATGTAATTACACAGTAATAAAATAACTGTAAACATTGTATTAACTAGTAGCTTTGTAAATACATGGCATTATGTAAAACATATTGCAAGACCTGATACAGATACTGCTGCCAGTGTAGTCAACATTTAATATCAAATGTTGACTAATTTCATGCATGTTTTAGCATGTAGACTAATGGTGACATGTCAGCTGCCTATAGCCTATGTGGCCCATCATGAGTTGACATTTGGCCTGTTGTTCTTTTCCCTACAAATAAGCTCTCCTTCCGAACCTGACCGATAAACCAGCTGGTCTTACATTCCATCTTCTTTTTGGAGTCCTCCTCTTTGGTCGGCTTACTTTACCTGTGCTGTTCCCTGAAAAAAGCAAGAGGGCCCTGTGGAGCACAAATTTGTACAATGATCCGGTCAACAGCCTACAATGGAAGATCAACATCTCTGCATCACTAAAGCCACTGGGGTCCAGGCAGAGACTGTTTTTCAGATTTCCATTTCCATTTTAGATTTCCAAGTGTTGGCTTGTGCCCTTTAATATCAAATAGATACAGTTGAAGTCGGAAGTTTACATACACTTAGGTTGGAATCATTAAAACTAGTTTTTTAACCACTCCACAAATATCTTGTTGACAAACTATCGTTTTGGCAAGTCGGTTAGGACTACTAACCGTGCATGACACAAGTAATGCATGACACAAGTAATTTTCCCAACAATTGTTTACAAACACATTATTTCACTTACAGTGAATTATATTACAATTCCAGTGGGTCAGAAGTTTGCATACAGTAAGTTGACTGTGCCTTTAAACAGCTTGGAAAATGGTTGTAAATGATGTCATGGCTTTAGAAGCTTCTGATAGGCTAATTGACATCATTTGAGTCAATTGGAGGTGTACCTGTTGATGTATTTCAAGGTCTACCTTCATACTCAGTGCCTCTTTGCTTGACGACATGGGAAAATCTAAAGAAATCAGCATAGACCTCAGGAAAGAAGTGTAGACTTCCACAAGTCTGATTCATCCTTGATAGCAATTTCCAAATGCCTGAAGGTACCACGTTCATCTGTACAAACAATAGCACGCAAGTATAATCACCATGGGACCAAGCAGCCGTCATACCGCTCAGGAAGGAGAGACGTTCTGTCCCCTAGAGTTGAACGTACTTTGGTGCGAACAGACCAGTTTGGCCATCGTTATGTTTGGAGGAAAAGGGGGAGGCTTGCAAGCCGAAGAACACCATCCAAACCGTGAAGCACGTGGTGGCAGCATATAAAGTTGTAATCCTAACTGACCTAAAACAGGGAATTTTTAATAAGCTTAAATGTCAGTAATTGTGCATAACTGAGTTTAAATGTATTTGTCTAAGTAGCGCACCCTTCCTAAGAACAATGTCCAATTGTTGACACAAAAACATTTGGTAAAAATGAGGTATGTGTGTGATGGTTTTTGCTAAGGCAAACAAACTATGAAGGGAAATAAGTGGATACATTTTGTTATTATATATTTTATTTAATTAAATATTGTTTTTAGAAAAGGGGCATTTCCCCCCAACTATGGGGTAACAGTTATAATCTATTTTCTTTAGATTTTTTGATGTTGTAATGAACTCCTAAAAGCTGAAGTCTAGGTGTCTTATTTTACTTAAATAACTCAAATATTGAAACAAAATGGTATTGCACATCTCGCTATTAATATCCTCACTATGATGATGTTTTGATGTAAGGTCCCTCTTTTAATTTTCGTGCCAAATCATCACACAGTATATATAAAATATCTGTGTAACTCAATGACGTTGGACATGATTTGGAAGATGCTATTTTAGGTACCATTGCTTGCATTGGTTTGTTGGGGGCCCAGTTGCTCCGTTGGAGGAGGGGTCAGTTGCCCCCAACACACTCACCTTACATTTTAATGCTTTATCAAAAACTGAGGATGATTTATCTTTAGGCTCCCTTAATGAGATATACATACAGTAGGGAGAACATGTATTTGATACACTGCCGATTTAGCAGGTTTTCCTACTTACAAAGCATGTAGAGGTCTGTAATTTTTATCAACTGTGAGAGACGGAATCTAAAACAAAAATCCAGAAAATCATATTGTATGATTTTAAAGTAATTAATTTGCATTTTATTGCATGACATAAGTATTTGATCACCTACCAACCAATAAGAATTCCGTCTCTCACAGACCTGTTAGTTTTTCTTTAAGAAGCCCTCCGAAACACACAGCCAGGGCAACTAAGGAGTGGCTCCGTAAGAAGCATCTCAAGGTCCTGGAGTGGCTTAGCCAGTCTCCAGACCTGAACCCAATAGAAAATCTTTGGAGGGAGCTGAAAGTCTGTATTGCCCAGCAATATCCCCGAAACCTGAAGGATCTCGAGAAGGTCTGTATGGAGGAGTGGGCCAAAATCCCTGCTGCAGTGTGTGCAAACCTGGTCAAGAACTACAGGAAACATATTACCTCTGTAATTGCAAACAAAGGTTTCTGTACCAAATATTAAGTTCTGCTTTTCAGATGTATGAAATACTTATGTCATGCAATAAAATGCTAATTCACTACTTAAAAATCATACAATGTGATTTTCTGGATTTTTGTTTTAGATTCCGATTCTCACAGTTGAAGTGTACCTATGATAAAAATTACAGACCTCTGCATGTAAGTAGGAAAATCTGCAAAATCGCCAGTGTATCAAATACTTGTTCTCCCCACTGTATATACCGTGACTTGCAAAAGTATTCACCCCCTTGGCATTTAAAATTATTATTTTTTGCCTTACAACCTGGAATTAAGATGGATTTTTGGGGGGTTTGTATCATTTGATTTACACAACATGCCTACCGTTTGAAGATGCAAAATAAGACAAAAAAGACAAACAAGAAATAAGACAAAAAAAATGAAACCTTGAGCGTGCAAAACTATTCACCTCCCAAAGGAAATACTTTGTAGAGCCACCTTTTGCAGCAATTACAGCTGACAGTCTCTTGGGGTATGTCTCTATAAACATGGCACATCTAGCCACTGGCATTTTTGCCCATTCTTCAAGGCAAAACTGCTCCAGCTCCTTCAAGTTGGATTGGTTCCGCTAGTGTATAGCAATATTTAAGTCATATCACAGATTCTCAATTGGATTGAGGTCTGGACTTTGACTAGGCCATTCCAAGACATTTAAAGGTTTCCCCGTGAAACCAATCGAGTGTTGCTTCAGCAGTATGCTCAGGGTCATTGTCCTCCTGGAAGGTGAACCTCCGTCCCAGTCTCAAATCGCTGGAAGACTGAAACAGGTTTCCCTCAAGAATGTCCCTGTATTTAGTGCCATCATTCCTTCAATTCTAACCAGTTTCCCAGTCCCTGCCAATGAAAAATATCCCCACAGCATGATGCTGCCACCACCATGCTTCACTGTGGGGATGGTGTTCAGAGGTGTTGGGTTTGCGCCAGACATAATGTTTTCCTTGATGAACAAAAAGCAACATTTTAGTCTCATCTGACCAGAGTACCTTCTTCCATTATGTTTGGGGAGTCTCCCACATGCCTTTTGGCGAACACCAAACACATTTGTTATTTTTTTCTTTAAGCAATGGCTTTTTTCTGGTCACTCTTCCATAAAGCCCAGCTCTGTCGAATGTACGGATTAAAGTGGTCCTATGGACAGATGCTCCAATCTCTGCTGTGCAGCTTTGCAGCTCTTTCAGGGTGATTGTTGGTCTCCGTGTTGCCTCTCTGATTAACGCCCTCCTTGCCTGGTCCGTGAGCTTTGGTGGGCGGCCCTCTCTTGGCAGGTTTGTTGTGGTGCCATATTCTTTCCGTTTTTTAATAATGGATTTAATGGTGCTTAGTGGGATGTTCAAAGTTTCAGATATTTTTTTATAACTCAACCCTGATCTTTACTTCTCCACAACTTTGTCCCTGACCTGTTTGGAAAGCTCCTTGGTCTTCATGGTGCCACTTGCTTGGTGGTGCCCCTTGCTTAGTGGTGTTGCAGACTCTGGGGCCTTTCAGAACAGGTACTGAGATCATGTGACACTTAAATAAATTCCATCTAACTAATTGTGTGACTTCTGAAGGTAATTGGTGGCACCAGATCTTATTTAGGGGCTTCATAGCAAAGGGGTTGAATACATATGCACGCACCACTTTTTGAAATAAGTTATTTTTTCATTTCACTTAACCAATTTGAACTATTTTGTGTATGTTACATGAAATCCAAATAAAATCCATTTAAATTACAGGTTGTAAAGCAACAAAATAGGAAAAACGCCAAGGGGGATGAATACTTTTGCAAGGCACTTGTTAGGGAAGATTCAGAATTTGTTTGTAACATATGTAAGATGTTTTTATATTCATCAAATGGGTGTAAGTACTTGTCATCAGAATAGTATTTTTGTATAATGCTGTGGCGAGGTTGCAGTTATCTGTTCTATGTCAAAACTAAGTTGCATGGGCTACAGAGAGGGTAGAGGTCAAAGTGTCATCATGTGTAAACATATCTTTTACTCCCTACCTTTTTCTAGTGGGGAAAGGAGGGTGGCAGTGTCTGGAATCATTCTCATGCTCCCTTTTATCTTAACCTATAGCCTCACTCTCCTCTCCGTGAGTTTGTATTTAGAGTTGGTTGTATCTAAATGACAATTTGATATATGCCTGTTGATATGGAGGATTGGTTTATGGTTCTGGGGTTTGGGAAAGGAGACAAAGCTGAACGATGAATTATGTCTATGCTGTCTGACTATGTGTGATCTTTGCTATAAAGGATCCCTTTTTGCCATTGTGTGGGGACTCTCAACTTTTCATTGGAGATACTGAACTGTTGAAAGTCAAAATGCTATAGAGCTGATATAATTAAAGATGGACTTTTATAACTAACTCTGACTTGTGTGTGTGGTTTGCTCCCATGATTTGGTAAATAGAAGAAATTTCCACGACACACTTTACGTCCATCTTAGCTCGCTCATTGATGTCTTAATCGAAATTACGGATTGCCGCTCATCGTTCCCTTATGCCATATCTTGTACATCTCAATTGTCAGTAGAAACCATTTTTTTAAGCAAGTCAGCTATATCAGCTGTGTCTTTTTAAATGCAGTAAATGAGGCTGAATTAACTGTTTTGCTGCCAGACAAGGCTCCGCTGATAACCAGGTGTACAGTAGCCTTGGTAAGGATTCACTCCATGGTGTTGAAAAGAAAGCTCTGCTCTCGGGACTAGCTAACATTAGCCAGCTAGCTAGCTAATGTTATGATATGAGTATGAAATTGTAATTCGTGTTGTTTAATGTTTTAGGGACTCCTGAGAAAACCAGCAAACCAGGCTGTTGTCTTGTGAAACAGTGGATGTGAAGAATCTTGTGTTCGCCTACCTTGCTTATATTTGCCATGCAATGCAACTGAAGTAACGTAGCCAGCTAACAATTGATTTGCTTATTGTGTAGTGTAGGATAAAAATAACTGTATGCCTATGGATGTGAAGCTAGATACAGTATGTAGCCGATCTGTGTATGGACCCTAAAACGTTTGGTATGAATATTAGTTCAGAGCCAATGCTGCCCTACCGAGCAAAAAGGCAGAACACTCATAGCGTGGAACTAAGAAAAATGGCTTTTATTTACCTTGGTTTCACAGTAACTTTATGCAGTTACTGCTTACATGACCCCCATTTTTTCCTGAACACAATACAATAGAGGCAGGATACTTGTCCACATGATTAAGCATGTATTTCATGTATCAACAATTACATTAACTCATTTTAGACAAAATGAGCCGTTACTGCCTTTTTGCTTGGTAGAGCAGCATGAACCTCAGCTATAATAGTTGTTGTATCGACTTCAAGTCTGAATGGCATAAATGAAGCCTATGGATTTAGTAGAATATTATAACTTTATTGTGCCAAGGATGGAAGTCCTATATACAGTTGAAAATGGAAGTTTACATACACCTTAGCCATATACATATACACTCAGTCTTTCACAATTCCTGACATTTAATCCTAGTAAAAATTCCCTGTTGTAGGTCAGTTAGGATCACCACTTTATTTTAAGAATGTAAACGGTCAGAGTAACAGTAGGGAGAATGATTTATTTAAACTTTTATTTATTTCATCACATTCCCAGTGGGTCAGAAGTTTACATACACTTTATTTGTATTTGGTAGCGTTGCCTTTAAATTGTTTAACTTGGGTCAAACGTTTAGGGGTAGCCTTTCACAAGCTTCCCACAATAAGTTGGGTGAATTTTGGCCCATTCCTCCTGAAAGAGCTGGTGTAACTGACTCAGGTTTGAAGGCCTCCTTGCTCGCACATCACATGCTTTTTCAGTTCAGACCAAAAATTTGCTATAGAATTGAGGTCAGGGCTTTATGATGGCCACTCCAATACCTTGACTCTGTTGTCCTTCAGCCATTTTGCCACAACTTTGGAAGTATGCTTAGGGTCATTGTCCATTTGGAAGACCCGTTTGTGACCAAGCTTTAAGTTCCTGACTGATGTCTTGAGATGTTGCTTCAATATATCCACCTAATTTTCCATCTATTTTGTGAAGTGCACCAGTCCCTCCTTCAGCAAAGCACCCCCACAACATGATGCTGCCACCCCGTGCTTCACGGTTGGGATGGTGTTCTTCAGCTTGCCTCCCCCTTTTTCCTCCAACATGGTCATTATGGTCAAACAGGTGTATTTTTGTTTCATCAGACCAGAGGATTTTTCTCCAAAAAGTACCATCGTTGTCCCCATGTTCAATTGCAAACTGTAGTCAGGCTTTTTTATGGTGGTTTTGGAGCAGTTGCTACTTCCTTGCTGAGCGGCCTTTCAGGATATGTCGATATAGGACTTGTTTTACTGTGGATATAGATACTTTTGTACCTGTTTCCTCCAGCATCTTCACAGGGTCCTTTGATGTTGTTCTGGGATTGATTTGCACTTCTCACACCAAAGTACGTTCATCTCTAGGAGACGGAACACATCTCCTTCCTGAGCAGTATGATGGCTGCCTGGTCCCATGGTGTTTAAACTTGTGTGCTACTGTTTGTACAGATGAACGTGATACCTTCAGGCATTTGGAATTGCTCCCAAGGATGAACCAGACTCGTGGAGGTCTACAATTTTTTTCTGAGGTCTTGGCTGATTTCTTTTGATTTTCCCATGATGTCAAGCAAAGAGGCAATGCGTTTGAAGGTAGGCCTTGAACTACATCCACAGGTACACCTCCAATTGACTCAAATGATGTCAAGTAGCCTATCAGAAGCTTCTAAAGCCATGACATATTTTTTCGGGAATTGCCCAAGCTGTTTAAAGGCACAGTCAACTTAGTGTATGTAAACTTCTGACCCACTGGAATTGTGATACAGTGAATTATAAGTGAAATAATCTGTCTGTAAACAATTGTTGGAAAATTTACTTGTGTCATGCACAAAGTAGAAATTTGTGAAGTGGTTGAAAAACTAGTTTTAATGACTCCAACCTAAGTGTATGTAATTTTCCGACTTCAACTGTACATGTACTGTATTTATTACCACGCATGAGATCCCCAAATTGTAGCCTGTACATAGAATATATTCACTGATCATATACTCTTTCTTGGCAAATAAAAGAGCGGTTTAAGTATGAATCTCTTTGAGACATTCTTCTTCATTCATATCCACTACCAGGTGTATCAAACTCCATTCTTTGGATGATGCTGCGTCTGCATGTATGTATTACAATTATACACTTCAACAGTGTTTACCTCTCCTGCTCCTGGGACATCAATGACTACACATTATAACTATGCAATAGACTAGAAACATGATTTAAGTAAAGGCTGATTTGTAATTCATATATACAGAAAAAAAACAGTACAATACACTTCCTATGCGTATCTAACTCCCTTCATCTGCATTAATCTGAGGACACAGGATAGGTGTACTATTCCAATGAGATACTTAATTTCAACCAGTGGAGAATGTGAAATGCTTTATTGAAAGTTCATTATCCAGGTGTTTTAAATACATAATACATGCATTATAAATATTATAATTGTAATATTATATCATAAATACAAGATCAATCTGTACTTCAATGCACATATGGTGTTCATTATAAAAAAAGAGGAACAAAGAGGTGTAGAAGACAGAAAATGAAAGAGGTAAAACAGAGGAGGAGGGAAGACAGCATATGTATATGGCTGCAGGGGCAGTATTGAGTAGCTTGGATGAAAAGGTGCCCATTGTAAACGGCCAGCTCCTCAGTCTCAGTTGCTAATATATGCATATTATTATTAGTATTGGATAGAAAACTCTAAAGTTTCCAAACTGTCAAAATATTGTCTGTGAGTATAACAGAACTGAAGTGGCTTCTATTTTGAAAACTCCATCTTCCATAGCCTCCGTTTGCTGGATTTAAAAGGATATGAACCAGATTCCTTTTCCTATCGCTTCCTCAAGGTGTCAACAGTTTTCAGACATAGTTTCAGGCTTTTATTTTGAAAAATGAGCCAGAACGATAACATCACGTCAAGTGGTCACATGAGTTTTGCTTGCGCAACAGAGTTTGGATAGATATTGCTTTTCCCTCTCCTACTGTGAAAGACATTTGCGGTTGATATATTATCGATTATATATATATATATTTTAAACCTGAGGATTGATTATAGAAAACGTTTGACATGTTTCTGTGGACATTATGGAAACTATTTGAAATTTTCATCTGCGTTGTCGTGACCGCTCTTTCCTGTGGATTTCTGAACACAACGCGACAAACAAACTGAGGTATTTTGCATGTAAAAATAATCTTTATGGAACAAAAGGAACATTTGTTGTGTAACTGGGAGTCTCGTGAGTGAAAACATCCGAAGATCATCAAAGGTAAACAATTAATTTGATTGCTTTTCTGTTTTTCGTGACCAAGCTTCTTGATGCTAAGTGTACTTAATGTTTTGTCGTTTGATCGATGAATTTACACAAACGCTTGGATTGCTTTCGCTGTAAAGCATAATTTCAAAATCTGACAAGACAGGTGGATTAACAAAAGGCTAAACTGTGTTTTCCTACATTGCACTTGTGATTTCATGAATATAAATATTTGTAGTAATATTTATTGAATGTAGCGCTATGCTATTCAGCGGTTGTTGATGCCACTTATCCCGATAGGGGGATTGCAGCCATAACAAGTTAACCAGTTGCGATGAGCAAACCCGTATCTGGGAGCGTAATCATAGCCTCAAACGCATTAGCATAACGCAACGGACATAAATACCCCTAGAAACTTTTCCTATTCATGAAAATCGCAAATGAAATTAAATAAATATATTCAAACACAAGCTTAGCCTTTTGTTAACAACACTGTCATCTCAGATTTTCAAAATATGCGTTACAGCCAACGCTAGACAAGCATTTGTGTAAGTTTATCATGGCATAATGCTATGCTAGGCTCTGCTGGCAGCAGGCAACATTTTCACAAAAATAAGAAAAGCAACCAAATTAAATAATTTACCTTTGAAGAACTTCGGATGCTTTCACTCAGGAGACTCCCAGTTAGATAGCAAATGTTCCTTTTTTCCAAAATATTATTTTTGTAGGCGAAAAAGCTCCAGTTTCTTCACCAGGCTTGGCTGAGAAATCGACCGAAAAATGCTACAACTATAACGGCAAACTTTTTTCAAAATTAGCTACATAATATCGACAGAAACACGGCAAACGTTGTTTAGGATCCATCCTCAAGGTGTTTTTAACAAATATATTCGACAATATATCCGTCGAGGCAGTTGGTTTCTCATAAGAAGCGATTGGAAAAATGGCTACCTCAGTATTTTACGCAAGATTTTCTGCGGGAGACATCATGTGACCACTTGCTAAATGTGGTCCCTTACGGCTATTCTTCAACAGAAATGCGTAGAAAGACGTCACAATGCTGTAGACACCTTGGGGAATATGTAGAAAATGTATGCTCATTCATGGCTCATTCACAGCCATATAAGGAGTCATTGGCATGAGGCGGTTTCAAAAAATGCGGCACTTCCTGATTGGATTTTTAACATTTAACAACGTTGCACTCACAGACAATATCTTTGCAGTTTTGGAAACGTCCAAGTGTTTTCTATCCAAAGCTGTCAATTATATGCATAGCCGAGCATCTTTTCGTGACAAAATATCTTGTTTAAAACGGGAACGTTTTTCATCCAAAAATTAAAATATCGCCCCCTAGTCGTAAAAGGTTAGTAATACTTCCTATTGACCCGACCAAGTGACCTCTCACCACGCTGTGCCCTCTGTGTTAGCCAGTTCAGATGTGGGAGGGGTTCATCAACACAGCTGATATAACTGTGTGTGTGTTGTCTCACCTGGTGTCTATACTAAGTGGCTACAAAGTCCTTTTTTCTGAAAAACAGACACATGAGGACAAATAATAGAAGATAATGTCATATGTAGACTTTTACATTACCAGATCACAAATGATGACATAAACACCACTTGAAGCTTGATGATGACTTGATCATTTGAATCCGTGATGTAGTGCTAAGGCAACGGCTCGTGAGGTGTCAGGTTCACCTCTGTATTTAAAGGGTGATTATTCCAACTCTCTGTGAAATATTGCAGATCTGCCCGCAGACAAGGTAGGAACGCATATCCCACACAGAAGAGGTGGATAGAATTTGACAGGTCAGTGCAGCCTTCTTCCTCCAAACTGTGCAGCAAGTTATAGTACTGACATGTCACAGCACTCAAAACATTTCTCCATAAGCATTCCACTCTAACAGAGAGAAAGAAAAGGTTTTGTGGGGGAAGGAGCCTAATCTCTGTGGTCCTATGGTCTTCCTCCATGAATAGTGAACACTGAAGTGGGTCCGAGGATATAGAAATGCAAGTTGTGTGTGCCTCTGTGAGTGGTTACTGACTGTATGTGACGCAGACACTTGTCGGAGTGTACCTGAAACATTTAAATATAGAGCGCCATGTGTCTAACCACTTGGTTATTGCGAGGCTAACCCCCAAGGAAATCATGATAGCAACAGGGGTTTGATAGTCCAGTGAAAATGGCTAAGTGTTTGCATGGTGTAAATCTGAAAATTAGCAGCTGATTGTCAGAGTCGTGTGTATAGGTGGCAGGGAAGTCAGACGCAGGAGAGTCAAATGGAGTGTAAATGGAGTCGTGACAGTACCCCCCCCCCCCCCCCCCCCGACTGCTGCTGGAGCCACGCGTCGACACCGGCCTCGGGAACGACCCGGAGGGTGAGGTGCAGGGCGATCCGGATGGAGACGGTGGAATTCTTTTAACATGGAAGGATCTAACACGTCCTCCACCGGAACCCAGCCTCTCTCCTCCGGCCCGTATCCCTCCCAGTCCACGAGGTACTGAAGGCCCCTCGCCCGACGTCTCGAATCCAAAATGGATCGAACAGAGTACGCCGGGACCCCCTCGATGTCTAGAGGAGGCGGAGGATCATCACGTACTTCAGCCTCCTGGAGCGGTCCAGCCACCACCGGCCTGAGGAGAGACACATGGAACGAGGGGTTAATACAGTAATTAGTGGGCAGTTGTAATCTATAACATACCTCGTTCACTCTCCTCAGGACTTTAAACGGCCCCACAAACCGCGGACCCAGCTTCCGGCAGAGCAGGCGGAGGGGCAGGTTTCGGGTCGAGAGCCAGACCCTGTCCCCTGGTGCGAACACCGGGGCCTCACTGCGGCAACGGTCTGCGGCAATTTTCTGGCGCCTTATGGCGTGCTGAAGGTGGATGTGGGCTGCCTTCCAGGTTTCCTCAGCGTGCCGAAACCAATTGTCCACCGCAGGAGCCTCGGTCTGACTCTGATGACAAGGAGCCAGAACCGGCTGATACCCTAATACACATTGAAAAGGAGTAAGGTTAGTGGAGGGGTGACGTAGCGAGTTCTGGGCCATCTCTGCCCAGGGCACGAACTTTGCCCACTCCCCCTGCCGGTCCTGGGAATAAGACCGCAGAAACCTACCCACATCCTGGTTAACTCTCTCCACCTGCACATTACTCTCGGGGTGAAAACCTGAGGTAAGACTAACCCCGATCAGACACTATATCCTCAGGCACCCCATAGTGCCGGGAAACGTGTGTAAACAGGGCCTCTGCAGTTTGTAAGGCCGTAGGGAGACCGGGTAAAGGGAGGAGACGACAGGACTCCTCCCTTTTCGAAAACCGATCCACAATGACCAGGATCATGGTGTAACCCTGTGAAGGTGGAAGATCAGTCAAAAAATCTACCGACAGGTGCGACCACTGCCGTTGAGGAACGGGTAAAGGTTGTAGCTTACCTCTGGGCAGGTGTCTAGGAGCCTTGCACTGGGCACACACCGAGCAGGAGGAAACATAAATCCTATACGTCCTTAGCTAAAGTGGGCCACCAGTACCTCCCATCAAGACAGTGCATCGTCCGACCTATCCCAGGATGACCAGAGGAGGGTGATGTGTGAGCCCAATAGATCAATCGGTCGCGGACAGCAGACGGAACGTACAGACGACCAGCTGGACACTCAGGAGGAGAGGGCTCTGCACGTGACGCCCGCTCAATAGCCGAGTCTAGCTCCCACACTACTGGCGCCACCAAACATGAAGCTGGGAGTATGGGAGTGGGATCCATGGACCGCTCCTCTGTGTCATACAGCCGAGACAATGCGTCTGCCTTAACGTTCTGGGAGCCTGGTCTGTAAGAAAGAGTAAACACAAAACGAGTGAAAAACATGGCCCACCTTGCCTTGCGAGGATTCAGTCTCTTCGCCTGCCGAATGTACTCCAGATTGCGGTGGTCAGTCCAGATGAGAAAAGGGTGTTTAGCCCCCTCAAGCCAATGCCTCCACGCCTTCAAGGCTTTTACGACAGCTAACAGCTCTCGGGCCCCCACATCATAGTTTCGCTCCGCCGGGCTGAGCTTCTATGAAACGAAAGCACAGGGGCGAAGCTTCAGTGGCGTACCCGAACGCTGAGAGAGCACTGCTCCTATCCCAGCTTCGGATGCGTCCACCTCCACTATGAATGGCAAAGAGGGATCTCGATGAGCCAACACAGGCACCGAGGTTAACAAAGTCTTTACAGAAGGCGAGAGACCAATCAGCAAATTCGGAGGGAATGCGCACGGTGGAAAGTCCTAGACTTTCCACCGTAGTAGCACCAACGGAAACCCCTAAACACCTACCTGAGCACTCTCGCGACCTCCCCATGAGAGCCCTCTGTGGCCAAGAAACAGTGGGGTTATAACAAGCTATCCAGGGTAGAACTAGCACCACATAATACGTAGGAGAATCAATAAGGAAAAGACTAATCTTCTTCTTGTGACCCTCCCGTGTTATCATACACAAAGGTGCGGTGACCTCCCTGATAAACCCTGACCCTAATGGTCGACTATCTAAGGCATGAAGAGGGAAAGGCATATCCACAGAAACAATAGGTATCCCTAAACTATGAGCAACATTTGTATTAATGAAAATCCAAGCCACGCCTGAATCTACTAGCGCCTTATACTGGGAATGCAGGGAAAAACATTAGTGCAACAGAGGGCTCTGGATGAAAATGGTGCCTACTCACCTGGGGTGATGCCAGAGTGCCCTGCCTGCCTTCTCTATTCCCAGAGGAACCAACCCGGCACTGACCAGCAGTGTGCTCTCTGCGACCATAGATGGTGCTCGAGCGGGAACCCCCATCCGGTCTCCCTGCGCACCATCCCTCCCAATTCCATAGAATCGGGAGAGAGGGTGCAGAAGGATGGAACAACCAGACCCAGATCTAGTCATCCACGAGTAGCCAGCATGTTGTCCAGCGTGATGGACATATCTAACAGCTGGTCGAAGGTGAGGGTGGTGTCTCTACAGGCCAGCTCCCGACGGACGTCCTCGCGTAGACTACAATGGTAATGATCGATCAGGGCCCTGTCGCTCCATCCAGCGCTGGCAGCCAAGGTCCTAAACTCCAAAGCAAACTCCTGTGCACTCCTCGTCTCCTGCCTCAGATGATAGAGGCGCTCACCTGCCGCTTTGCCTTCGGGTGGGTGGTCGAATACTAATGGTCCAACGCCGCATCCTCCTCTCTACACACAGTGCTGGCATACTCCAGGGCTTTCCCGGTGAGGCATGAAACGAGGGCGCAACTCTTCTCACAGTCCGATGGTACTGGGGAAACCGTGGCCAGATACAAGTTCAGTTTAAGAAGAAAACCCTGGCAGCCGGCAGTATCTCCGTTGTATCTCGTGGGTAGGGATAAATGGATCTTATTAGGTTCAGGAGGGGGAAAAGCGTTCAAAGGAGATCCCGGTTTTGGTGGTGGAGGCGCTGGAGAAACTCCCTGTCTCTCCCAGCGGGCCATATTCTGGACAATGCGATCCATGGCGGCGCTCAGACAGTCGATCTCCTCCGCTTGTTCCCGGACGTGTTCCTCCATCTGCATGAGCTAAGTGTCTTCTCCTGCTGACTTCATATTTTTGGTCAGAGATTCTGTCAGAGTCATGTGTATAGGTGGCAGGGAAGTCAGGCGCAGGAGAGTCAAACGGAGTGTAAATGGAGTCTTTTAATATAAGTCCACTTAACATGCTCCAAACACTAAATAGAGAGACTCTGTCCATAGGACAACAATCAGTCGTATATTGCACAACTCTGGCCTTTATGGAAGAGCGGCAAGAAGAAAGCCATTTCTTAAAGATATCCATAAAAAGTGTCGTTTAAAGTTTGCCACAAGCCACCTGGGAGACACACCAAACATGTGGAAGAAGGTGCTCTGAGCCAAATACAGGACCATTCTGGAAGAAAACCTGATGGAGTCTGCAAAAGTCCTGAGACTGGGACGGAGATTTGTCTTCCAACAAGACAATGATCCAAAACATAAAGCAAAATCTACAATGGAATGGTTCAAAAATAAACATATCCAGGTGTTAGAATGGCCAAGTCAAAGTCCAGACCTGAATCCAATCGAGAATCTGTGGAAAGAACTGAAAACTGCTGTTCACAAATGCTCTCCATCCAACCTCACTGAGCTCGAGCTGTTTTGCAAGGAGGAATGGGAAAAAATTTCAGTCTCTCGATGTGCAAAACTGATAGAGACATACACCAAGCGACTTACAGCTGTAATCGCAGCAAAAGGTGGCGCTACAAAGTATTAACTTAAGGGGGCTGAATAATTTTGCACGTCCAATTTTTCAGTTTTTGATTTGTTAAAAAGGTTTGAAATAGCCAATAAATGTCGTTCCACTTCATGATTGTGTCCCACTTGTTGTTGATTCTTCACAAAAAAATACAGTTTTATATCTTTATGTTTGAAGCCTGAAATGTGGCAAAAGGTCGCAAAGTTCAAGGGGGCCGAATACTTTCGCAAGGCACTGTACTTCTCTGTTATATCACATACATTATCAAGCATTTCACACATATTATCCAGATACTGACTGTTAGCACAAGGTGGTCTATAGCAGCTTCCCACAAGAATGGGCTTTAGGTGAGGCATATGAACCTGTAGCCATAATGCTGTTGAAGTAATTAACATGAGATCGTCTCTAAGCTTTACAGGAATGTGGTTCTGAATATAGACCGCAACACCGCCTCCTTTGGCATTTCTGTCTTTTCGGTAGATGTTATAACCATGTATTATACATTATATATCATCAAAGGTATTATCTAAATGAGTTTCGGAGATCGTCAGAAGAGGAGTGTCATCTGTTACAAGCAAGTTATTGACTTCATGGACCTTGTTTCTTAGGCTAAATATGTTAATATGGGCTATTTTTAGCACTTTTCTGTGTTGCTTGATTGTTTTTAATGCTTTACTGGGAAGCTTTTCAGAGGTAGACTTACTCATATTATTTACATTGGAGCTGATAGTGCAGGATGAGCTGCATAAAGTGGTCTTCCTACTATTGCACACCGCCTCAGTGCTGACAGTGTAACTGTCACGAATCCCGTTTCCTGAGTCTGTTTTTTGCCTGTGTTCTGTCCTGGAGTGTTTTTTCCGGCGTCCTGGAACGCACCCTGTCTGGTTGCCAGGCAATGTAGCCAGTTGGGAGTTCTGATTACCCGCACCTGTATCCCATCAGCTATCTGCACACCTGGTCCTGATCATCATCTCTCCTCTTCATAAGCCCGGACCTGACATCCATTCCCTGCCGGATCGTTAGCCATGAACAGTATGTTGTGCCATAGTATCAGCCTCAAGTTGGATAGAATTTGTTTTGTTGTTTTTTACGTATTGCTTGCCTTAAACTTACCTCCGTTTGTTCTGTCTTCAGTTACTCACCCGGATCATTTACCCCATTCCCGCCTGGTCGTCGGAGGATTCCGCTTCCCCATTGGATCCACCTATTTACTCCCATCAACTCACCACCGCTGCCCGCTACGCCACCTGGATATATCTACCCATTCACATTCACTTGTAAATAAATACTCACCTTCTTCCTACTCTCCTTGTCCTGGTCTGCTTCTGGGTTCGATTTTGAAGAAACGTGACAGTAACTCTGGTTTACAGGCTCATGATTACTGCTTACAATAGCTGTAGGATAAACATGTGTATTCGGTGCAATTACGGGTGCATAAATTAATATACTTACATTGTGTTTGCTAATGCCCCTAAGATCATGTACATTTGATGCAGCATTATGTTGACTCATTGCACAATGGTAGGGATTAACTGAGCTGGTCTTGGATAATTTACCAGTCATTGTTTCAACGCAGCCTTAAAATGTAAGTCCAGGAGCCAAGATAATTTGGATGGACTCTGTCAGTCCTGTAGAGTATGTTCTTTTTCCAGAAGGTGTGAAAGTTATCATTGAAAGTGACTCCAGCAGTGCTACAGTAGTCTTTTAGCCAGATGTGTCTTGCCAGTAGTCTGCTGAATCCTTCAAACCCGCGGCCCAACGATGCTACTGGACCTAACATTATTGTCTGTTTTTTGGTGTTTTTTAATGCTAAAATCAGTTGTTTAAAATCCATTTTCAAATGTTCTGAGCTAGCCCTCCTGATGTTGTTTGACCCCACATGGACTCTGACAGTGTCAGCTCCTGGCATCTGTGGTGGAACAGTCAGAAGCAGCCCTGTAATATCCTGTCCTCATGCTCCTGGGTAGTACAGGGATTTTGCCTTGGGGACCGAGATGTTTCTCAACATAGAGCTGCCTATGATGACAGCTGGTGATGTTGAATGGGCCGGTCTCTAAGGCAGCCTCACGGTCTGGTGAGGCTGGGAGCTCTCAGGATCTGAACCCGAGGTAGAAGCCACAGGAGAAGGAGACAGAACCGAGGACGAAGACGCAGGTACTTCCGGTTCCGATCTGGATTGGGAAGCCACCACGGACAAAGGCTCCGGAACCTCTGGATCCAGGGCACCAATGCTGTTTCTGGTCTGTGTCAGTTCCGGGTTCAACATCTCCATGGAGACCCCTGTTGTCAGAGAATGCCTTCTTAGACTTCCACGGCGAGTGATGTGCCTTTATGGCTGGTTGGTTGGGTCTGAATCAGCTACGTTCTCCAGGGAAGGGGGAGACCCCTTCAGGGATGGATCCCTGCCAATCGTCGGCTTTGGAGATCCGACACGGCAGTGAAACTAAAAATACAATTAGGTGGGCATGGGTTCCCCAGTAGCTTATGTAGGTTTTCTACTTGCTTGCTAAGAGTAGCAAATTTGCTCCTGTAGTCCTCTGCAAGCAAGCAGTTGCTACACTGAAAGTCAATGCGGTCCACATTGTCCCGGAACAAAGTAAAGTAAACACAGTTCCTGCAACGTTGGAAACATTCAATAGCGGCCTCCCTTTGAAACTGACGAGCCACCAAGGCTAGCTGGGCTTTCGCTTCTCTCCCCCTATACGGAATCTGGCAGGAAAGATAGCAGCACTCACAGCAATTTAGCCCAACAGAGCCGCATAATTCAAAATAAAATAAAAGTCTAGAAAAACACTGTCAGCTTTTAAACCGAGGTCTTTAGTTCAGGTTTCAGCTTTCGACAGGTTTCAGTTTTGGCAACAACAAACATACTTCGCGCTCCTTTGGCCTACTTACTCCTGAGTCCTGCCCTGGGCCTGGCTCTAGCCTCGATATCCGTGGTATCTCAGAGTTGGTTCTTGGAGAAGTCCACAGCTTTCTATGAACTGTGGAAACATTGCACTAGAGGAGGAAGAAGATCTGTAATTGTAAGAGCCTGTGTAATACTTTAGCGTAAATCAGCCTAATCCAGTGTTTCCCAAACCTGGTCCTCGGAAGCCCAAGGGGTGCACATTTAGTTTTTTGTCCTAACACTACACAGCTGATTCAAATGATCAAAGCTGGATGAATAGTTGATTATTTGAGGGCAAAAAAACGAAATGTGCACCCCATGGTCTAATCCCATCAATATCAAATCATACCTGACTTTCTCTCTATCTTTCTTTATCTAACCTCCCTTCCCTGTCTTACAATTATTATCTCATCTCTGTTTCGCTCTTTCCCTCTCTATATCTCTCTCTTTTTTATTTATCTCTGCATTCACATGATGAGAATGTGTGTGTTTTTGCCTGTGGACACATAGTGGTAGTGAACGTCTTTTAAGGGCATGTCAGGTGTGTTTGTAGTTACAGCTAACCCACAGTACTACTACTACAATGTTTGTGTGTGGCCTCCTTCATGCCCAGTTAGTAACTGTCACTGACCTGGAGAGATGTGTAGGCAATACGCTCCCAGCTTAGAGTTTCACGACACAGTCAGGAGGAGAGAAATGTGGAAGGGGTCATATCCCTCCCTGTCTTTTTCCTGCCTCACTTTCTCTTTCACTCCTCTCTCTCTTTGTTACTTGACTCTCAGGTATGTGTGGAACTCTCCCTCCCCTCTGAAGCTCCTCAGGCAGTCCTCTTTTGAGAAGAATCGGAGTGATGCCCACTGTCAAGGTTGCTACACTGTTTTTATTTATACTGGAGATGGATTCAAATCAAATCAAAGTTTATTTGTCAAATGTAAGGTACAACCTTACAGTGAAATGCTTACTTACAGGCTCTAACCAACAGTGCAAAAAAAGGTATTAGGTGAACAATAGGTAAGTAAATGAATAAAAACAACAGAAAGACAGTGAAAAACAGTAGAGAGGCTATAAAAGTAGCGAGGCTACATACAGATGCCGGTTAGTCAGGTTGATTGAGGTAGTATGTACATGTAGATATGGTTAAAGTTACGATGCATATATGATGTACAGAGTAGCAGTAGCGTAAAGAGGGGTTGGCGGGTGCTGGGTGGCGGGACACAATGCAGATAGCCAATGTGCGGGAGCACTGGTTGGTGGGCCCAATTGAGGTAGTATGTACATATGTGCATGAATGTATAGTTAAAGTGACTATGCATATATGATAAACAGAGAGTTGCAGCAGTGTAACAGAGGGGTGGGGGGAGCACACAATGCAAATAGTTCGGGAAGCACTTGGCGATACGGTACCGCTTGCCATGTGGTAGTAGAGACAACAGTCTATGACTGGGGTGGATGGGGTCTTTGAGAATTTTTAGGGCCTTCCTCTGACACCGCCTGTTGTAGAGGGCCTGGATGGCAGGCAGCTTAGCCCCAGTGATGTACTGGGCCGCACGCACTACCCTCTATAGTGCCTTGTGGTCGGAGGCCGAGCAATTGCCGTAACAGGCAGTGATGCTCTCGATGTTGAAGCTGTATGAATCATTTTGAGGATCTCAGGACCCATACCAAATCTTTTTCATTTCCTGAGGGGGAATAGGCTTGTCGTGCCCTCTTCACGACTGTTAGTGATGTGGACACCAAGGAACTTGAACCTCTCAACCTGCTCCACTACAGCCCTGTCGATGAGAATGGGGGCGTGCTCAGTCCTCCTTTTCCTGTAGTCCACAATAATCTCCCTAGTCTTGGTTACGTTGAGGGATAGGTTGTTCTGGAACCAACTGGCCAGGTCTCTGACCTCCTCCCTGTAGGCTGTCTCGTCATTGTCAGTGATCAGGCATACCACTGTTGTGTCGTCTGCAATCTTAATGATGGTGTTGGAGTCGTGCCTGGCCATGCAGTCATGTGTGATCAGGGAGTACAGGAGGGGACTGAGCACGCACCCCTGGGGGGCTCCAGTGTTGAGGATCAGCGTGGCAGATGTGTTGCTTCCTAACCTCACCACCTGGGGGGGCCCGTCAGGAAGTCCAGGATCCAGTTGCAGAGGGAAGTGTTTAGTCCCAGGATCCTTAGCTAGGTGATGAGCTTTGAGGGAACTATGGTGTTGAACGCTGAGCTGTAGTCAATGAATAGCATTTTCACATAAGTGTTCCTTTTGTATAGGTGGGAAAGGGCAGTGTGGCGTGCAATAGAGATTCCATCATCTGTGGATGTGTTTGGGTGGTATGCAAATTGGAGTGGATCTAGGGTTTCTGGGATAATGGTGTTGATGTGAATCATTACCAGCATTTCAAAGCACTTAATGGCTACGGACGTGAGTGCTGTGGTCTGTAGTCAGTTAGGCAGGTTGCCTTTGTGTTCTTGGACCCAGGGACTATGGTGGTCGGCTTGAAACATGTTGGTATTACAGACTCAATCAAGGACATGTTGAAAATGTCAGTGAAGACACCTGCCAGTTGGTCAGCACATGCCCGGAGCACATGTCCTGGTATGTAGACCTCTTTAAAGGTCTTACTCACGTCGGCTACGGAGAGCGTGATCACTAGTCATCCGGAACAGCTGATGCTCTCATGCATGACTCAGTGTTGCTTGCCTCGAAGCGAGCATAGAAGTGATTTAGCTCGTCTGGTAGGCTCGTGTCACTGGGCAGCTCGCAGCTGTGCTTCCCTTTGTAGTCTAATAGTTTGGAGAGTGCTGTGCTCCTAACTTAGTCTACAGTTGACTCCATAGCCTCCGTTTTCATATGGTCTCCATATCGACTCTACCCATGAGAGAGCATGCTTTCGTGATTGATGAAATGGTGATGTAATAGTTATTTGCTAGTTAATGGTTAGTTACACTTCAATATTCACAGGATATTAGTGGTATTAAGTGTAGTTCACGAGTCGTTAAGGATTCTCAACATATAATAGCAGTGTAGTTAAACTCTTGAAGCTAGGGGGCATTATTTTTATGTTTGGAAAAATAACGTTCCCAAAGTAAACGGCCTATTTCTCAGGATCAGATGCTAGAATATGCATATAATTAACAGATTAGGTGTAAGGTATTTCCTCCTCTTCTTCCGAAGAGGTGAGGCGAGAAGGATCGGAGGACCAATATGCGGCGTGGTAAGTGTCCATGGTTCTTTTAATAAGAAATACTTAACATGAACACAACTGAATACAAAAACAATAAACTTGGAACGAACAAAACCCAAAACAGTACCGTGTGGTGAAAAACACAGACACGGAAACAAACACCCACAAACAAACAGTGAAACCCAGGCTACCTAAGTATGATTCTCAATCAGAAACAACTAATGACACCTGCCTCTGATTGAGAACCATACTAGGCCGAAACATAGAAATCCCCAAATTATAGAAAACCAAACATAGACTGCCGACCCCAACTCACGCCCTGACCATACTAAATAATGACAAAACAAAGGAAATAAAGGTCAAAATGTGACATTAGGATAGAAAACACTCTAAAGTTTCCAAAACTGTCAAAATATTGTCCGTGAGTATAACAGAACTGATATTGCAGGCGAAACCTGATGAAAATCAAACCAGGAAGTGGCTTCTATTTTGAAAGCTCCATGTTCCATAGCATGCCTTCGCGCCATTTAAAGGGATATCAACCAGATTCCTTTTCCTATTGCTTCCTCAAGGTGTCAACAGTCTTAGACATAGTTTCAGGCTTTTATTTTGAAAAATGAGCGAGAAAGAGAATATCGCGTCAGGTGTTCACATGAGTTTTGCTCGCGCAACAGAGTTTGGGCAGTCATTTCCTTTCCCTCTCCTACTGATAATCACAGTTGCGGTTGAAATATTATTGATTATATATTGTCACACCCTGGTCAAAGTATTTTGTGTTTATCTTTATTTATTTGGTCAGGCCAGGGTGTGGCATGGGTTTTTGTATGTGGTGTGTATGTATGGGGATTGTAGCTAGTGGGGTGTTCTAGCTAAGTCTATGGCTGTCTGAAGTGGTTCTCAATCAGAGGCAGGTGTTTATCGTTGTCTCTGATTGGGAACCATATTTAGGCAGCCATATTCTTTGAGTTTGTCGTGGGTGATTGTCCTTAGTGTTAGTTTGCACCAGTTTAGGCTGTTTCGGTTTTCATTACGTTTATTATTTTGCACTGTTTGTATTTAGATTCATGTTGCTATAGTCACAATAAACATGGATCGCAATCTACACGCCGCATTTTGGTCCGACTCTCCTTCTCACCAAGAAAACCGTTACATATATTTTAAAAACAACCTGAGGATTGATTATAAAAAACGTTTGACATGTTTCTGTGGACATTATGCAAACTATTTGGAATTTTTCTGCGTTGTCGCTATGCAATTCAGCGGATCTTGATGACAATTATCCCGCTACAGGGATGGGTAGCGTCAAGAAGTTAATGATTCCCTACATCTAATTTCTATGCTTCATACCATGTAGTTAATGACAAAACCAGCATTATGTGGTTAATGACTTATTACAGCAAATGTTTTAGTTGTGGTATGTTTCAAGTCAGTTTCAGCCTTCAGTCTTGTTCTGACTGTAGTTTAGATAAGAGAGAGAAATAGAATGCACCCTGAGTGGAGGCTAGTCCTAGACAGATTCCCATTTGAAATGCATTCCATATGTCAGATTCCTGCATCCTTAGTGGTCTGCTCTAAAGTGGAGGAGAGGGTACTTGGAAACTTTAGTGTTTTTTATCCAATACTAATAATAATATGCATATATTAGCAACTGAGACTGAGGAGCAGGCCGTTTAGTTTGGGCAACTTATTCATCCAAGCTGCTCAATACTGCCCCCCAGCCAATTAAGTTAATGCAACCGCTGTGTCAGATTTCAAAAAAACTTTACGGAAAAAGCAAACCATGCAATAATCTGAGCACAGCGTTCAGACAACAAAGCAGCCAAAAAGATATCTGCCATATTCTGCAGTCAACATTAGTCAGAAATAGCATTTATAAATATTCACGTACCTTTGATGATCTTCATCAGAATGCACTCCCAGGAATCACAGTTTGATGTTGATGTTGATGTTTGATTTGTTTGATAAAGTTCATCATTTATGTCCAAATAGCTTCTTTTGTGAGCGCGTTTGGTAAACATATCCAAATGCCAGTTCAGGTCCAGCCGAATGTCGAATGAAAAGTTTAAAAAGTTATATTACAGCCCGTAGAAACTTGTAAAACTAAGTATAAAATCAATCTTTAGGATGTTTTTATCATAAATGTTCAATAATGTTTCAACCGGAGAATTCCTATGTCTGTAGAAAAGCAAAGGAACGAGAGCTAACTCTCTCGTGACCGCGCCTTAGAGCCTGTAAAACTCTGCCAGACACCTGGCTCAATCAGCTCTCATTCTCTCCCCTTCCATAGTAGAGGCCTGAAAAATAGTTGTAAAGACTGTTGACATCTAGTGGAAGCCCAAGGAAGTGCAATATGACCCCATTTACACTGTATATTGGAATGGCAAAGAGTTGAAAAACTACAAACCTCAGATTTCGCACTTCCTGGTGGGATTTTTCTCAGGTTTTCGCCTGCCATATGAGTTATGTTATACTCACAGACATAATTCAAACAGTTTTAGAAACTTCAGAGTGTTTTCTATCCAATACTGCTAATGATATGCGTATAATAGCATCTGGGACAGAGTAGCAGGCAGTTTACTCTGGGCACGCTATTCATCCAAGCTACTCAATACTACCCCCCTGTTACCAAGAAATTAAATTACTATAAATATTTAACTTTCATGAAATCACAAGTGTAATACATCAAAATAAAGCTTAACTTTGTTGTTAATCCAGCCGCCTTGTCAGATTTCAACCAGGCTTTACGGTGAAAGCAAACCATGTGATTACTTGAGGTCAGCGCCCAGCACGCAAAACATTACCAGCCAAGTAGATTAGTCACAGCAGTCAGAAATAGCAATAGAATTAATGATGATCTTCATATGCTTCCACTCACAAGACTCCCAGTTACACAATAAGTGTTAGTTTTGTTCGATAAAGTCCCTCTTTATATCCAAAAACCGGCAATTAGTTAGCGCATTTTGTTCAGTAATCCAATGGCTCAAATGCAGTTACAACAGGCAGACGAACATTCCAAATAGTATCCGTAAAGTTCATAGAAACATGTCAAACGATGTTTGTAATCAATCCTCAGGTTGTTTTTATCCTAAATAATCGATAATATTTCAACCGGACAATAACGTTGTCAATATAAAAGGTAAACAATAGAGGCACTATCTCAGTCACACGCATGAAAAAGCTCTGTGACAAAGCAGGGTCCACTGCACGCCCAATTTTTCAGTTTTTGATTTGTTAAAAAAGTTTGAAATATCCAATAAATGTCGTTCCACTTCATGATTGTGTCCCACTTGTTGTTGATTCTTCACAAAAAAATACAGTTTTATATCTTTATGTTTGAAGCCTGAAATGTGGCAAAAGGTCGCAAATTCAAGGGGGCCGAATACTTTCGCAAGGCACTGTAGTTATTTGGATCGTATAGGTTAATAAGCCATATCTGTTTATGGTCCAATAACATATTTAAAATCATCCATCTACTGTACCTTGAGGATCTGTTTGACCATTTGACCACATTCTGATAAAAATTACTGTTAATTAATATCATCACCCTTTTTGAATTTCTTTGCCCATGGGAGCAATTTATTTTGCCCCCCAGTCCTTTTTCCACACAGCTTCATCTAAAATTGTTGAGTTTCCTGTAAACAATATACTGTATATTATATCCATTGTCTTTTAGCCAGGTAAATACTGATTGTCTTTTCTTATCATCTGCTATGCCATTACAATTACAACTGGCTATACTTATTTCACCATTTAACTTAAATCCCCTTAGGGCTAGGAGGCAGTATTCTCAATTCCGGATGACTGACGTGCCCAAAGTAAACTGCCTGTTACTCAGGCCCAGAAGCTAGGATATGTATATTGGTAACATTGGATAGAAAACACTCTGAAATTTCTAAAAATGTTAAAATAATGTCTGTGTGTATAACATAACTAATATGGCAGGCAAAAACCAGAGGAAAATCCATCCAGAATTATATTTTTTTTAGGTCACAGGCCATTTCAATGCAAGCCTATGTGATATCCCAAAAAAATAGGACCCAGATTGCAGTTCCTATGGCTTCCACTAGATGTCAACAGTCTTTAGATAGGGTTTCAGGCTTGTTTCTTGAAAAACGAGTTGTAGTTTATCCAAGGTGTCCCTCATGTCCCGCAAAGCCTTTTTTAAATCTGACAATGCGGTTGGATTAACAAGAATTTAAGCTTTGAAATTATTGAAAATACTTGTATGTTCATGAATGTTTAATATTAGGATTTTGTCGCACTGAATTTGACGCACTCCAACTTCAGCGGATGTGGTCGATTTTGATCCCGCTAGCGGGATCCGAGCCCTATACCTGTTTCAAATGTATTTATCATAATATAGGTTTGTAAATGAACTATTAAAACCTCTTAGGGATCCCTTAACGCTCGAATCCCATTAGCGGGATAGATTTGACAACACCCGGTGAAATTGCAGAGCGCCAAATTCAAACTACATATAAGTGTAATACATCAACATAAAGCTTCACTTCTTGTTAACCCAGCTGATGTGTCAGATGTCAAAATGGCTTTATGGCGAAAGCATACCATGCTATTATCTGAGGACAGCGCCCCGCATACAAAAACATTAAAATCATTTTTCAACCAGGCAGGTGCGACACAAAAGTCAGAAATAGTGATATAATAAATGTCTTACCTTTGAAGATCTTCATCTTTTTGCAATCCCAAATGTCTCAGTGACACAATGAATGGTTGTTTTGTTCAATAAATTCCTTCTTTATATCCCCAAAATGTCAATTTATTTGGCGCGTTTGATTCTGAAATACACCGGTTCCAACTCGCCCAACATGACTACAAAGTATCTAATAAGTTAGCTGTAAACTTAGTCCAAACATTTCAAACAACGTTTCTAATCCAACCTCAGGTACCCTAAAATGTAAATAATCGCTAAAATTTAAGACAGGATAAAATGTTTCCAAAACCGGAGAAAAATAACGAGGAGCGTGGTCCTGTTCACACGCACCAAAAGACTTCAGTCTATATGAGTGACACATGGAAAGAATAGGACTACTTCTTCATTTCTCAAAAGAAAAACATTGAACAATTTCTAAAGACTGTTGACATCTAGTGGAAGCCATAGGAACTGAAATCTTGGACCTAATAAATCAGGTTTCTCATAGAAAAGCATTGGAAAACACAATGACATAAAACAATATTTTCCCTGGATGGATTGTGCTTGGGGTTTTGCCTGCCAAATCAGTTCTGTTATACTCACAGACATTATTTTAACATTTTTAGAAACTTCAGTGTTTTCTATTCAATGATACCAATATACATATCCTAGCTTCTGGGCCAGAGTAACAGGCCGTTTACTTTGGGCACGCTTTTCATTCGGATGAAAATACTGCCCCCCTAGCCCAAAGAGGTTTTAACAAGACATTTTTGGAGTGGTTGAAAAACGAGTTTCAATGACTCCAACCTAAGTGTATGCAAACCTCCGACTTCAACTGTAGCTGCATCTGTGGAAAGGGCCGTTCTCTTTTTTATTTTCCCCATGTTTGCCCCACCTTTCCTTTTTCTGACTGTTCATTTCCCCCCGTGCAACTTGTCTAAAATGTTATCGGTAGTGAAGCAGGTAGATGGTTGCACGACAAAGCCTATTCCCCCTCAGGAAAATAAAAATATTTGGCATGGGTCCTCAGATCCTCAAAAGGTTCTACAGCTGCAACAGTACGCTCTCTGACTGCTTGCATCACTGCCTGGTACGGCAACTGCAAGGCTTCCGACTGCAAGGCACTACAGAGGGTAGGGCGTATGGCCCAGTACATCACTGTACCTCTATACCAGGCGGTGTCAGAGGAAGGCCCTGAAAATTGTAAAAGACCCCAGCCACCCCAGTCAAAGACTGTTCTCCCTACTACCGCATGGCAAGAGGTACCGGAGTGCCAAGTCTAGGACCAAAAGGCTTCTCAACAGTTTTTACCCCCAAGCCATAAGACTCCTGAACAGGTGGCTACCCGGACTATTTACATTTTGTCCACCCAAAATTTTATCAAATCACTACCCGGACTAGTTGCATTGTGTGTGTGTGTGTCCGTCCCAACCCCTCATTTACGCTACTGCTGCTCTCTGTTTATCATATATGCATAGTCACTTCATGTATATACTGTAGCCTCACTACTGTTATAGCCTCGCTACTGTATATAGCCTCGCTACTGTTATTATTCACTGTCTTTTACTGTTGTTCTTTATTTCCTTATCTATTGTTCACCTAATACCACATTTTTACTTAAACATTTCACTGTTGGTTAGGGCCTGTAAGTAAGTATTTCACTGTATGGTCTACACCTGTTTTATTTGGTGAATGTGACAAATGAACTTTGATTTCACCCTCGGCAGGGACACTGCAGCGAGAGAGTGAGAGTCGCACCTGATGCGTGGATTCTCCATCAACTTATTCCTGCTTGCTATATTATTTCTGGTCAAGTTGATTATTCACGGCAGGCCAAAACGACCCTCAGGCCACCGGGAAATGTCCCTACGGCCAGTCCGCCACTTTTTGCTTGTGTGTGTGCTCAGCACGGGTGTGTAGAGGGAAAAGTCCTAATGCAGTTGAGGGAGTGAGACACAGAGGGGAAAGGGAATCTAGGGAGAAGAACTGTGTGATGCTTGGCTTCTTTTTTTTGTTGTGCCCCGCAAATGCACATGTACAAATGTAACACTAGAGCCAAAGAAAATTAATGTATTCCTCAAGACAAAAATATAGTTTTACAGTATTTGAAAAATATATATTTTTGGTTAAAGATACTCGATGACTCATTATGCCCTATTCTTAAAGCTGCAATATATTTATTTGTGGGGGGACCTGACCAAATCCACATAAAAATGTAAGATATAGATCTGTCATTGTCATTGAAATTAAGTCTAAGAAGTGGTTGAGCTGTTCTATGTTCATTTTTTGTATGCTTCCTGTGCTTAAGTTTCATTTTTGCGTCTTTTACTCTCAGTTTTGTACACCAGCTGAAAATAGAATGTTTATTTATGGAAAATACATTTCACTGCAGTTTTGATGGTATAATGATTCTCTACACTATGCTTTCTTGTTTTTTCAAATAAACTGATATTAGGCGAACTATTTGAATTTTAGCAACCAATAAATGGCGGAGAGATTTCTGCATAGTGCACCTTTTAACGTATACTACTTCCCATCTATAACTCTGATGTTGACTCCAGACCCCTTCTCTCCTCTCCTCTCTCTCTACAGAGTCACCGAGGCTGGTTTCGGGACAGACAAGTTCTTCAATATCAAGTGCAGGGCCTCCGTGCCTCGGCCCAACATGATCATCCTGTGGATGGCAATACTTTGTATGAATAAAAAGTATAACACTAATATTTAAAATTATTAATTAATTACAATTTGCATCGGGCTGCTTCTGGGGGGATTCTAGTAAGATCCCGTCAAAGTCGGCTGAATTCCGATAGATGGAAACGGCCCGATGTACTTGGGCCGATTCTGGGCAGTCATTCATTTTGATCCCGGGCCCAGTCCGACACCCGATTCCAGGCCGATTCAATCAGTTCTGGGGGGCTGTTTCTGGGCCGATTTTTCATTGCTAGCTGGGTTTGATACTGTTGATCATGCTATTTTATTGAATAAGTTGTCTACGATAGGCCAGAGTTCTAACTCCTGTTCATGTTTTCATGATTATCTTAGTGACAGAAATCAGGACATCGTGATTCATGGGGTTAAGTCTGAATTTCTTGAAATACATAAAGGAGGCATCACAGGGGTCGATTTTGGGACCTGTTCTCTTCACTATTTACAGTATATAAACACTGTGGGTCCATCTGTTAAAATCTACAGTGCATTTGGAAATTATTCAGACTCCTTGACTTTTTCAAAATGTTGTTATGTTACAGCCTTATGTAAATAGATGTGTATTTTTAGATTAAGGCCGTGACGTAACAACATTAAGGAGTCAGAATAGTTTTGTAAATAAGTTATGTATTTTTTTGAATAAGTATTCAGACCGTTTGCTATGAGACTCGAAATTGAGCTCAGGTGCCAGAAGGACCAGAAGTCCCAACAAGAATAGTAAACAAACAAAAATTTGACCAACTGGGGTCCTTTTATTAGTCCCCACAAGGTCAATTAGGGTTAGGGTTAGGGGTTTTGAATGTGACTGAATTGTGTGTCCCCACAAGATTATTTATACAAGACTTTGTGTGTGTTTATGTCTGCATTACATGCTTGTATACAATCTGGGGTCAGAGAGGAGAGACCCAGGCCAGATGAGGCTACAGCTGTTGAGCTGCTCAGACTGAAAGAGACTGGAATTCTTACTTGAAGACGATGAGAGCCTGACCACAAGGACTCCAAACAGATGGGCTATCTGGATCTGTTTTTTCAGGTTACCAATGCAGTCCTCCGCCACCATACTCGGGGAGGGCGAGAGGGAGAGACTCCCCAGCCCTTCTGCTTCTCATTACAGACCTCACAATTAACATAGCTAACACACGTGTTAATGTTTTTAAATGTATGTAAAGTATTTTTTCTGTAATGTATTTCTATTGTGTTGCACCTCAGTAAGACTAGTTGTCGCCTTAGGCGTCGGCTCATGTGTAACCTAATAAATAAAAGCCGCCACCTTGGTCCTCATTCAATTTCCCACATATCTCTCTTTCGCTCCCTCCTCTCTAACATGATTTGAAGTAATCATTTGATTAGCAGGTGTCGTGTCTTTGGCATCATTAAAGTGAAGACTGTTATTTTATCAAATACATTCCCTGTAATTATTATTACGTGATTTAACTAATCATGTAAATGTAATTAACTAGGAAGTCGGGGCACCAATGAAAAACTTCAGATTACAAAGTTAGAATTTTCCTTATATAACTCTTCAGATATTTTCATATCTGATCAATTTGTCTCCTAATTAATAAATTATCCTTTACCTCACGTTAGTCTCATTCCAAACGTTGTTAATTGTTGGTTATCCGCACGAACCCAGCCTTTACTATGAATCATCAATACACCAATTGTCATAATAATTGATTTACTAACTAAATAATCACAGAAATGCATAAACAAACAACACAGTAGATATGATACTAATAAAATGATAGGGGAGGTTCCCTAGTGGGCTAAGCCGAAATGACGGCTTGGTGGACAAAGGCAAGTGGGTGTGGACTGAGAACAGTGGGAAAAACAAAAAAGGAATCACTACACAGTTGATAATTGTATTAATTGAAATGCTAATCCTTTGCACATGAACGCTCACTCATTCGGGAATTACTGCAATAAATATATATTTACGCTCAGTGTGTTGTCATGATCTCTTTTGGAATCGTCCGTCTGTCTGTTGGAGAGTTCATGTGAGCATCTCTCTCTGAAGATCAGTCTTTCGTGGTTAGAATGGATACTTCAGAGTACTATTCAGAAATGTTCTCATAGTTTCGGCAGTTGCCGGTCTTTGCATCCCAGGTTGACGTAATTAGTATCTAACATTTGCTCTTATTCCGTCGGTTCAACTCTGAGACTATTGATCCCATTTCCACCTGTGTAGCCAATGCTCCATGTGGTATGGTTAGGAGGTTTTTGTGGTCTAAACTCAACCTGTGCCCCCTCGGTGTCCATCGAGGTATGCGGGGTCTGAAGAGGCTTTCCTCAGGAGGTGGTTTATTTATAACAGTAGAAAAGGGCTGTTCCATGACGCCAGATCATGTCTGTGCTCACAGGGACGGACCAAAGACTTAGTTCAACTTTAATAGAGAATACAATTCTCACACATTTAAAGATTAACATCATATTTCATCATTTTACAAAGAGTTCTTCACAAAGAGATATCTTTACTAATTCATTTTATACAACAAATTGCAAACCCCATAATTGAGAAATGTACATATTCAGAGATATAGTCATGTGTGTTTCCTGTCCTCTCTGAGGTCACCAATTGAAGCACACTCGTCATACCCGTCCCTTAAGTGTCCACGGACAATCCCCACCTTCTCACAAGACATTTTGAGGATTTAGGAGTTCACCATGTGAAATCCTTTGTTCTCTCTATGTGTCTCTTTCTGCATGGCCATTGGGAGAGCATCTCCTCCGTGAATTTACGACCTGAGATAACAGAACCTGGGTGTAGGAGAGAGAGAGAGGGGGAAGCCACTAGCTATACCCAAAATGGGCCACACAGGGCAAATAGAACCTTGGCCTGGGTCTCCGGTCAAGGAGGGGGGTTAAATGGAGACGAAGGAGGGTGGGGTGTATGTTCAAACCCCACTCCTGGTTTAAATCACTGCCCTCTCAGACAGCTCCTCAGCTGAGCAAATAATGAAGTGGGTTAGCTAAGTTAATTGTGAGGGCTGTGACAAGAAGCAGAAGGGCTGGGGAGAATAGCCATCTCTTGCATACAAACACACACACACACACCGTGTCATACTGTATGAGTAAGAAATCCTGAGTCATTGGTCAAGCTTCTTGTAATCAGTGTAATCAGGTAGTTAGATTCCCCTTGTTGAAATGATACAGATGAATACCATTCATTCTCTGTGCCTGACATCCAACACCACTGCACTTCTGACCATGATGAGTTTAATTTACATTTAGCATTGAGTTTCACATTGACTTACTATGTTTCCATTAGGTTGGAATGAATCTCTATCTCTCTCTCTGTCTCTTTCCCTTTTGTATCGTAGAACCTGAGTATCGCAGAACCTGAGTATGGTGGCGGAGGGCTCCATCAGTAACCTGAAGAAGCAGATCCATATAGCCCACCTGTTTGGAATCCTTGTGGTCGTGGCTCTCAACATCTTCAAGTAAGAATTTCAGTCTGAGCAGCTCAACAGCTGTATCCTCAGCTGGCCTGGGTCTCTTCCTCTCTCTCTCTGACCCCAGATTTCTTAAAAGCATGCAATGCACTTATGCAGACACAACATGTATGGTCTTAGAATTTAGATCAGTTTACGACAAAGATACGCAAACACATATGAGCGTCCGTGACCACACACACACGTAATGTAGTTGAGGTCAGTGTTTAGAGAGCTGAATTTGTTTGACCTAGCATTAGTCTGTCAGTGTAACTGAGGAATTTACACAGGAACTGTGGCCTGTAAGCAGCTATTAGAGTGTGGTTACATTTCTCCAGGTCCATCCCTCAGCTTTTTACCAAAAGAAAGGTGGGGAGATGGCTTTGTTTCAATGAAGGATTCAAGCTTTAAATACCTCAAGGTTGCCCTCTCATTTAAATACATCATGTGTCCCAATGGCTGTGTCACACCACACCATTCATTGCTCTACGTTTGTTCCTCTTGTTGTCTCTAAGGTTACGGTATTCTTGGTTACTCCACAGGACAAATACCCAGGAAGAGATTGACCTGGAGTGCAAGATCGCCAACGAGTCTGAGGCGTCGGATGCCATGCTATATCATCATGGAAGTATGTGAAAGGAAGTAGGCTAAATAGACGGGCTTGTCACGTTTCTGCAAAGCCTTCTGGCTTGTGATGTAAGAGTGTGCAGGAATTAGGTTGCTATGTCCGGTCATTATAAAATGCCCCAATATAACACACTTTGTTTATACACCAGTTGGAGAAGTTATTCATTTCTCCAACAATTCTAGCATTACAGTATATGGGGTTTTATGTGAACCTATGGCAATGAGACACAGTGCTATCTTATTTATGTGTAAGCACTTGGTGGTTGTTAGCATTAGCATGATGTAGCACGGCCCTGTGACATTGTTTGGAGCTTGTCATTCCTCTGCTATACCATACAGAGGAGGTGTGAAGAGAACACTGGCCAAGACTGGGCCTGCTTTGGGCCAACCATACAGCTAGTAGAGAGGTGGTTACTCAAGTGATGATTAATGGGGGCGCTATTTCATTATTGGATAAAAAAAACGTGCCCGTTTTAAGCGCAATATTTTGTCACGAAAAGATGCTCGACTATGCATATAATTGACAGCTTTGGAAATAAAACACTCTGACGTTTCCAAATCTGCAAAGATATTGTCTGTGAGTGCCCCAGAACTGATGCTACAGGCGAAACCAAGATGAAACTTCAAACAGGAAGTGAGCAAAATTTTTGAGGCGCTGTTTTCCATTGTCTCCTTATATGGCTGTGAATGCGCAAGGAATGAGCCTACACTTTCTGTCGTTTCCCCAAGGTGTTTGAAGCAATGTGACGTATTTGTAGGCATATCATTGGAAGATTGACCATAAGAGACTACATTTACCAGGTGTTCGAAATTGGTGCGCAATCTCCAGCTGCAAGCATTCTTCCATGTGATTCAGACGTGAAACCAGACTTCCACGAACGATATATCATCGAAGAGATATGTGAAAAACACCTTGAGGATTGATTCTAAACAACGTTTGCCATGTTTCAGTCGATATTATGGAGTTAATTTGGAAAAAAGTTCGGCGTTTTGATGACTGAATTTTATTTTATTTTTTTTTCGGTTTTGATTTCTCCTTCACAAAGAATATTTTTGGAAAAACTGAACGTTTGCTATCTAACTGAGAGTCTCCTCATTGAGAACATCCAAAGTTCTTCAAAGGTAAATGATTTTATTTGAATGCTTTTCTTGTTTTTGTGAAAATGTTGCCCGCTGAATGCTACGCTAAATGCTACGCTAGCTATCAATACTGTTACACAAATGCTTGTTTTGCTATGGTTGAAAAGCATATTTTGAAAATCTGAGATGACAGCGTTGTTAACAAAAGGCTAAGATTGAGAGCTAGCATATTTATTTCATTTCATTTGCGATTTTCATGAATAGTTAACGTTGCGTTATGGTAATGAGCTTGAGGCTGTATTCACGATCCCGGATCCGGGATGGCTAGTATCAAGAGGTTTTAACCTTGCCTGGCACCTGAAGACTTGAGCTCCCCTAGTCAGTCCCACGATGATAACTGAGGTTCTGAGTCTTAGACATTTACATTCAGCCTGTGCACATTGTCCCTGTAATACCTTTATAGCGGTACAGTGTGAAATATGTTGACCCAGAGTTAAAGTCTTAAAACGAATCTAGGCTCATGTGGATGAAGCCTCTTCTAACCACAAGATTATTAAAGACCAGTGACTGGTGACTAACTGGACAGATACAGACAAACAGCTGACGGCCTGAGGGGCCTGATTCACAGTCGATGCTTTTGCAGACTCTGCCATTCAGATTTGCCACATAGGTGTGTTCAGTATGGAGTAAAAAATACATAGCTGACTAAAGTATAGATCTGGGGAGCCACCATCATGCATCTTCATTATAACCATGCTGCTTACAATTTTCAAGTCATTTTAAGATCGGTGAGACATAGTTATTGTGGGCAGGGCTGTTTAGGTATAACGCCATTACAGTAATGAATGGAAGGAAAGAGTGAATTAGATTAACACTGTGCTGGAGCCTAGGATGGGTCAAAGTCACAGCAGTGGGAAATGGTATCTGGTACCACAGGAACCTACAGAGAATAAGATCCAACAAGACGTGACTTGTTGATTGCAGATCTCATTCAGATCGAATAGGAACACAACAACAATATCTGCTTGTTTTTATCCAATTTAAATGTAATTATTTGCTTGTGGGAATTTTATAAAACAAAACATCAACAATATCCAAGGTCTGAGGAATCATTTATTTAATTGACCCTAATAAATCTGATTAGAATTAAAGACAAAACAAATATTGATGAGATTGTGTAGCTTTGAGAGAAGGAGTGGGAATTCTCTCCATGGCTGAGGAGACTGTTTTGCAAGCTTGTTCTATAATAGCATTTTGTGGTGGAGAGAAAATCAAGATGATTATGTCCCTGTCTGCTTTGGAGGGCAAGGGTTGACTGTTATTTTTAGTTTTTGGAGGTGCAATTATATTACCTACCTTAGAGACTGGATTGCTCACGTGCATGCGCTGGTGTGTGTAGGTCAATGGAGCCATTGCTTGTCTGTTTGATTAGCGGTGGTATCATGTAGCTGTCCTCAGATGTCTGGCTAGGCATGGTTTACAACCCGAGCTAAGGACTGTCAACAAGCACAAGACATACTGCAATCCATAGGTTGTTTTAACTTTTGTCTCCTGAAAAAATGTGACAGACACCTCATCTTTTGAGATTAAACATTTAGATTAGAATCAGAATCACTTTCATTTGTCATGTACATTTACATGTACGTGGAATTTAACCTGATGAAATGGTGCTGACCAAAGTAAACAGAACATATATGGGACAATAAAAACTGTAATATCTTATGTTTCACCGTGACATGACTGAACGATGACACGGATAATATACAGTTGGCTGGGTGTTCCGTGCATCGGCAGGACAGAACAACTGCGTCCAAGGGGTGGGGGTGTGTCTATTTGTCAATATCTAATATTAAGGTATTGAGGTATTGCTCGTCTAAGGTAGAGTACCTCATGATAAGCTGTAGACCACACTATCTACCAAGAGAGTGTGTCTATATTCTTCGTAGCGATCTATTTACCATCACAAACCGATGTTGGCACTAACACCGCACTCAACGAGCTATATAAGGCCATAAGCGAACAAGAAAATGCTCATCCAGATTTGGCGCTCCTAGTGGCCGTGGACTTAATGCAGGCAAACTTAAATCCATTTTTACCTAATTTCTACCAGCACGTCACATGCAACCAGAGCAACAAAAAAGACTCACCTTTATTCCACACACAAGCTCTCCCTCACCCTCCATTTAGCAAATCTGACCATAATTCTATCCTCCTGATTCCTGCTTACAAGCAAAAACTAAGCAGGAAGTACCAGTGACTCGCTCAATACGGAAGTGGTCAGATGAAACAGTTGCTACGCTACAGGATTGTTTTGTTAGCACAGACTGGAATATATTCTGGATTTCATCCAATGGCATTGAGGAGTATACCACCTTAATCATTGGCTTCATCAATAAGTGCATTGACGAAGTCGTTCCCACGGTGACTGTACGTACATATCCCAACCAGAAGCCATGGATTACAGGCAACATCTGCTCCGAGCTAAAGGCTAGAGCTGCCGCTTTCAAGGAGCGGGACACTAATCCGGATGCTTATAAGAAATCCTGCTATGCCCTCAGACAAACAATCAAACAGGCATAGCGTCAACACAGGACTAAGATTGAATCCTACTACACCGGCTCTGATGCTCGTCGGATGTGGCAGGGCTTACAAACTATTACGAACTACAAAGAGAAACCCAGCCGCGAGCTGCCCAGTGACACGAGCCTACCAGATTGGCTAAATGCTTTTTATGTTTTTCATCCCTTTGAGGCAAGCAACACTGACACATGCATGAGAGAACCAGCTGTTCTGGACGACTGTGAGATTACCCTCTCCATAGGCCGATGTAAGCAAGACCTTTAACTACGTCAACGTTCACAAGCTGCGGGAAGCAAATGGATTACCAGGATGTGTACTCACAGTATGCGTGGACCAGCTGGCAAGTGTCTTCACTGACATTTTCAACCTTTCCCTGACCGAGTCTGTAATTCCCTACATGTTTCAAGCAGACCACCATAGTCCCTGTGCCCAAGAAAGTGGAGGTAACCTCCCCATGTGATAAGGGTAGGCAACAACACATCTGGCACACTGATCCTCAACATGGGGGTGCGTGATTAGTCCCCTCCTGTACTCCCTGCTCACCCACGACTGTGTGGCCAAGCACGACTTCAACATCATTAATTTTGCTGATGACACAACGGTGGTAGGCCTGATCTCCGACAAAGATGAGACAGCCTACAGGGAGATGTCAGAGACCTGGCAGTTTGGTGCCAGGACAACAACCTCTCCCTCAACATGAGCAAGACAAAGAAGATGCTCATGGACAACAGAAAAAGGATTGCTGAACACACCCCCATTCACATCGACGGGGCTGTAGTGGAGCGGGTCGTGAGTTTCAAGTTTCTTGGTGTCCACATCACCAACAAACTATCATGGTCCAGGCACACCAAGAAAGTCGTGAAGAGGACTTTGGCATGGGACCCCAGATCCTCAAAAAGTTATTCAGCTGCACCAACAAGAGCATCCTGACCCTTTGCATCACTGCCTGGTATGGCAACTGCTCAGCATCCGAACATAAGACGCTACAGAGGGTAGTTCGTATGGCCCACTGCATCACTGGGGCCAAGCGTCCTGCCATCCAGGACCTACATACTAGGCGGTGTCAGAGGAATGCCATCACCAAGTCATAGACTGTTCTCTCTGCTACCACAAGGCAAGCAGTACCGGAGCTCCAAGTCCGGTTTCAAAAGGCTCCTTAACAGCTTCTACACCCAAGCCATAAGACCGCTGAACCCCCCCCCCCCCCCCCCCCCCCCCCATTGTTTTTACACTGCTGCTACTCGCTGTTTGTTGTCTATGTATAGTCACCTCAAAAATTACCTGGACTAACCTTTACCCCTGCACATTGACTTTATTTGATTTCTTTACTTTAGTTTATTTCGGAAATATTTTCTTAACTCTATTTCTTGAACTGCATTGTTGATTAATTAAGGGCTTAGAAGTAACCATTTTACTGCAAGTTCTGACCCTGTGGTTTTCGGCGCATGTGACAAATAAAGTTTGATTTGACTTGAACCTGATCGAACGTCTTTGGAGAGACCTGAAAATAGCATTCAATGCATTTTAGAATAAGCCTGTAACATAACAAAATGTGGAAAAAGTAAAGGGGTCTGAATACTTTCCGAAGGCTGCAGACCACGAAGACACTTCTCTTATAAATGCCTACAGACAGCTGTCAGCAGGGTTTTCCATGGTACCGTTACGCCCTCACTCTAGTCTTCTCATAAGACTAGTGAATAGCCTTCTCCTATAAGACTATGGATACCATTTTATGCGTTACTTGAATTAATTTTATTGGTTTTATCATTTATTTTTTATACCAATTAATTTAGTTGACTTCCTGAAATTGAGAAGACATGTCCCTCAATTGTTCACGGATGATGTGTCTCCTCCTGGGCAGCTCACAGTGAGTGTCTGGTCTGCGTGGGTCCTCGTCCTCTCTTTGGGTCCTCGTCCTCTTTTTTTTATTTTGCCGCATAAAACACATTTAAACACTTCAGTTTTTTCCGATCCTGAGTATCATCTGATCCGACTATCAACTGTGAATTTACGGATACGATCGCGAGCATGGCCATGTCAGCACATGTTTACAAATCTTGTTTACATGACACATCTAAAATCAGGCTCCCTGATGAGATTTTGATAAACGCACAAAATCACCAATCAAAATAAATGTTCTACCATGTTCTTTTGGGGAAGCCTATTTGATTCTGAGTTCGGACATATAAAATGTGTATGTGAAAACTATTTCTAAGATGCATAGACCTACTTTCAGTTTTTCTGAACTTCACTCACACATAGCATAGAGAAAGGCTTGCGCTGCTGGCGCAGTCACAAGCCCAGATCAAATACACTGCTGCAGTTAATGTAGCCTAAGTCAGCTGACGTAGGCCTGCAAACCACGACAAAACTGAAGCAAATTGTATAATCTGCTGGGTTGATATCCAAGATTTTAATTTAGTACAGTCTGCAAAGGCCCTTAGCATCACTAACATTGATATGACAGGCTTACCTCTATTGTGCCTTGCTGTGCCTCTAAATCTTTGTAAAAAAAAAAAAAAATCATTTTCTGGTTCCTACTGCTGAAATAAAGATGTTATTGGACTCCATTGAACAACAAGGCAGACCGGTCTTTTATATTTCCCTCCAGTAGTTTCTAATAATATTCACATATTTGTACCATACACTACTGTCATACAGTCTGCTACATGAGTTTGAAACACTGTTCACTACATTAGACAAACTAACATAGGGGATGGAATCATCCCATATTAGAGTACACTCCATTAGGACCCATTAACTGCCATTAGTCCGCCATGTGTGTGTTGCACCTGGAACTGAGGCTGGTCTGTGGGTATTCTTCCATCAGCACAGTTTGTCCCGCTCATTGTTGGCCATGAGCGCATTGTGGAGCTCATTATGCACAGTCTTCACACTGGGAGAGAGGAGAGAGGGAGAAAAGGGGGAAAGAGAAGGATAGAAATGGGAGGGAGAAAGGGGAAATGAGAGATCAGGGCATGACAGAAAGTATCCGTGAGAGATGTGATAAAGAAAAACCACCCAATCTCTACACACCCTCCTCGTAACAGTCTGACTGCAGGTGTAGCCATCCTCTCATTGTTGATTATGTTCATTGTGGATCATTGCTGATCCTCTTCCTCTCCTCCTCCTGGGATTGGTCAAAGATAGAATCCATCTCCTCCATGTAGCGGGTTACCTCCTCCAGACCCTTCTCAAAGCAGGGATCGCATCTAGGGGTGTTACATTTGCGGGAGATATACACATTGTTACACACACCCACTTACATATGCAGTATATAGGCAAGTTTCCAGTAGAACATCTTGTAATTACAATATTGAGCAAAGGGTAACTGTAAAAAAAAAAAGTATTCTGTACTTTGATAGGGGTTGTAATGTATTTTTCAAATGTGTTGGTGGATTACAGGTGGATATCTTTGATGTAGACTGTTTTTTTTTTTTTTTTTTACATCACATCAGGTATGACTGCCAGAAACAAATAAAGCTTTGTAAATTATAAGTATTTAAATGGACTAGATGGTTTCAAATAATAACATTAATTAGCTAGTTATTCTACTCATCAAGGCCTTTTAAAATAGGAAGTCAACTGCTGTTTACAGCTAGTATTAGACATCTAGCTAGGAATCGTAGCTAGGTAAGACCTGAATGTATCTCTGGTTAATAACATTAACTAGATAGCTAGATCAAGACAATGCATAGCCAGATTATTTGTATTTCTGGAATAGTCATAAATAGCTAGCTAAATAACTGGCTAGGTAGCTAACATTCAGGAGCTATCAATGTTCAAATGTTACTTAACCTAGCTAGATATCTAGCAAGTGTAGCTAGCTAACGTTAGCAAGCTGGGTGGCTAGCTAGTACCTATGTTCAACATCTAACGTTGTGATACACAAACAGAACAATGCATGGAATAATCTGCAGAAAAAGGCACATATAAGATCTTTTAACCAAGCTAACTAGCTAACCCCCATTGGTTTGTTTTAACTAAGGTTAACTAGCAAGCTGTTTGGGCTCCTTGTGGTCAATTTACAGTGTACAAATTGCTAAACAACCAACCTGTCTGCCGCAACATGACCAACAGAGCTAACAACCAGATTTTTGTCTGGACTATATTTTCTGGTGGAAGAATTTAATTGTTTGAAGCGATGTCTGCAATATGCAAAATTTGAATAGTTCACCGAACTTCGGTTTATGTGACAAATCAAGCAATGTATAGTGTAGGGAATCATCATTGTCATGTAAATCGCAGTGAAATTGTATTTTCAGCTGTTTGAAGATGGTGTACAAAAAAAGTTATTAACAGGAAGCATAGAAATTGCTCAAAGACCAACCACTTCTTAGATTTGCTTCAATGAGAATGACAGATCTATAACTCACATTTCTATTTGAATTTGGTCAGGTGGCCAAAAAAGTTACATGTTTCAGCTTTACTTTAATATGCTGGTAACTGTTTAATAAAATCAAGGCATGTGAAGCAGTCACATTTTCCTGTGACTATTCAGAAAATACATAATGTGGAAGTTATGTACTGTGGTAAATGTATTCCTTTCATGCAAATGTAGGCACTTTTAAATCATTATGTAATTGTAAGACCTTTTTACAGTTGATCTAGTGTCTGTAGCTTAAACTGTTAAAGAGCTGTAAACATTTTGAAAATCAACAACTTTAGGCTGCCATTGACAGTCATGTTGTTTTATGCGATTTCAAATAGTTAATGCACAGTAATAATGTATGGTGGCAGGATTTATGCTATTATCAGACCTTCTGGAAAAAAGACTTTCAGCATAAGCAGCTTGACTACTGCTTGAGTACTGTAGCTGTATTGATTTACTGTACTTCAACAACAGATGTAGTCACATTGAATGGCTTGATTAGGATTTAAACCTTCTCTCAAACAACTTAATACATACTCTTAGAACAGGGTTCCCCCTACCCTGCAAGCAGATACCCATAGACTTCCAGTCATTGCACTAATGCTAGTTAGCATTGGCTCACGAATCTACCTTTAACTTCCTTCATACTGGACACAGATACATAAAAATAGTATCCCTTAGATCATCTGACTCTGGGGAAGTAAACAAAGGGCCTCATTGTCAAAGTCCTGAAGTATTCATTTAAGGGGCGAAGCCGGGGGGGGGGGGGGGGGGGGGGGGGGTGGTTCTACTATGCTAACATAGGGAATTGTTTTAAGATGGTCATACCAAGGATCATTTAGATTTTTTATTTTGAATTTTAGGACCCCTTTAGATATAATATATTTTTTTACAAAAATTATTTGATAAAACCTTTGTATTTATTAAGGATCCCCATTCTTTCTGGGGTCCAGCAACATAAAGGCAGTAATATACAATACCATGTTTTATTGGAATCACTTTTATAGATAACTTTGATACCTGGAAACAGAAGATACTCTACAGGAATGACGGCGTCCATCCAAATCAAGGCTGCGTTGAAACAATGACTCAAGACCAGCTCAGTTAATCGCTATCATTGTGACAACGAGTCGTCATAACGCTGCATCAAATGTACGTGATCCTAGGGGCATTAGCAGACACAATGGAAGTAACTTAAATTATGTCCCCCTAATTGCCCTGAATACCTCTGTTGATCCTACAGCTATTATATGCAGTAATCATGAGCCGTTGAACCAGAGTTATACTGTTAGCACTGCGGCGGTGTGCCATAGTAGGAAGATCACCGTGTGCAGCTCACCCTGCTCTATCAGCTCCAATATATAAATAATATGAGCACATCTACTTCTGATAAGCTTCCCAGTAAAGCATAACAAATAATCAAGCAACCCAGAAAGTGCTAAAAAATAGCCCATATTAACATATGTAGCCTAAGAAACAAGGTCCATGAAGTCAATAACTTGCTTGTAATAAATAACTTGCTTGTAACAGAACATTCATATTCTGACTATCTCTGAAATTCACTTAGACAATAACTTTGATGATACAGTAGTAGCAATACATGGTTATAACATCGAACCGAAAAGACAGAAATGCCAACAGGGGTGGTGTTGGGGTCTATATTCAGAGCCACACGATGTCGCCAGTGTTTGGAATATGGCTGAGTTGCACAAGAGTTGCTGAGTTGCATAAGACGTGATGAGGAGAGCTTTTTTCTTTTCATTCATGTATTCAATACAGATTGCCCCGTCTACAATTTGATCGATTATTAACGTTTAAAAATACCTAACGTAGTATTACAAAAGTATTTTGAAATATTTTGGCAAAGTTCATAGGCAACTTTTTGAAATATTTTGTAGTGAATTTGCGTTTTTCGAAGCTGTTTTTTTATGGATCAAACGGGATTTATAAATGGACATTTTCGATATATATGGACGGAATTAATCGTACAAAAGGACCAATTGTGATGTTCATGGTAGATATTGGAGTGCCAACAAAAGAAGCTCGTCAAAGGTAATGCATATTTTCTATTTTATTTCAGCGTTTTGTGTAGCGCCTGCTACGCTAGCTCCTTTGTTTACTGCTTGTGCAGATGGCTGCAGGCTATCAGATAATGGCTTCTTATGCTTTCGCCGAAAAACATTTTTTAAATCTGACATGTTGGCTGGATTCACAACGAGTGTAGCTTTAATTGAGTATCTTACATGTGTGATTTAATGAAAGTTAGCATTTTATAGCATTTTATTTGAATCTGGCGCTCTGCATTTCCCATGGAAATTGGCCAGTTGAGACGCTAGCGTCTCCCCTATCCTCATTAAGTAATATGGCTACAGGTTCACCTGCATCACAATGAAGCCCTTTCTTGTGGAGAGTTGCTATAGACCACCAAGTGCTAACAGTCAATCTGGATAATATTTGTGAAATGATAATGTATGTGATATCAACAGAGAGGTATATTTTCTGAGTGACCTTAATATTGATGGGCTTTCAATAATCTGCCAACTAAAAAAAAAGCTTCAAACTGTAACCAGGTTATCAGTCAATCTACCAGGGTATTTACAAACTTGGTGTTACTTGCTGAGGAGGCCTGTAATTCGCACATTCTGAAATTGTTACTGTATGCCGAGCTGCCAAACCCGCAATGAAAGCTGGTACTCAAACCCGTACAACGTAACCACATCTTGATGGACAAACACACACATATTTCCTCATATGGATATGTTGCGTAAGAGAGAAACTTCTCACACAGCCTGGTAACTTGCACAGGGTTCCCACGGGTCCTTGAAATCCTTGAAAGTTTGTGAATTTGAGAAGAAAAACAATCAGGGGTGGATAAGCTTTAATATTGTGGGAAGATTGTTGCTTCCATCAATGTAATTGTCTGTATTTCCAATCCCCCATATATTTTGGGGGTAAACATACATACATACATACATACATTCATACATATACACATACAGTTGAAGTCGGAAGTTCACATACACCTTAGCCAACTACATTTAAACTCAGTTTTTCACAATTCCTGACTTTTAATCCAAGTCAAAATTCCCTGTCTTAGGTCAGTTAGGATCACCACTTTATTTTAAGAATGTGAAATGTCAGAATAATAGTGGAGAGAATGATTAATTTCAGCTTTTATTTCTTTCGACACAATCCCAGTGAGTCAGAAGTTTACATACACTCAATTAGTATTTGGTAGCATTGCCTATAAATTGTTTAACTTCGGTCAAACGTTTCGGGTGGCCTTCCACGAGCTTCCCACAATAAATTGGGTGAATTTTGGCCCACGTTATCCTGACAAAGCTTGTGTAATTGAGTCAGGTTTGTAAGCATCCTTGCTCGCACACACTTTTTCAGTTCTGCTCACAAAATTTCTAAAGGATTGAGGTCAGGGCTTTGTGATGGCCACTCCAATACCTTGACTTTGTGGTCCTTAAGCCATTTTGCCACAACTTTGGAAGTACACTTTGGGTCATTGTCCACTTGGAAGACCCATTTGCCACCAAGCTTTAACTTCCTGACAGATGTCTTGAGATGTTGCTTCAATATATCCACATAATTTTCCATTCTTATGATTACAAGTATTTTGTGAAGTGCACCAGTCCCTCCTGCAGCAAAGCACCCCCACAACATGATGCTGCCACGCCCGTCCTTCACGGTTGGGATGGTGTTCTTCGGCTTGCAAGCCTCCCCCTTTTTCCTACAAACATAACGATGGTCATTACGGCCAAACAATTCTTTTTTTGTTTCATCAGACCAGAGGACATTTCTCCAAAAAGTACAATCTTTCTCCCCATGTGCAGTTGCAAACTGTAGCCTGGCTATTTTATGATGGTTTTGGAGCAGTGGCTTCTTCCTTGCTGAGCGGCCTTTCAGTTTATGTCAGTATACTTTTGTTATGTTTCCTCCAGCATCTTCACAGGGTCCTTTCCTGTTGTACTGGGATTGATTTGCACTTTTCGCATATAAGTACATTCATCTCTAGGAGACAGAACACGTCTCCTTCCTGAGCGGTGTGACGGCTGTGTGGTCCCATGGTGTTTATAATTGCGTACTATTGTTTGTACAGATGAACGTGGTACCTTCAGGCATTTGGAAATTGCTCCCAAGGATGAACAAGACTTGTGGAGGTCTAAAAAGAAAATTCTGAGGGCTTGGCTGATTTCTTTTGATTTTCCCATGATGTCAAGCAAAGAGGCACTGAGTTTGAAGGTAGAAGTTGAAATACATCCACAGGTACACCTCCAATTTACTCAAATTATGTAAATTAGCCTATCAGAAGCCTCTAAAGCCATGACATACTTTTCTGGAATTTTCCAAGCTGTTTAAAGGCAGTCAATTTAGTGTATGTAAACTTCTGACACACTGGAATTGTGAAATAATCTGTCTGTAAACAATTGTTGGAAAAATTACTTGTGTCATGCACAAAGTAGATGTCCTAACCGCCTTGCCAAAACTAGAGTTAGCTAACAAGAAATTTGTGGAGTGGTTGAAAAATTTGTTTTAATGACTCTAACCTATGTGTATGTAAACTTCCAACTTTAACTGTAGATAAAGCAGAAGTGCTGAACCTAACCATTCAGATCACAGTCTTACATGTATGTTTTCAAAAATGTTATGTTTTAGTGTTTGTCCTATAATTTTAATCAAGGAAAAAGCGCCAAAAATATAAGCTAAACACAGATATATACTGAACTAAAATATATGTAACATGTAATGTGTTGGTACAATGTTTCATTTGCTGAAATAAAAGATCCCAGAAATGTTTCATACACACAAAAAAGCTTTTTTTTCTCTATTTTTGTGCACATACTTATGATAATCCATCCACCTGACAGCTGTGGCATATCAAGAAGCTAATTAAACAGAATAATCATTACAAGTGCACCTGTGGGCAATAAAAGACCCCTCTAAAATGTGTAGTTTTTCACACAACACAATATCACAGATGTCTCAAGATTTGAGGGGGCATAGAATTGGCATGCTGACTGCAGGAATGTCCACCAGAGCTGTTGTCAGAAAATTAAATGTTAATTTATCTACCATAAGCCAATGTCATTTTAGAGAATTTGGCAGTACCTCCAACCGGCCTCACAACCGCAGACCATGTGTAAACACGGGACCTCCACATCCGACTTCTTCACCTGCGGGATAGTCTGAGGAGGAAGGGATGAGGTTGCTGGGGAGTATTTATATCTGTAATAAAGCCCTTTGACTGGGCCTGGCTCCCCAGTGGGTGGGCCTGTTTCCCAGGTGGGTGGGCCTCTCCCCAGTCATGTGAAATCCGTAAATTAGGGCCTGATACATTTATTTCAATTGAAGAAACCTATCCTATAGGATTTATCCCATTTTCTAAAGGAATTCTTGTATTGGAATCCAATAGCATCTTATAGGAATCCCATAGGAGTCCAATAGGACTGGTTCCAAAATCTGATAAGATATTTCTACTAGGGATCTACCAGAAATCGGGAAAACGGGGTTGTTTTGCACACACAGACAAGGCACACACAGTGCATTTGGAAAGTATTCAGACCCCTTGACTTTATCCACATTTTGTTACGTTACAGGCTTAATTTAAAATGGCAAAAAAAATGTTTGCAAATGTATACAAAAAAAATAAGGGAATATCACATTTACAAAAGTGTTCAGACCCTTTACTCAGTACGTTGTTGAAGCACCTTTGGTAGCAATTACAGACTCGAGCCTTCTTGGGTATGGTGCTACAGGCTTGGCATATTTAGGGAGTTTCGCACATTCTTCTCTGCAGATCCTCTCAAGCTCTGTCAGGTTGGATGAAGAGTGTTGCTCCACAGCTATTTTAAGGTCTCTCCAGAGATATTCAATCGGGTTCAAGCCCAGGTTGTGGCTGGGCCACTCAAGGACATTCAGAGACCCGAAGCCAATTCTGCATTGTCTTGGCTGTGTGCTTAGAGACGTTGTACTATTGGAAGGTGAACCTTCACCCCAGTCTGAGGTCCTGAGCACTCTGGAGTAGGTTTTCATCAAAGATCTCTCTGTACTTTGCTCCGTTCATCTTTCCCTTGATCCTGACTAGTCTCCCAGTTCCATTTAACTTTTAATGACATCCCAAAATAGACAATCTTCCACATTCCATCTCTCATCATTACCAGCACTCGGAGGATGAAATATATTGTCCCCGTGTCCATTGTTTGATGTTCTAGTTTTGGCCTGTAAACTCTTCATAAGGCACGAAGACATTCCGATCACCAATACTGGAGACCAGAAAGGAGTTGGTCTGCTGCCTTACAATTTACGATTGACGTAAGGTGTCATAAAACCCCCACATCAATCGCTCTAGAGCTCTGTAACACTTTAACCTGGTCCTTTGGATCCTGACAGGAGAGGCATGGCACTCCAGACGTGACGCTTGGCATTCAGGCCAAAGAGTTTAACCTTGGTTTCGTCAGACATGAGAATCTTGTTTCTTTAGGTGCCTTTTGGCAAACTCTAAGCGGGCTGTCATATGCCTTTTACTGAGGAGTGGCTTCAGTCGGTCCACTCTACCATAAAGGCTGTAGTGGTGCAGTGCTGCAGAGATTGTTTTCCTTCTGGAAGGTTCTCCCATCTCCACAGAGGAACTCTGGAGCTCTGTCAGAATGCCCATCAGATTCTTTGTCACCTCCCTGACCAAGGCTCTTCTCCCCTGATTGGCAGTTCTAGGAAGAGTCTTGGTGGTTTCAAACTTCTTCCATTTAAGAATGATGGAGTCCACTGTGTTCTTGGGGACCTTCAATGCTTCAGAAATGTTTTGGTACCCTTCCCCAGATCTGTGCCTCGACACAATCCTGTTTCGGCGCTCTATGGACATTTCCTTTGACCTCATGGCTTGGTTTCTGCTCTGACATGCACAGTCAAATGTGGAACCTTATAAATACAGGAGTGTGCCTTTCTAAATCATGTCCAATCAATTGAATTTCCTACAGGTGGACTCCAATCAAGTTGCAGAAACATCTCAAGGATGATCAATGGAAACAGGATGCACCTAAGCTCAATTTCGAGTCTCATAGCAAAGGGTCTGTTTTTTATTTTGAATACATTTGCAAACATTTCTAAAAACCTGTTTTTGCTTTGTCATTATGGGCGTGTAGATTGATGAGGACATTTTATTTAATCCATTTCAGAATAAGGCTGTAACATAACAAAATGTGGAAAAAGTAAAGGGGTCTGAATGCTTTCCGAATGCACTGTGTATTTAGAAATAACAAACAAGAAAAAACATTTCTAGAATAATAACGTTAGAAAACCAGAGATTCTCTGAAGCTGACCTTGGGAGTTGGGCTAATTAACACTGCAAGCTCGCGCTAGCTTTGACGTCATCAGTCACTCTTAAAGGGACATGCTTTCTTACAGGTAAGTTGATACCGATTGGGGCGCTGGAGATGGGGGTGTGAGCAGGTGGGTCTGGGCAAGGTTGATGTTGTGGATGTTTGAATATGTTGACGTTTATATGTGTATGTTTTGTATTATTGCGACATAAATAATAAAACATTAAATAACCATAAGATTCAATCAAATTACTTTGATTTCCAGTAGGAACAAATGTAGTCCTATAGGATTCTGATATAGGTGATACAAAATCCTATCATATATGGAACAATATAATTACTTTTGATTTCCAATCGGGGGAGAAAGTTGCCAAATATGATACCATATGGATTCTGATACAGGTGACACAAAATACTTTAGGACTGCGAGAATCCTAGTGGCAACCTTTCATTCAGGGCAGGTGGGGCTTTCCTGTTTTGCATTTTATTTAGGCATTAATACATGTCACATATCAGTTTGCAAACAATGTAAATAATATATATATATATATATATATAATTGAGTTAAGAAAGTAATTTTCTTGAGTAAAGCAGCTCCAAAATGCAGGTGTTTCAGCCTAGCTCAGTGTTTTCTGTGGTGGTGGGGCAAGCCAGCAGAAAATATTGAGATGCACCGTGATTGGCTCAGTGTTCTATCACTCATGGGGACACTAAATCACCGCCACGTCTAAGGGTAGAGCTAGAAAATTCAAGCTCCTTGGGTGCTGCCATAGAGTTACATTAGAAGTGCCCATCCAAGAAGGGTCAAGGTCAGTGGCCACAGATAACATTACGTCAAATCACATTATATCTACAGTAGCTTTGATTGGACTGATCATGTCAACATCATACTTTCAAAATCTTAGCTAGCAGTCATCATCATGAATGAAATTGACAATCTACTGGCAAATCCTTTTTAATGCTTGTATATGAAGAGTATTAATGAAGAGAAATTATAGATAAAATGTATCGGTGCTCATCGTCCATTGGACATAAACATTACACAACAAGTTGGAAATCACAAATTCAAACAATGAATGATTTGGAAGGAATCAGTGTGGCTAACTGCAAGCATTGCAAAGCAACCATCAGCCTGCTATTCAGTGGACTGGCTGTGTGGTCCCAAGTCTAAGATTAAGGCTCTCTTTAACTATTTTAAAATGATAAACATTCAACATTGGCCAAGATGTCAAAGGCAGGGCTTTCTCCTATAGAGCTCCATTTTTATGGAACGGTCTGCCTACCCATGTCAGAGACGCAAACTCGGTCTCAACCTTTAAGTCTCTACTGAAGACTCATCTCTTCAGTGGGTCATATGATTGAGTGTAGTCTGGCCCAGGAGTGGGAGGGTGAACGGAAAGGCTCTGGAGCAACGAACCGCCCTTGCTGTCTCTGCCTGGCCGGTTCCCCTCTTTCCATTGGGATTCTCTGCCTCTAACCCTATTACAGGGGCTGAGTCAATGGCTTACTGGGGCTCTCTCATGCCGTCCCTGGAGGGGGTGCGTCACCCTGGAGGGGGTTGGGTCACTGATGTGGTCATCCTGTCTGGGTTGGCGCCCCCCCCCCCCCCTTGGGTTGTGCCGTGGCGGAGGTCTTTGTGGGCTATACTCAGCCTTGTCTCAGGATGGTAAGTTGGTGGTTGAAGATATCCCTCTAGTGGTGTGGGGGCTGTGCTTTGGCAAAGTGGGTGGGGTTATATCCTTCCTGTTTGGCCCTGTCCGGGGGTGTCCTCGGATGGGGCCACAGTGTCTCCTGACCCCTCCTGTCTCAGCCTCCAGTATTTATGCTGCAGTAGTTTATGTGTCGGGGGGCTAGGGTCAGTTTGTTGTATCTGGAGTACTTCTCCTGTCCTATTCGGTGTCCTGTGTGAATCTAAGTGTGCGTTCTCTAATTCTCTCCTTCTCTCTTTCTCTCTCTCGGAGGACCTGAGCCCTAGGACCATGCCCCAGGACTACCTGACATGATGACTCCTTGCTGTCACCAGTCCACCTGGCCGTGCTGCTGCTCCAGTTTCAACTGTTCTGCCTTATTATTATTCGACCATGCTGGTCATTTATGAACATTTGAACATCTTGGCCATGTTCTGTTATAATCTCCACCCGGCACAGCCAGAAGAGGACTGGCCATCCCACATAAGCTCTCTCTAATTCTCTCTTTCTTTCTCTCTCTCGGAGGACCTGAGCCCTAGGACCATGCCCCAGGAATACCTGACATGATGACTCCTTGCTGTCCCCAGTCCACCTGACTCTGCTGCTGCTCCAGTTTCAACTGTTCTGCCTTATTATTATTCGACCATGCTGGTCATTTATGAACATTTGAACATCTTGACCATGTTCTGTTATAATCTCCACCCGGCACAGCCAGAAGAGGACTGGCCACCCCACATAGCCTGGTTCCTCTCTATGTTTCTTCCTAGTGTTTGGCCTTTCTAGGGAGTTTTTCCTAGCCACCGTGCTTCTACACCTGCATTGCTTGCTGTTTGGGGTTTTAGGCTGGGTTTCTGTACAGCACTTTGAGATATCAGCTGATGTACGAAGGGCTATATAAATAAATTTGATTTGATTTGATTTGAATGAAGCATGATTTGTTCAGCGCTCAAAACAACTGTTAACTCCTAACTGCAAAATCATTAACTCGGAACTGCAGACTTTAGTGAGTTCAAGACTACTGGGAACTAGGGAAAAAATGAGCTACGACTGGGAAAATACGTTTGTGTATGGACAGACGCTGGGAGATGCGAAGCAAGCACAGGGAGTGAATATTAATAAATAACAGACATGAAACAAAACACGGACAGCTTCTGGACAAGGGAAACATAACATTAATGCTGACACAGGGATCAAACTGAGGAATAGACAAATATACTCTAGAGGAGGCAATCAATAAAGTAATGGAGTCCAGGTGAGTCCAATGAAGCGCTGATGCACGTAATTATGGGCGGCCTGGCGCCTTCGAGCGTAAGAGAGGGGGAGCGGGAGCAGGCGTGACAGTTTGGAACTTTCATCCAACTCGGAATTGTAAATTCGGAACTCGGGCCTCTTTCTAGATCTACGCCCTGAAGATCAATGATGTCATCATGATTCAACTGTTTTTTCCCCCTGTTGTCTTGAAAGCACCATAAATCCAGAGAATGCCAGACTTTGATGGCAAAGTTTGCCTACGTATAGCCGCCACGCCACCTTCCTTCAAGTGAGCATAGCACAACAAGGTGAGTCCAAAAATGTGTTGTATGCTGCTGCAAAAATTATGTCATATGCCAAGGGGATATGTATACTGTAGCTAAGAAAGTAATACTAAGTGTATGTTGTGTAGCCCATGTGCCTCACTCTAATAATTTGGTCTATTTTCACCTCTTAATTTCGCCTACTGTTCTGACTTGATAGTGCACATGTAGCCTACAACCTGTTTTTGAGAAATGTAATCATTGAATATTGTAAGTGCTTTCATTGTCTGCTTATATGCAGCCTTTATTTATCTACCGTTCTGACTTTGTGTACAGGGAGAACACTGTAAGAACGGCCCATGTTCTGAATTCTGTCGCTGCACATTTCAAAAGTGCTGAACAAATAGTTGTATTGACTACGTTCGTCCTAGATTGCTCATTGTCTTAATTAAAAGTACGGATGGCCTCTTATCCGCTTGTCGTCCCCTTACGCCATAGTTTCTACATCTCAATTGTCAGTAGAAACCACATTTGTTTAAGCAAGTCAGCCATGTCAGCAATGTTTTTTTAAAAGGCCGTAAATGAGGCTGAATGAACTGTTTCGCTGCCAACAAGGCTCCGCTGATCGCCAGGTATCGCAGTGGTAAGGTGTTGAGCCTGCTGTTGGGACAGCTTTATGTAGGCCCTAACAGTTTGTGGGCAGCGTTTGTCACCATTATAGTGCAATTCATGCAATGTTTAGTTTTGTGTTGTGTAGTGGCTTTGCTGGCATGCCCATGTTTTTTTTTATTTTTTTGCCTGTCAAGGTGTACATGCCAAAATCGACACTGCCTATAGGATCCAAAATTATACTTTTTTATTTCCAATACTTGAAAAAGTAGGCATAAACAATACATATGGTACAGTACAATAGGGAAAATAGAATAAAGATGCTCCTCCCCTTTGATCTGAAAACAACGCGCTCTGTGTAGCAGGTAGAAAGTCACAGTGACACGATGCTGCTACCAAATTAAGTGATTATGCAACGCTTGCTATTGCACACTGGCCTTGGCCATGTTGTAGGGAGGGGAGGAGCGGGGTCCTAAAAGAGTTCGCTGCCTCTCACGTTTCATCACTTGAGCGCTCGACTACCCCGTCTCGGTCCTATGACCCATTTTAGGCGCGTGCATGCATACTTGCTGACTACTGACTACCTTTTTTTATTGCTTTTATCGCATTTGCCGTGGTTTCCGGACGAGCAGGAGCCAAAGAGGTGAAATAAGTGCTGTTTTCGCTATGGGAGCACAGACCTCAGCGCATCGGGACGGGAAGAGCCAAGAAGATGCTTCAGCCGAGAATCTGAGATCAGCGGTGAACGCGATTTCGGAGGGAGATAGCGTCGTCGAATCCAAGGTAAAACAACGGTACCCAGTAATGGCCACTTTACAGCTGACAATGTCAATATCTGTATATATATACCCTCAGGCTTAGCCTACACCCCATGTTTATAAACATATTTTAGTTTATTTTGATAGAAAAACAAAGTATAAAATATTGGGCATCAATGTTGAATATTTTTTAGAAATTATAAACTCACGATGCTGCGATGCAGTGCAACTTTTTTTTGCTGAGTAATGCTATGAGGTGCCTGTGGTCGCTGCAGTTAGCCTGTCTGTAGTAGGCTGTAGTAGCGGACTAAACTCTACTCCCGCAGTAATAAAAACGCCAACTGTGGTCTGCCGTGGTCACGATTTACGGTTCAAAACCATGGGCTCACGGCATCAACAGTCCCTGTGTGCCTTTCAATAGCCTATAGCAGCCTAACATGGATCTGCTGCTGCTGATGATGGAGAATGATAAGAAGAATAATAAAACAGAGATTTATTAAACATTTATATTCATAACACACATGCAGTCACAATACAGGCTGCAATATTTTGTAGCTTGTAATGAATGGCACTCCCCAAGTTGATTGACAGCCGCATGTCTTGGTCTTCAGATTTAGCCTCCACATCTAGATAGTTTCCTGCACTTTTTGAAACATATTCAAAGATACCCTAGATAAAATGATGAAAATCATAAAAAAGGTATTGGCCAGTAATAACCTTTTAGCTTTTTGTGTCACATGATAATGCCATGTTTTGATTCCAATGTGCTTGTCCCAGCTCATACATAGCTGTCAAATCAAAAAATGTGCTGGTCCCATGTTAGTATGTAGGGTGCATAACTGCCACATCTGTGTTATATTGCAAACAATGAACCATGTTGACAACAAGGTCCATATGACTGACACGGATTCTGCTGTGGTGGACAGTGCAGTGCCCCGAGACTCAGCAGCGCTGGGAAGGCATGTCTCAATTTTCACCTTGTGAAAAGAAAAATGACAAGAGCACAGCAAATGTCCAAGGGGGTGCCTGGCTGGTTCTGACTTAAGATCCAGACGCACCGACGCAAACACACGCGCACACGCACACACACACACACACACACACACACACACACACACACACACACACACACACACACACACACACACACACAGTGGGTGTCCAACACGATACACTCTGCAGCTGGGAGCTGTGGATAGGCATCAGTGATGTTTTTGTTCTACTGTAAGATAAGAGGAGATAGGCCCACTGACTCCAGATGGGTTATGGATATATTGCCTCTGTGTGAACGCTTCTGTAGGTTATGCGTGAATAATTCAGCTTTAGGAGGTCTTCAGTTAATGGCTTGGTACATTTGGCCTCCTGCTGTTTTTGAAGCACCATTAAACATAATGCATTTCTTGACCTTTTAGTAGCCAGAAGGTGTAAAGTCAAGTTGATCTTTATTTTGTTGTATTCTAAAGGTCAACAGCTACATCAAAGAGTATTTTAATATTACCATTCTATGCTGAACAGCAAATGAATATAAAATATTAGAGACTTTCAAAGATCAATTTCCCTTATATTTTGATGCAGCTGTATAGCACAAACTAAGCATTCCCTCAAGCTTGTTTTTCTGTGTGCTGTGTTTGCTCCTGATGTCATGGTGTGTAATAGTGAGGGTATTGTGATTTGTGATTTTAGCAAGAACAGAGAAATAGGCATGTATGTATTTTAGATGACAATATGTTCCCCACTGTAGCAGCTTTGTAGGACTATTCAAGCAACTTGCTACTTTGCTACTTCAAACATTTTTGCTTTCTCACCAATCTCAAATTTTAGTAACTTCTTGCATTTTTACCCAACTAAGTTGGAGGATTGGATACAGGAGCCAGCTTTATGCAATGACGATGAAGGTCGTGATTTTGATGGTTTCCCATCTAAAATGTTTCCCATCTGATTGGTTTAATATCCACCTATCGAACTGGAGAGCATTCTAAACTTGATAAGACCAGGAAGAGATCAAATCCTCACTGAAGTAGCTATGAGTTGCATACACACCTATTCAGTTTCAGCCTGAAGTAAATCAAAAGTTTACCGTTTTCAGCCCTTTAGTGACTAAACTTGATAAGACCAGGAAGAGATCAAATCCTCCCTGAAGTAGCTATGAGTTGCATACACACCTATTCAATGCATGTTTATGGCAGAGTCTTTGTCATTTGGACTAGGACCTTCTCTCTCAGGGCCATCATGTGGATCATCATGGATGCAAATCCAGCCAGCTTTAGACGTTTGCCGTTGTCTTTAAGCCTACCTTATGGTTTGAGATTTCGCTTACCTCATATGTCATATAATCCAGCCCATCTGACTGATTAGACCCCCATGACCTGTTATAACATAGTTATACCATCTTTATGATATTGAAATGTAGGATTGTCACCCAGTGGCAATGAGAAGCCAGACCATCTCAGGGATGATGGGGATACAGATCCACAGATGATGCAATCTCTATTGTACTCCACACTGTCCTTTCCCACCTGGACAAAAGGAACACCCACGTGAGAATGCTATTCATTGACTACAGGGACCATAGTGCCCTCAAAGCTCACCACAAAGCTAAGGATCCTGGGACTCCAGGGCGTAAAGCCAAATTGAGGAGCCATTGAGGATTGGCTGAGGGAGACAGGCTTGAGTGTGCACAAGCCCAAAACAGCCAGGAAGGAGAGTGTTTTGGGTGGGCGGGGGGATAGAGGGATGAGAGACAGAGAGGGGGAGAGAGAGAGAGAGGGGAGGAGAGAGGTAGAGAGAGAGACCGAGAGGTGGAGTGAAATGGGGACCTGCAAGGGTGACATAAAGACAGATGAATCAGGTGATTGTTCTTGGTCCCCTTGGTTAAAAGGACCCTGATGACAGCAGGGGTAGAGAGTGAAACGGACTCAGGTAAAGAAATAGTCAAATGGGGAGATCTAGGCAGCCAGGCAACCCGTGATACAAGTCAGTATTTGATCCATGTAGATGGGGTTGGCAGATGGGCATAAGCATCTGCCTCCGATTCCAAAAGTTGCAGGTTCAAATCCAGCAATAGAAAGTTTTTTTTTTAAATTTTCTGTTCTAAGCATATCCCAAACCTTAACCCTTACCATTTGGAGTTAATGCCTAAACTTTTACTTAACAAGGCAAGTCAGTTAAGAACAAAATCTTATTTACAATGACGGCCTACCCTGGCGGCGCTGGGCCAATTGTGACTATGGGACACCCAAACACGGCTGGTTGTGATTCAACCTAGAGTCATACCAGGATCTGTAGTGATGCCTCTAGCGCTGAGATGCAGTGCCTTAGACCGCTGCATCACTTGGGAGCCCGAACTTAACCCTTACAATTTGAGTTATTGCCTTAACTTAAATACTTCAAAATGTGATGTTTGCAACAACTTAGAAATTTGACGTTTGAGAAACATAGATGAACGTCTAATTCTGACATGAGACTGAGAGAGCTAGTTGGATCGAGTACCTCATCTGCAGCTATGGGTTAATGGGAGAGTTTGGACTAAGTAGGAGTCTGTAGCTAGGTCCCAATACTCTCACAAGGCCTCCCTCCGTTCCCCAACTTCTTCTCTTCATGACAACTGAGGGGTGGAAGGACTGGATAGGATGCAACAATATAGCATTAACCTATCCAGTCCTGTCAGATCTTTGATCACAAAGGAAAGACAATGAGAGTTTGCTATTGAAGACTGGGACATGCATGACTTAGATTCAACCTTTCATTGACTAGGTTCATGTTATAGGAGCCTCACCTGATTACATAATTCAGTTAAACAATAATGAAAGGCTTCTGGAGGTCAATAACATTTATTTATAAAACCCTTTTTACATCAGCTGATGTCAAAGTTCTGTACAGAAACCCAGACTAAAACCCAAAACAATGCAGATGCAGAAGCACAGTAGCTAGGATAAACTCCCTAGAAAAGGCAGGAACCTAGGAAGAAACGAAGAGAGGACCCAGGCTCTGAGTGGCCAGTTCTCTTCTGGCTCTGCTGGGTGGAGATTATAAACAGAAGATGGCCAAGATGTTCAAATGTTCATAGATGACCAGCCGGAACAAATAATAATAATCATAGTGATTGTAGAGGGTGCCAAAGGTCAGCACCTCAGGACTAAATGCCAGTTGAGTTGAGTGAGAGACAGCAGGTGCGGTAGAGAGAGTCGAAAACAGCAGGTCCAGGACATGTAGCATGTCTGGTGAACAGGTCAGGGTTCCATAGCCGCAGGCAGAAAAGCTGAAACTGGAGCAGCAGCACGAGCAGGTGGACTGGGGACAGCAAGGAGTCATCAGGTCAGGTAGTTCTGAGGCATGGTCCTCCGAGAGAGGGTGAAAAATAATTAGATGGAGGATACTTAAATTCATACAGGACACCAAATAAGACAGAAATACTCAATATACAGTGCCTTGCAAAATATACAAATGGAAAAGGGGTGCGTGCATATGTATTTGCTATGAAGCCCCTAATTAAGATTGTGCAACCAATTACCTTCAGAAGTCACAAAATGAGTTAAATGAAGTCCACCTGTGTGCAATTTAAGTGTCACATGATCTGTCACCTGATCTCAGTATATTGTGGCAGACCAGGGTGTTGGGTCGAAACATTTACACAGATCAGGCACAGAGTAGGACTACCTCAGTTTCAAAAGGTGTTGATTAAAATAATAAGTCTCCCCCAAGAGACCCTCTCCGGGATACCGTCTTCTGGGCTCATGGTCTTGCTATATCCTGTGGGGATCAAAAACTGAACTCCCTCCTGTTACCTCTGGTACCGTCCCCAACTATACGCAAGTCCTTCCCCCCCTCCCTTGTGTGCTGACCTTTATGGGAGTTGTACAGCTGGTGAGCAATCAACCCTTGATTACTCACCAATCCCCAATCAGCCCCAATTAGTCCTGGCCGGAGAACCTGTTGAGACCTGGCACGTCCAGCAGATGGCGCCATCGCCTCATGATGTATACTCCGTCTGTCACCAGGCCTCGACGAGTCTCCCCCTGGTGGCTGACCTGCTGTACGTCACAATATATACACCTGTTCTGGATGGCCCCAGAGTCTGCAACACCACCAAGCAAGCGGCACCATGAAGACCAAGAAGCCCTCCAAACAGGTCAGGTACAAAGTTGTGGAGAAGTACAGATCAGGGTTGGGTTATACTTGAACATCCCACGGAGCACCATTAAATCCATTATTAAAAAATGGAAAGAATATGGCACCACAACAAACCTGCCAAAAGATGGCCGCCCACCAAAACTCATGGACCAGGCAAGGAGGGCATTAGCCAGAGAGGCAACAAAGAGACCAAAGATTACCCTGAAGGAGCTGCTAAGCTCCAACGCGGAGATTGGAGTATCTGTCCATAGGACCACTTTAAGCCGTACACTCCACAGAGCTGGGCTTTACGGAAGAGTGACCAGAAAAAAAGCCATCGCTTAAAGAAAATAATAAGCAAACACGTTTGGTGTTCGCCAAAAGGCATGTGGGAGACTCCCCAAATGTATGGAAGAAGGTACTCTGGTCAGATGAGACTAAAATTGAGCTGTTTGGCCTTCAAGGAAAACGTTATGTATGGCGCAAACCCAACACCTCTCATCACCCCGAGAAATCCATCCCCACAGTGAAGCATGGTGGTGGCAACATCATCGGCAGGGACTGGGAAACTGGTCAGAATTGAAGGAATGATGGATGGCACTAAACACAAGGAAATTCTTGAGGGAAACCTTTTTCAGTCTACCAGAGATTTGAGACTGGGACGGAGGTTCACCTTCCAGCAGGACCATGAGCCTAAGCATACTGCTTAAGGGGAAACATTTAAATGTCTTGGAATGGCCTAGTCAAAGCCCAGATTGTATGCAACAAAATAGGAAAAATGCCAAGGGGGTGAATACTTTCACAAGCCACTGTAACAGACTGACGCTACCCCCCGACACATAAACTGTTGCAGCATAATTACTGGAGACTGAGACAGGAGGGGTCGGGGGACACTGTGGCCCCGTCAGTCGATACCCCTGGACAGGGCCAACATGGCAGGATATAACCCCACCCACTTTGCCAGAGCACTGCCCCCACACCACTCGAGGGATATATGGAGGTAGCCTAATTCGTTAAGATTGAACGGAGATGTATGCAAGAGACAGAATGCACGTGCAACACATATACAGTCCATTTGCGATGGTACCTTTCTCATGTGCATATAAGTGCACAAGATTGTGTTGTCTATGTATTTGATTGCCATTTTCCACCAGGAAAACTGAGCACCCCATAATTTTTGTGTCACCTCCCAAAGTGATAAGTTGTTCCTTCCTCACATAAATAGGTCCCTGCAAAGATCTCCATCTTAGCTCTTTATCTGCAATACATCCTCTCTAACTCATGGTCAGCCCAATATAAGCCCAACCATGCATAGAATGCATAGATAATTGTAAGGTGATTAGAGGTGCGAAAAAATCGCTATGGACACTAGAATGGGGATGAGTGATTGGAATTGCTCCCTTGGGTGTCAACAGAAAGGAGAATTAGGGAAGGGGATTGGCCTAATTCTTTATGAAAGTCAAAAGCAGTTTGGGAAGGGAAATAGAATTGGAATTCCCTTTATCTTATCTGATATGCTTATTTTCTCCCTGATTGGGAGTATTGTTGTCATCAAGCATGTCTTGTTTGATTTAAACTAGTAACTAGTGTTGCAAAGGGTCGGAAACGTTCCGGAAATTTTACATGGGAAGTTAAGCCCTGGAATTTTGGGATTTTTTCTTAAATTCATGAAAAAAGTAAGTAAAAAGAGCAAACATTTTTTGTGGGACACACATAAGGCAATTCTAGGTCTTGTGCCATATTTTGGTTTAACTATCCCCAATTCAATGGAATTGCAACCCTCTGCATGCACAGTGCATTCGTCCATCACACGTGCAGTACACTCTTCCATCACATGTACAGCTGATTCTTAAGATCTTGCACACTCATGAGATGCTATTGAGTCCACACTACTACGCTTTCTGGTAAGTTTTGATTACAATACTGGGTGGGGTGAATATATTTTATACGACAAACAGGATTTTTTGTTAACTAGTAAATAGTGGTCTACAGCAAAGTGTGTTTAAATCATTTCTAACTTGTAAACAATTTCTGCTAGTTTTGCTACCATGTGGGTTTTAGCTTGCTTGAGCCTGCTAACGGAGGAGTGTTAATTCACCTGTTTCCATACGTGTTTCATTTTAACATTCTAACTGCTTAACTATTTATATGTACATGGGAATTGTATTTGTTGTTTTTTTACATATTTGTTTCTAATCTTTACAGGAAAATGCCATGGGCACTATGTGATGTGTGGACACATTTCACTGCAGCTAATGTAGAAGGAAAAGCTGTGTACATTTGAAAATACTGTGCCATATCATATGCAACAAAGATGCAGAAACATCTGGCCAAGTGCATAAAGTTCCCTCAGCGCTCACAACACCTCAGCGCTCACAACAAGCAACCTCTGACAAAAGTCTCTCTACTTTTATTCGCGGTGAAAATGATGAATCAGGCACCTTATCAATAGGTGTCTTTGACTCAATGGAGGAAAGTAGTCAGATAAATGCTGACGAATGTCTTTTGCTCGAGGTGTGTATGCAACTGGTTTACCTCTGATGCTCACAGGTAATGTGTATTGGAAGAGATTTCTGAATGTTCTTCGCCCAGCATACACCCCTCCAACCAGAAAATGCCTTATCTACTAATTTGCTGGATGCAGAGTTCAAGTGAACGTCAAGCAAATCATAGAGAAAGCAGACTGTATTGCAATCATCTCTGATGAGTGGTCGAATGTTCGTGGGCAAGGAATAATTAACTACATCATCTCCACCCCTCAACCAGTATTCTACAAGAGCACAGACACAAGGGACAACAGACACACCGGCCTCTACATTGCAGCTGAGCTGAAGGCAGTCATCAATGACCTTGGACCACAGAAGGTATTTGCACTGGTGACAGACAATGCTGCGAACATGAAGGCTACTTGGTCTAAAAGTGGAGGAGTCCTACCCTGACATCAAACCCATTGGCTGTGCTGCTCATGCATTGAATCTGCTCCTCAATGACATTATGCCACTGAAAACAATGGATACACTCTACTAGAGAGCACCACATTGAAGCCGTTGGGGTGGTGTTGTCATCATGTTTGACAGTCTCCTGGAGGGGAAGGAGTCTCTCCAAGAAATGGCCATATCACAGTCTATCGATATGGACAGCCCCATCAAGAGGATCCTCCTGGATGATGTATTTTGGGAGAGGTAAGCAGCCCGACCTATATAGCAGTAGCCATTGCACGGATTGAGGGAGACAATGCCATCCTGTCTGATGTTCAGACTCTGCTTGCAGATGTAAGATAATAAATCTTTACTACCCTGCCCACTTCCCTGTTGCGCCAAGCAGAGGAAACTGCTGTTCTGAAATACATAAAAGGCGTGAAGACTTCTGCCTGAAGCCCATACATGCCACAGCGTCCATGTTGGACCCCAAGTATGCAAGCAAGAGCATCCTGTCTGGTGCAGAGATCAACAAGGCCTATGGTGTCATCACTACCGTGTCTCGCCACCTTGGCTTGGATGAGGGAAAGGTTCTTGGTTGTCTGGCGAAGTACACTTCCAAGCAAGGGCTTTGGGTTGGAGATGCAATATGGCAGTTGTGCCAACATATCTCATCAGCCACCTGGTGGAAGGGACTTTGTGGATCTGAGGCCCTTTCTCATTTTCCTCCATCATCCTCCAAATCCCACCAACAGACACCAAAGCCCGCAACAGGCTGACCAATACAAGGGTTAAAAAACTGGTGGCCATCTGGGCAAATGTGAGACTTTTTGAACCTGACAACCAGCCTTCCACAACAAGGTTGGAAAGTGACAGTGAAGATGAGGACTCAGAGTCTGATGTTCAAGTAGTGGACATTGTTGTGGTCCAAGGAGAAGACATGAATGCCTGAGAGGAAGACAACCAAAACGTTAGTTTCTAGACTATCATTTCACAGAATTGAATAATTTGCAATTATGTCTTCTTATGATAAGGTAAAATGTTTATGTTTTTCTCTCCATGTGATATGGCAAATATATCCAATGCAAAAAAAATCTACATTTAAATGGGATTCATATTAATTTGCATATATTCCCCATATATTCCTGTTAATTCCCACGGATGTTTCCACCTCTGAATATAACCCAAAATGTGCAACCCTACTAGTAACGCTACAATGTTCTCTTCCCAGAGTGTCTACTTTTTGTGTTGTTTTGGTCTTTATGTCTCACTGCTCTGTACGAGCTCTCTTCTCCTGCCTCTCTTTCTCTCTTAATGGAGGAGAAATGGGAAGAAGCTTGTGTGTAATTAGAGTTTGTCCTCCATCCCCCCATTTTGGCCATGTCAGATCCACCGCCAGCTCAGCTCTGAAAATAATGGACTTGTGTATTTGGGCTTTTAAAAAGGAGGCTCTTGTTCTTTTGTAAGTTTCTCACCCCTCGCTCCCTCTGACAGGGAGTTCAATCCCGTTACATGATAATGAGTTTCAGGGAATTACATAAATTATATTATGATTATCTTAAAATGTTCCTGAAATAGGCTTACCCCCTCTTTGGAGGCCATCCTTGAGACAGCATTAGTGTCTGTCTGTGTTTCTCTGTTAGCTATTTTGCGTTATAGGGACAAGGGAAACATCACATGGAGAGCCGTCTGGTCTGTGGCTCTCTAATCTAACAGCTTTCATTCTTGGGAAAAGGGAATTTAGGTGGGTGTGGGTTTTTTCTATCTTGGCAGCAGAGTACTGTTAACTCATGCAATGTTCCCACATTTATGTCTGTATGTAAAATACCCTGTCTCCCATTCCATCAGTCATGCCATTGTTATTTAGTTTACATTCATTTCATTATAATATACCCCAGCTAGATATGGTATACCCTAACCTTTGGGGTTTAACATACAGTATTGGAAAACAGCCATTTACAGCCATATATCTCATGCATAAATGGTATCCCAGTGAACACATAGATGCAGAATGACACAGCAGAATCAGCATGCCCCCATGAAGAGAGTCATACTGGGGAGACATGCTCATCATCTCTAGTTTGCCGGAAGGATGTGTGTGGGATCTGATGGGAAAATGTTTCCCTCCGCCCAGCTATGGTTCCAGTCAACTTAATACTGTAAGTAGGAAGAGATCTTTGGATTGATCCATTGTTATACACTTAAACACACATTCAAATATGAATCTACTCCCTCCTCCTCCCCAACACACGTGCATTCTCTACCCCTCTTTCCAAATGACGGATGGCATCCCTTCGAAGAATTTAATTGATTTGTCTCCCATGTTTTAATCTCAAAAGTAATGAGACCAGATGCTGAGGTATTGGGCAGTGGGGGGGATTTGCCTGCTCTGGACCTTTGGGAGACATTGTCCTGTGATGAGGATGCACACAGGTCTGGCCAGCGAGGGGTGCACCCTCTGCTGTTTCCTGAAGTCCACAATCATCTCCTTTGTTTTGTTGACGTTGAGTGAGAGGTTGTTTTCCAGGCACCACATTCCCAGAGCCCTCACCTCCTCCCTGTAGGCTGTCTCGTCATTGTTGGTATTCAAGCCTACTACTGTTGTGTCGTCTGCAAACGTGATGATTGAGTTGGAGACGTGCTTGGCCACGCAGTGGGTGAACAGGGAGTACAGGAGGGGGCTGAGAACGCACCCTTTTAGGGCCCCAGTGTTGACAATCAGCGGAGTGGAGGTGATGTTTCCTACCGTCACCACCTGGGGGCTGCCCATCAGGAAGTCCAGGACCCAGTTGCACCTGGCTTAGACACAGGGCCTCGAGCTTAATGATGAGCTTGGAGGGTACTATGGTGTTGAATGCTGAGCTATAGTTAATAAACAGCATTCTTACATAGGTATTCCACTTGCTCAGATGGGATAGGGCAGTGTGCAGAGCGATGACGCTTGCAACATCTGTGGATCTATTGGGGCGGTAAGCAAATTGAAGTGGGTCTAGGGTGACAGGTGAGGTAGAGGTGATATGATCCTTGTCTAGTCTCTCAAAGCACTTCATGATGCCAGAGGTGAGTGCTACTGGGCTATAGTCATTTACCTGTGCCTTCTTGGGTACAGGAACAATGGTGGCCATCTTGAAGCATGTGGGGACAGCAGACGGGGATAGGGAGATATTGAAGATGCCAGTAAACACACCAGCCAGCTGGTCTGCGCATGCTTTGAGGACGCGGCTAGGGGTGCTGTCTTTACCTTGTAGCCTTGTGAGGGTTAACACGTTTAAAAAATTTTCTCACATCGGACACGGAGAAGCAGAGCCCACAGTCCTTGGTAGCGGGCCGCGTTGGTTGCACTGTGTTATCCTCACAGCGTGTGAAGAATGTGTTTAGCCTGTCCGGAAGCAAGACGTCGGTCTTGGCGACGTGGCTGGTTTTCCTTTTATAGTCCATGATTGTCTGTTGTCCCTGCCACAAACGACTCGTGTCTGAGCCGTTGAATTGCGACTCCATTTAGAGATATTCATCTTTAAGTAAAACACATACATTTGGTTCCAACTTTGGTCTACAACCAAACTCGAACGTATAACTAGTGGAAAGAGGAGGAAGGGAAGCGCTACTAAGGTACACAATAGTACATTTTGGTAGATAGAAGGTGCTCTTTGGTAAAAGGGGTAAATTGGTCATCAAAATGAAAGGATGCCCAAGGCACTCTTCATATAATTGATTAAAATGCCTTTATTTAACTAGGCAGTTAAGAACAAATTCTTATTTTCAATGGCGGCCTAGGAACAGTTCAGGGGCAGACCGACAGATTTGTACCTTGTCAGCTCAGGGGTTTTGAACTTGCAACCTTCCGGTTACTAGTCCAACGCTCTAACCACTAGGCTACCCTGCCGCATGTTCAATAGAAACACATTTTTTAAAAACCGACATGTTTCGGCTGCATGGCCTTCGTCAGGGAGACCAAAAAAAAGGAATACAATGTCCTCTTTTGAACAGCTATTCAATTAGCCCTAATTGGTAGAGGGAGTGGTTACACAATTGATTGGACACACCTAGTAAGCAGTACTATACACATTAAAAGGTGAAATACTGTAGCTATGCTATCATAAAAATACAACTCCAAGATAGAAGTATCAGAACACTAAAAGGTAGTTCTAACCTTAAATATGACTAGTAGAAGTGTCAAGAATAAGAAAGCAATATATTCCATAGTACACTAGAACACAGCAAAGCATGAACAACAGTCTAAACATAGCTGAGGGCAATTGAGCAAAATGCCCACTAGATGACAGCAAATGGACCCATCACGACCCCACAGGAAGGGTGAGAAATCCATATCTTCATTTAAACCAGGGTATTTAGTGGCCTGTAGTTTGTAAATCCCAAAACTTTCCCTTTGGTTTAACTGTTTAAGACAGTCCCCTTTTCTAATAGAGGCCGGAATATGATCAATACCCATAGCTTGTAGGGAGGCATGGTTGCCATGGTGTAGGGACTTGTAGTGCCTTGCCATGGGGTAGTCTTCATTGCCTACCCGTATGGCATACTTGTGTTCCGCTAAGCGGTCATGAAGGCGTCTCTTTGTCCGTCCAATGTAGAACACTTTGAACTGTGGACATTCCAATCTATAGATGACATGAGTGGTTTTGCAGTTAATGAAATGCTTGACGTAATACTCCATTTTGGAAGCTGTGTCAACAAAATACTTCTTCTGTGCAATATTACTGCAATGGTTGCAATGGTTACATTTAAAAGAGCCCTTGGGTTTATGGTCAAGCCAAGTTTTTTGAGAGTCACCCGGAAGATAACTTTGGACTAATTTGTAATTTAGGGTAGGACATCTCTTAAAGCTTATGGCTGGTGGCTCAGGAAAGACTTGGCGTAGTAGCGTATCACATTGGATGATTCCCCAATTCTTTTTAGTGATTATTTTAATGTTCTCTGCTTCAGTGCTGTATTTTGTAACAAAATACACTCTCTCCGATGTGTCACGAGGCACTCCCCTTCGCAACAAGTTCTCTCTGTCAAGTAATCCAGCCCTGATACCGACATCTTTCAGGACCTGAACGCTGTAGCCCCGATTCAAGAAGCGATTCTCAAATTCACCAGATTTGACACTGTAGTCTGTTTCCTGATCACAAATTCTGCGGATTCTTTGGAATTGGCCATATGGAATATTCTCTTTTAGCCTTTTGTTGTGAAAGCTGTCTGCCCTCAGAATGGTATTCCCATCTGTAGGCTTTCCTAAAGATTGATGTGTGCAAACAACATTTGTCATTTTTACTAATGTCGAGGTCCATAAAATGAATTACATTCTTGCTGTACTCCATAGTTAGTTTGATGTTAGGGTTAATGTTGTTAAGGTATTGGTGGAAGGAAATAAGTTCATCTTCTGAGCCGGACCAAAACAGGCAAACATCAGTATAGCGTATAACGTATAACTGTTGGGATCAGCTGAAAACATGCCATGTCTTTAATACATAAAATAAATAAAATGCTAGTTGTCCAGTAGATTGGTCAGGCCATCGTTTAATAGTAAGAAGCACGGGCACTAACTGTTTGAGTTTCTTCCTATAGGATGGGAAGAGCAAGATGGAGTCGTGGTTAGATTTGCCTAAAGGATGACTCGGGGAAGGCCTTGTAAGCATCCCGGAAGTATGAATAGCAATGTTCGAGAGTCTTAGTAGAGCGAGTATGTCAGTCAATATGTTGATCGAATTTCGGCAGCCTAGTCCTCAGATTTGCTTTGTTAAAATCCACAGATACAATAAATGCATTCTCAGGATATGTGGTTTCCAGTTTGCATAAAGTCCAGTGAAGTTCTTTGAGGGCCATTGAGGTTTTGGCTATAGATGGGATGTAAATGGCCGTGGCGATGACGGAGGAGGATTCTCTTGGGAGATAATATGGTCGCCATTTAATTGTGAGGTATTCTAGGTCAGGTGAACAAAATGACTTTAGTTCCTGCATGTTCCTAGAATTACACCATGAGTCGTTAATCATGAAACCCCCCCGCCCCTGCCCTTCTGGAGGACAAAGAATGCTGAGTTGCATCCAAAGAACACCATACCTACTGTGAAGCATGGGGGTTGAAACATCATGCTTTGGGGCTGTTTTTGTGCAAAGGGACCAGGACGACTGATCCGTGTAAAGGAAAGAATGAATTGGGCCATGTATCATGAGATTTTGAGTGAAAACCTCCTTCCATCAGCAAGGGCATTGAAGATGAAACGTGGCTGGGTATTTCAGCATGACAATGATCCCAAACACACTGCCCAGGCAACGAAAGAGTGGCTTCGTAAGAAGCATTTCAAGGTCCTGGAGTTGCCTAGCCAGTCTCCAGATCTCAACCCCATAGAAAATCTTTGGGGGAGTTGAAAGTCCGTGTTGCCCAGAAACAGCCCCAAAATATCACTGCTCTAGAGGAGATCTGCATGGAGGAATGGGCCAAAATACCAGCAACAGTGTGTGAAAACCTGGTGAAGACTTACAGAAAACGTTTGACCTCTGTCATTGCCAACAAAATATTGAGATAAACTTGTGTTATTGACCAAATACTTATTTTCCACCATAATTTGCAAATAAATTCATTAAAAATCCTACAATGTGATTTTCTAGATTTTTTTTTTCTCATTTTGTCTGTCATAGTTGAAGTGTACCTATGAGGAAAATTACAGGCCTCTCTCATCTTTTTAAGTGGGAGAACTTGCACAATTGGTGGCTGACTAAATACTTTTTTGCCCCACTGTATGCATATTCTAGCATCTGGTCCTGAGAAATAGGCGGTTTACTTTGGGAACGTTATTTTTCCAAAAATGAAAATAGTGCCCCCTAGTTTCAAGAGGTTAAGACACTCCTCCTCTCCAATCCAATCCTTATATTTTATGATTCTACAGGAAGCTAATAAAGAGGGTAACAGGATACCAAACCTTTATTGCTCCTTTAAGAGAATCTGTCCTCACCTCCTGACCTCAACCCCTCCTCCATCTAATCCACAGAGGTCCATCTGTCTCTCCTGTTTCACACGTTGCTCTCCTCTCATAGGACACATTCCACAGCTATGTCTTTCTACAGAGACCCAGTCTCTTTCACTCCTTAATATACCATGCTTCTGATCTATCATGTCTTTAATATCCCAGTGTTCCAAATGTCGAACCCAACAGTCCCTCCTCTTGAACAAAAGCATCATAATGTTCAATTCATATAAACATAGAAATTACTAATACATGTATAAACAATGATAATAAAACATAAAAAACGAACAAATGATTATAAAACAAGAATTAAACAAACAAACAAATGAACAAACAGTCACCGCGAGGTGTACCAATTCAGAGACTTATGGCCTCCGAACTATGATCACACAACAAAATGCCATTCCAGCTGAATCTGCGGTCTCATTCAATGGCAGATGGAGCAGCTTTTAGTTTCTCCACTTCCCCTTTCTGGTTCCTAAGAGAGTGATAGCACAAGACTTGGAAAGCAACAAAAAGACACACAAAACATAACAACATTATTAACGATGTGATAAGCAATGCATAAATATATATATGCATGACAAGCAAAGTCTGAGACCATGACAATTCCCGCGCTCTCTCTTCACCTGACTCTATGCCCCCAGGATACTTTCCTGCTGGGTTCCACAGAAAAGAAAGCTCTAAAAAGCTTCCTCATGCTTTTGCCCTGTCTTTTGGCCCCAGGTCCCAAGAGGTGTTCCCAAGTCATGTCATTTTCACTTTGTTGCCCATCTTCTCGATTTCACCTGATAGGCACAACACCTGATATGCAAGTGTGTTTCCGTAATCCATGTTCCATCCTCTTGAGGTAAAACCGCACCGTATATGCTTTCACATCAATGCCTTCAACATTTTGTTCACAGTACAATAGACAATCCTCTATCATATGATGCATTAACCCATAAAGCAGTTAAACCCCAAACCAACTATGATGTTTATAGTAGTTCCCAGAACCAATCTATCCATATGTCTTACAGTGGAATCTAGTCTCTCTCTCGCTCCGCTTCCTCTGTCATGGTGTCTTCACTCACCCATTATGCAGGTGGACCTCACTTCATGTGAGAACTATGCACCCCCCAAGGAGAGACATGACTATCTTAACCACTGCAGGTACTATTCGTAGTAGTGTGTCTCTCAAACCAATGCTGTTCCAACACCCCCGCCTGGTGTCTCTTAATGAAGTTGATCATTCTTCAATAGGAATTTTTAATATTCAGGGCCCCATTAAATGTTTCCTTTCCCTTTCCTTCCCTGTCCTTCGGAAACCCATTTAAATACCTCTTCAAAACAGTTCATCCTCTTCTCTGTAACCATCATACAACAGAAAAATAATTAAAGTTAATTTTAGGTTTGGTAACCCCAATGCTAATTCCTCGTGACCCCTCCACCCTTTCGTCCATTCTAGAATCCCATTCCAGAATGAGACGACATCAAACGTAAATGTATTTAAAAATAAAACCACACAAAATGCCTAATGATTTAAACAAACCCTAAAAACTTCTGAATTTGCAAGGAGTGTTTGGCCATATCATTTAAATGTGTTACCTTTAGAATCCATTCCCCTAGCATTTTGCCTAAAATCTTCAACCCAAAATGTTCCTGTGGCAAATTTAGCCAATTTCTCATTGTAGGGGATACGCGGCTCTATAACACTTTCTCTCACCAAGGCAGCCGCCTTAACCATTTAGTCTGCTTTACAATTGCCTATGGCGATTGTATCTGTACGACTAGTACGAGCTTCACATTTCACCACTGCTAATTTACTGGTTAACTGACATTCTTCTGTCGCTGTTAACATGCCCCGTGATGACCACAATGTACCGAAATCTTGAACTACTCCAAATGCATACCACACACAGCCTACCCCGTTACTCTATTCTCGTCTGTTTTCATGTAACTAGAGCCATCTTTATACAATATTTTTCCCTCTTGCAAATCAGGTCTAGGTTTTGGAGTAATTTGATCTGGGTCACATGTATGCGATTCACCTTCCCCATGCAACGGCATTAATAACGCAGGATTCAAAGCACCAATCTTATGAAATTGTAGATTTTCCCCAATTAACTTTAATTCCCATTTTGTCCATCTTGCACTATTAACATGTTGTGCTTTCGTGCTGTTCACTATGGTTGCTACTGCGTGTGGTATCTACTTTTTGACCCATTGTAATGGAAGCCATGTTATGCAACACCATTTCAGTCTCCTGTACCGCCCTAAGGCACGGTGTGACATTCCTTTTGCCATCGAGTCTAGCGATTTACTCCAGTACATTACTGGTCTTTCTCTACCCCCATGATTTTGCATAACCACCGCTCTGCAATGTCCCTCTTGTTCATGAACACATTTTTAAAATGTAATTTTAGGTTTAGCAATCCCAATGCTGGCACTTGACACAATTGCTTCTTTAACTCGACAAACACATCTTCTCATGTGGACCCTTCCCCCCCTTACGTCAACTCTGTAAGCGGCTCAGCAATTTAAGAGAATGATGGAATAAAATGTTGAACAAAATTGAAAACTCCTAAAGTTTTCCTGAGAAAAAATGGAAAACCCCAAAATATGGGGTTTTGGTAGTTGTGATTTGTCATACGATGCTTTATGACCCCGTTCCACCAAATTGTCTACCAATGTGGTGCGGTCTCGCATGTGAGTTTCTTTCATCCACGTATTGTACCAACACAGAACCTACAATTGACACCCTTTTAATGATTGTTTCAATGCAAAATGATACCACGTGGGACTGTTTTTAAATCCCATCAGTACTCTACTAAAAATGAGGTAAAACGTGATCTTATACTTATTCTTCCATCACATAGAAACCGTAGTCTCTAATCTCTTTGAAAAAGATGCAAACTCTTTTATAGCTGCATTTCCTGCTAATGCCAATGCCCGATTGTCCCACATCTAAAACAGGGAGCCATCTCCTTACACTTTGATGTTTTTTTCGCTACGTTTCTTAGTTTTATCCTGGCCATTGAAACTATAGTTAGTGATTTCCTCTATGGCTCTACTAACCCTTCACATGTCTGTGAGGCGAGCGGAGTCATATTCCACTCTCAAAACATTGTCTCGAATTAAATGTACTATCCCCGCAATTATCGTTTTGATCACAGGGTTCAACCCCGTCATTAAAGCTGAAGCGCAAATTCTATTCAATTCACTCCCGTTCCCAGGCCTTCTGTAGTAAAGTACCGGTGTTACACTTTCTGGGTTTATCATTATGCATTTTCTGTTAATAGAACTCTGGTATATTGAGCTTTTGATTCTGGTTTTATGTCCTTGTGCCAAGTCATAATTGCCTCCCAGAATTCTTTATTTGATTTGAATTCACCGTCAGCAGGAAAATATTGTCCAATTTTATCTAATTTGCTAAATATCCCTCACTTTCCAGCCGAATTGGTATAATGCTCGTGCACTTCTTTTAGCGCCTCCATGGCTTTATTACATTTCGCTATTGTAACGGGTGTCGTCGGATGAGGAGGGATCGGACCAAAGCGCAGCGTGGTAAGTGTTCATGACTTTTATTTAACTGAACACTGAAACAAAAATAACAAAGTGCAAAACGAAACCGAAACAGTGCTGTCAGGTGCAGAAAACACTAAACAGAAAACTTCCCACAAACCATAGGTGGGAAAAAGCTACCTAAGTATGGTTCCCAATCAGAGACAACGATAGTCAGCTGTCCCTGATTGAGAACCATACCTGGCCAAAACAAAGAAATACAAAACATAGAAAAAGGAACATAGAATGCCCACCCAAATCACACCCTGACCAAACCAAAATAGAGATATAAAGAGCTCTCTAAGGTCAGGGCGTGACAGCTATCTCTATATTACAGGGAGAAACAAGTCTGTTTGTCGCCATATCAATAGTTATTATTCCGTGAACACTCCCGACAGTGTTCAGGGTATTTTAGATTTCTTCACTCCCGTCTATAATACCCATCTTCTATTAACTATTTTCTAAGATAGCACAAGACACTTCCCCGGATAATAATTAATTGGTCACGGCACTTAATACCTTGTATTATAACCGATACCATAGTTTCTGCAAATGTATTACAGGAGAACACGGACAATACTTTATGTCCTATTCCAGTACTTCCTCAAATTTCACTATTATTGATAACACACATCATCAAAATTATTCACACTTGTCTTCCTATTTCCACATACTCTGCCATGGTTCATCACCCCAACAGGGCTATGCAGGGAATCAACGTTGGTTCCAGCCTGCTCGGGTTTACCTTCCGGGACTCACCCTATATTAATAGTAATCACAGGTATTAATCCACTGGGATTAACTATTGACTTTATAGTACTAGCAGGAACCAACCTACTAGGGAGTTACCCCCTAGGACTTACCCTACAGGTATGAGTTGAGCCTGTATGAGTTTCTTCCATTTACTATAAAGCTATGACCGGTCGTCACACAATGGGCCTATAGAATTAAACTTAGGCTCTCCAGGTCCAAATCCCATAATTAGTTCAGCCAACGATTCTCATCTCCCCAAGATGTCAAAATGAGTGGAAACAGATATAGGAACTAGCCTACCTTGCTTGTTGCTAGCTCTTCTCCACTGATCTGGACTCTTTGGTTTGACTACAAATCGTGGTGAACTCCTGGCTAGCTCGCCATCTGTTCGATTCTTATTTTTCAGAGCTGATAACCCATGGACTCTAGAGAAGCTTTAACCAAGTTGAATTCTTCCCAACGGTTCTGTACAGCTGTAATCAGACAACCCAACATTTGTCACATCCAGATATTTATATCCCACTTAAGGCACTCCTTCTCTCCAATCCTTACATGTTATGGCTCTACAGGAAGATAATAAAGAGGGTAACAGGATACCAAATCTTTATTGCTCCTTTACATGTTCCACAGCTATCTGTCTTTCTACAGAAACCCAGTCTCTTTCACTCATTAATATACTATGTGTCTGATCTATCAAGTCTTTAACCTTTCTGGCGCTGGCGTTCCGCTAGCGACCCACCTCGACAACATCCGGTGAAATACAAATACAATAAACGCAATATTTAACATTCATGATAATACAAGTGTCATACATGATTCTTTAGCTTAGAATCTTGGCAATTTTACCACATCATCTGATTGCAAAAAGGCTTTACGGCGAAAGCACAGCATTCGATTATCTGAGGTCAGCACCCCACAACAGCATAATATCCAAACAAGCACAGGTGTCACAAACTCCCATATATCGACAAAATAAGTCACTTACCTTTGAAGACCTTCCTCTGATCGCGATCACAAGAGTCCCAGGAACACAATGAATGGTAATTTTGTTCGATAAATTCCTTCTTTATATCCCAAACAGTCTGTTTAGTAGTCGTCATTGAGTTCAGTAATCCACCCGTTCAGAATGCAGACATAGGAGTTCCAAAAGTTACCTGTAAAGTTTGTCCAAACAAATCAAACAACGTTTCTAATCCATTATTAGGTACTCTAATATCTGAATAAACGATATTAAATACGGAGCAAACTATTTTCAAGAGGAAAGGAAACGAACGCAGCGCGCTCCCTCGGTCACGCGCGCAATGAGACTAGTTTTGCCATAGGACTCCCTGAGGATAAACAACTATTCCTTGTTGGTTTTTCAGAATACATGCCAGAAACCATATATAATGACTCTTGACATCTAGTGAAAGCCATAGGAACTGCAATTTGGGAGGCGGAAGTCTTTGTTTTCAATAACTTAACCTTTGAATTGGCTGGCAGGTCAATAACACAAAACAACATTATGGGCTTATAATGTCAGCAAGCAAAATATTACAAAGTTGCTTAGGAGCTAGAAGCAAAGCTGCCATGTCTGTCGGCGCCATCTTGCATCCCAGGTACAGATAATCTTGACGGCAAATTGCTTAGAGTTACAACCAACCACATATTCACCCCAATTTTAATTGGTGCTTGGTATGTGGGATGTGCCCAGAAATCTGGAAAGAGTTTAAGGTCATTCCACTACCAAAGGAAAACAAATCTGCCTTCACAGCGTGCTGCCTGTGTTAAGATGTGTTAGGATTCGGCATGGGCCTTCAGATCCTCAAAAAGTTCTACAGCTGCACCATTGAGAGCATCTTGAATGGCTGCATCACCGCTAATTGAGGGCCTGATGATTAGTTGACAAGTTGAATGACGTGTGCTTCAATAAAACTGTATACTGTTGGGGGTACTCGAGGACCAGTTGGGAAGCACTGGCCTAAAGTATGATGGCATTAGCATTATTGGCATTTGCAATGCACATTGTTTACATATTGTTGAGCTTATGTGTTATCAATTTTAAAACGATAACAGTACAAAATGTAAACTCAGCAAAAAAAGAAATGTCCTCTCACTGTCAACTGTGTTTATTTTCAGCAAAGTTAACATGTGTAAATATTTGTATGAACATACAAAGATTCAACAACTGAGACATAAACTGAACAAGTTCCACAGACCTGTGACTAACAGAAATTGAATAATGTATCCCTGAGCAAAGGGGGGGTCTAAAATAAAAAGTAACAGTCAGTATCTAGTGTGGCCACCAGCTGCATTAAGAACTGCATAACTGCAGAACTGCATCTCCTCCTCATGGGACCACACCAGATTTGCCAGTTCTTGATGTGAGATGTTACCCCACTCTTCCACCAAGGCACCTGCAAGTTCCCAGAACTTTCTGGTGGGAATGGCCATAGCCCTCACCCTCTGATCCAACAGGTCCCAGATGTGCTTAATGGGATTGAGATCCGGGCTCTTCGCTGGCCATGGCATAACACTGACAGTCCTGTGTTCACGCACAGAACGGGCAGTATGGCTGGTGGCATTGTCATGCTGGAGGGTCATGTCAGGATGAACCTGCATGAAGGTTACCACATGATGGAGGAGGATGTCTTTCCTGTAACGCACAGCATTGAGATAGCCTGCAAGGACAACAAGCTCAGTCCGATGATGCTGTAACACACCGCCCCAGACCATGACGGACCCTCCACCTCCAAATCGATCCCGCTCCAGAGTACTGGCCTTGGAGTAACGCTCATTCCTTCAACGATAAACTCGAATCTGACCATCACCCCTGGTGAGACAAAACTGCATCTCGTCAGTGAAGGGCATTTTTTGCCAGTCATGTCTGGTTTGTGCCCATAGGTGACGTTGTTGCCGGTGATGTCTGGTGAGGACCTGCCTTACAACAGGCCTATCAGTCCTCAATTCAGCTTCTCTCAGCCTATTGCGGACAGTCTGAGCACTGATTGAGGGATTGTGCGTTCCTGGTGTAACTCGGGCAGTAGTTGTTGCCATCCTGTACCTGTCCCACAGGTGTGATGTTCCGCTGTACCGATCCTGTGCAGGTGTTGTTACACGTGATCTGCCACTGCGAGGACGATCAGCGATCCGTCCTGTCTCCCTGTAGCGCTGTCTTAGGCGTCTCACAGTACGGACATTGCAATCTATTGCCCTGGCCACATCCTCTTTTCTCCTTGCAACATGCCTAAGGCATGTTCACGCAGATGAGCAGGGACCCTGGTCATCTTTCTTTTGCTGTTTTTCCAGATTCAGTAGAAAGGCCTCTTTGATGTCCTAAGGTGTCTTAACTGTGACCTTAATTGCCTATTTCCCTATCGTCTGTAAGCTGTTAGTGTCTCTAAGACCGTTCCACAGGTGCATGTTCGTTAATTGTTTATGGTTCATTGAACAAGCACGTGAAACAGTGTTTAAACCCTTTACAATGAAGGTCTGTGAAGTTATTAGGATTTTTACGAATTATCTTTGAAAGACAGGGTCCTGAAAAGGGACGTTTCTTTTTTTGCTGTGTTTATATATCCTGAAGTATTCAGACTTTTTCCACATTTTGTTACGTTACAGCCTTATTCTAAAATGGATTATATTAGTGTTTCTCCTCATCAATCTACACATAATACACCATAATGACGAAGCGAAAACAGGTTTAAATTTTTTTTTGCAGATGTATTAAAAACCGAAGTACCTTATTTACATAAGTATTCAGACCATATGCTATGAGATCTCAGGTGCATCCTGTTTCCACTGATCATCCTTGAGATGTTTCTATAACTTGATCCACCGGTGGTAAATTCTATTGATTGGACATGATTTGGAAAGTGTCACGTTCGTCGTATTGATGAGACCAAGGCACAGCGTGATTTGAATACATACTCATTTAATAAAGAAAGAACACTAAACAAACTAACAAAATAACAAAACGACCGTGACGCTATATAAACCGAGTGCTGACAGGCAACTACACATAGACAATAACCCACCAAACCAAAATGGAAATGGCAACCTAAGTATTATTACTGAACTGTTTTAAGTCTGAGATGGCACTTACCCTTGTGCACCCTATGGGCATGACACCTCTGGGAGGTGTATAGCTACTTTGTTATGAATTTGACATTATATGTCATTGTTGGATGGAGGAATATTATTATGATACATGTTTCTTTATTTTGAAACCTTGAGGGAAACCATTTGTTTTTTCTGCTCTCTTGACATGACAATTTGTGGATTGAATACTGTGCAGATGCTGTGCTTTTACTGATGAGTATCTCTGCTGTGTTGTTGGAGTTATCTTTCAGTGCTCTCTCTCTCTCCTCTCCTCTCCCCCTTCCTCATCAGCTCCAGCAGAAGAATGGACAGATCTCCATCACCAGTCTGAAGGGGAAGGCAGATGAACAGACAGAGCTCAATGACCACTCAGAGGACAACACCCTGGCAGAGGAAGGTTAGAGAGACAGTTGTTTATTTATCTATATGATTGTGATTGTCTGTGAGCGCTGTGTTTATGTATGGATGTGTCTGTTTGAGTTCGTCCCTGATCGTATTTGTGCATTCGATGTGCAGGTGGGTGAGGGGGGTGTGAGAGAGTGTGTGTGTGTGTGGTATGGCCCCTGACTGACACAAAATACAATGCCACCCATGTTCAGCCTCTGGCCCTTCGTGTGTGGGTGTGGGTGTCTGTGTGATCTGTAGATCCCTGCAACTATGTCCCTCTAGAGCCTCTTGATCCTTCACTAATCTTTCTGTCAACGCTGAAGGGACACCTACAGTCTCCTATTGGAGCTTTGAAACAGGTCCCTCACACGGTGACCAGACCGTTCATGTGCAACATCGCACACATCATTTTGTTCACCCACACCAGACGCAATCAGGACACGCAGGTTGAAATTTCAAAATGAAATCTGAACCAACTATATTAATTTGGGGACAGGTCAAAAAGCATTAAACATAAATGGAAATGTAGCTTGCTAGCTTGCTGTTGCTAGCTAATTTGTCCTGGGATATAAACATTGGGTTGTTATTTTACCTGAAATGCACAAGGTCCTCTCCTCCACAGATTATAATCCACAGAAACCGAGTTTGATTCTAGTAATCTCTCCTCCTTCAGGATTCTTCTTCTTCTCTGGACTGTATATGGCGGTTGGCAAACAACTTTAAGGTGCATTACCAACTGGACTGGAGTGTGGACCTCAGTTCATCTTTCAATCACCCACGAGGGTATATGCTCCTAAAAACCAATGAGGAGATGGGAGAGGCGGGACTTGCAGTGCATCAAGCGTCACAAATAGAACCAAGTTCTATTTTAGCGCCTGGCTACGCAGACGCTTGTTGACGCACGCTAGCAGTGTGGTGCAATGATTGAATAACAGTTATGTGTACATTTATTTTGCTTCCCTCGCACATGCGAGCCATGTGGTCAGCATGTCACACACTCACATAGCCAACGCACATCTGGACTGCATGGAGGCTTAGTTGTTCTAGGTAATCTGGTGTAAGACTGTGTGTAGACACCTGCCCATTAACTTGAACTAGCCTGAAAGTAATTTGTTTGCGGGGTCTTAACTAAAGCCAGGTAGAATTCCTTACGACCCTGCCCACTCTGTGTATGTGTGTTTGTTTATTTACGTTAACGTAAACGTTAACGGTCTCCATCTAGGGAGGGGCACTCCATGCAGCCCTCCCAGATAAATATTTAGCAGGCTGCGACCCGACTCGAACAAAAGTGACCATCGCCGTTTAATAACTCTGTTCTGCCAAGGGAAGGAGTAACTCTATACTTCTTTAAACAGAGGGATATGTCACATACCACACTGTCAAAAAGCCTATTTAATGAAGTGATGCACTGTATGTAGAGAAAGATCTGGTGAGATTAGACATACAGTACATTTGCAAAGTATTCAGACCCCTTCACTTTTTTCCACATTTTGTTACGTTACAGCCTTATTCTAAAATGGATTAAATAAATAAAAAATCTGAGAAAGCGAAAACAGGTTTTTCTAAGTTTTTGCAAATTTTAAATCAGAAATAACTTATTTACATAAGTATTCAGACCCTTTGCTCTGAGACTCAAAATTGAGCTGAGGTGCATCCTGTTTCCATTGATCATCCTTGAGATGTTTTTACAACTTGAATGGAGTCCACCTGTGGTAAATTCAATTGATTGTACGTGATTTGGAAAGGCACACTCCTGTCTATATAAGGTCCCACAGTTGACAGTGCATGTTAGGGCAAATACCAAGCCATGAGGTCAAAGGAATTGTCCGTAGAGCTCAGAGAGAGGATGGTGTTGAGGCACAGATCTGAGGAAGGGTACCAAAAACACTTCTGCATCATTGAAGGTCCCCAAGAACACAGTGGCCTCCATCATTCTTAAAAGGAAGAAGTTTGGAACCAACAAGACTTTTCCTAGAGCTGGTCGCCCGGCCAAACTGAGCAATCGGGGGAGAAGGGCCATGGTCATGAAGGTGACTCTGACAGAGCTCTAAAGTTCGTCTGTGGAGATGGGAGAACCTTCCAGAAGGACAACCATCTCTGCAGCAGTGCACCAATCATCAAACATAGACTTGGAATCACTTGCCACTTTAATAATTGGAACGCTTGTCACTTTAATGTTTACATAATTCTTTACTCATCTCATATGTATATACTGTATTCTATTGTACTCTATTTTAGTCAATGCCACTCCGACATTGATGAATCTAATATTTATATAATTCAATTTTTGTACTTTTAGATGTGTGAATTGTTAGATAATACTGCACTGTTGGAGCTAGGAACACAAGCATTTAACTACACCTGCAACAACATGTTAAATATGTGTATGTAACCAATACAATTTATTTAATATGGTAGACTGGCCAGACAGAAGCCACTCCTCAGTAAAAGGCACATGACCGCTGGCTTGGAGTTTGCCTAAAGGACTCTCAGAACTTGAGAAACTAGATTCTCTGTTCTGATGAAACCAAAATTGAACTATTTTTGGCCTGACTGCCAAGCGTCACATCTGGTGGAAACCTGGCACCATCCCTAAGGTGAAACATGGTGGTGGCAGCATCATTCTGTGGAGATGTTTTTCAGACTAGTCCAGAGCGCTCAGGACCTTAGACTGGGGCGACGGTTCACCTTCCAACAGGAAAACGGTCCTCAGCTTCGGGACAAGTCTCTGAATGTCCTTGAATGGCCCAGCCAGAGCCCGGATTTGAACCTGATCGAATATCTCTGGAGAGACCTGAAAATAGCTGTGCATGGGCCACAGGATCTCGTCATGGTATCTATGTGCATTCAAATTGCCATTGATGAAATGCAATTGTGTTGCCAATACCATAACCCCACCGCCACCATGGGGGACTCTGTTCACAACGTTGACATCAGCAAACCAATCGCCAACACGGCACCACACATGCTGTCTGCCATCAGCCCGTTACAGTTTATGCCATACACGTGGTCTGCGGTTGTGAGGCCGTTTGGACGTACTGCTCTATCAACCCCATCACCCTCTTGTGTTCAAATCCCCACTTCAACATTCCAGTATTAAAGTGGCAGTGCAATTAAAGTGATTTTCCAGTTTTTTTAAATACTGGGCAAAAATATAAACGCAACATGTGAAGTTTTGGTCTCATGTTTCATGAGCTGAAGTAAAAGACACCAGAAATGTTCCATATGCACAAAAAGCTTATTTCTCTCAAACGTTGTGGACAAATGTATTTACACCCCTGTTAGTGAGCGTTTCTCCTTTGCCAAGATCATTAATCCACATGACAGGTGTGGCATTTCAAGAAGCTGGTTAAACAGAATGCTCATTACACAGGTGCAGCTTGTGCTGGTGACAATAAAAGGCCACTCTAAAATGTGCAGTTTTGTCACACAACACAATGCCACAGATGTCTCAAGTTTTGAGGGAGCGTGCAATTGGCATGCTGACTGCAGGAATGTCAAACAGAGCTGTTGCCAAATATTTGAATCCGAATTTCTCTACCATAAGCAGCCTCCAATGTCGTTTTAGAGAATTTGGCAGTATGCCAACCGCAGATCACTTGTGACCACGCCAGCCCAGGACCTCCACATCCGGTTTCTTCACCTGCAGGATTGTCTGAGGAGGGCGGGGTGGTGCTGAGGAGTATTTCTGTCTGTATTAAAGCCCTTTTGTGGGGGAAAACTCTGATTGGCTGGGCCTGGCTCCCCAGTGGGTTGGCCTGGCTCCCCAACCCATTCAAGTTAAGTCCATAAATTAGAGCCTAATTTATTGATTTCAATTGACTGATTTCCTTCTATGAACTGTGTTCTATGAAAGTGCTGTACAGAAACTCAGCCTAAAACCCCAAAAAGTAAGCAATGCAGGTATAGAAGCACGGTGGCTAGTAAAAACTCCCTAGAAAGACCAGAACCTAGGAAGAAACCTAGAGAGGAACCAGGCTATGAGGGGTGGCCAGTCCTCTTCTGGCTGTGCTGGGTGGAGATTATAACAGAACATGGCCAAGATGTTCAAATGTTCATAGGTGACCAGCAGGGTCAAATAATAATAATCACAGTGGATGTCGAGGGTGCAACAAGTCAGCACCTCAGGAGTAAATGTCAGTTGGATTTTCATAGCTGATCATTCAGAGTATCTCTGCTGCTCCTGCTGTCTCTAGAGAGTTGAAAACAGCAGGTCTGGGACAGGTAGCACATCTGGTGAACAGGTCAGGATTTCATAGCCGCAGGCAGAACAGTTGAAACTGGAGCAGCAGCTCGGCCAGGTGGACTGGGGACAGCAAGGAGTCATCAGGCCAGATAGTCCTGAGGCATGGTCCTAGGGCTCAGGTCCTCCGCGAGAGAGAAAGAAAGAAAGAAAGAGAGTTAGAGAGAGCATACTTAAATTCACACAGGACACCGGATAAGACAGGAGAAATACTCCAGATATAACAGACTGGCCCCCTGACACAAAATACTGCAGCATAGAGACAGGAGTGGTCGTGAGACACTGTGGCCCCATCCGACGATACCCCCGGACAGGGCCAAACAGGCAGGATATAACCCCACCCACTTTGCCAAAGCACAGCCCCCACACCACTAGAGGGATATCTTCAACCACCAACTTACAATCCTGAGACGAGGCCGAGTATAGCCCACAAAGATCTCCACCACGGCACAACTCAAGGGGGGGGGGGCGCCAACCCAGACAGGAAGATCACGTCAATGACTCAACCCACTCAAGTGACGCACCCCTCCCAGGAATGGCATGGAAGAGCACCAGTAAGCCAGTGACTCAGCCCCTGTAACAGGGTTAGAGGCAGAGAATTCCTGTGGAGAGAGGGGAACCGGCCAGGCACAGACAGCAAGGACAGTTCGTTGCTCCAGTGCCTTTCCATTCACCTTCACACTCCTGGGCCAGACTACACTCTATCATAGGACCTACTGAAGAGATGAGTCTTCAATAAAGACTTAAAGGTTGAGACCAAGTCTGCGTCTCTCACATGGGTAGGCAGACCATTCCATAAAAATTGAGCTCTTCAGGAGAAAGCCCTGCCTTCAGCTGTTTGTTTAGAAATTTTAGGGACAGTAAAGAGGCTTGCGTCTTGTGACCTTAGCGTATGTGTAGATATGAACGGCAGGACCAAATCGGAAAAAAACTTGAAATCAGTCCTTGCCTTAACAGGAAGCCAGTGTAGAGAGTCTAGCACTGGAGTAATATGATCAAATTTTGGGGTTCTAGTCAAGATTCTAGCAGCCGTGTTTAGCACTAACTGAAGTTTACTTAGTGCTTTATCCGAGTAGCCGGAAAGTAGAGCATTGCAGTCTAACCTAGAAGTAACAAAAGGATGGATACATTTTTCTGCATCATTTTTGGACAGAAAGTTTCTGATTTTTGCAATGTTACGTAGATGGAAAAAAGCTGTCTTTGAAACAGTCTTGATATGTTCGTCAAAAGAGAGATCAGGGTCCAGAGTAACGCCGATGTCCGTCACAGTTTAATTTAGAGACGACTGTACAACCATCAAGATTAAATGTCAGAAGATCTCTTTGTTTCTTGGGACCTAGAACAAGCATCTCTGTTTTGTCTGAGTTTAAAAGTAAAACATTTGCAGCCATCCACTTCCTAATGTCTGAAACACAGGCTTCCAGCGAGGGCAATTTTGGGGCTTCACCATGTTTCATCGAAATGTACAGCTGTGTGTCATCCGCATAATAGTGAAAGTTAACATTATGTTTCCGAAATACATCACCAAGAGGTAAAATATATAGTGAAAACAATAGTGGTCCTAAAACGGAACCTTGAGGAACACCGAAATGTACACTTGATTTGTCAGAGGACAAACCATCCACAGAGACAAACTGATATCTTTCCAACAGATAAGATCTAAACCAGGCCAGAACTTGTCCGTATAGACCAATTTGACGTTTCCAATCTCTCCAAAAGAATGTGGTGATCGATGTTATCAAAAGCAGCACTAAGGTCTATGAACACGAGGACAGATGCAGAGCCTCGGTCTGACGCCATTAAAAGGTCATTTACCACCTTCATAAGTGCAGTCTCAGTGCTATGATGGGGCCTAAAACCAGACTGAAGCGTTTCATAAACATTGTTTGTTTTCAGGAAGGCAGTGGGTTGCTGCGCAACAGCTTTTTCTAATATTTTTGAGAGGAATGGGAGATTCGATATAGGCCGATAGTTCTTTATATTTTCTGGGTCAAGGTTTTGCTTTTTCAAGAGAGGCTTTATTACTGCCACTTTTAGTGAGTTTGGTACACATCCGGTGGAAAGAGAGACGTTTATTATGTTCAACATAGGAGGGCCAAGCACAGGAAGCAGCTCTTTCAGTAGTTTAGTTGGAATAGGGTCCAGTATGCAGCTTGAAAATTTAGAGGCCATGATTATTTTCATCATAGTGTCAAGAGATATAATACTAAAACACTTGAGTGTGTCCCTTGATCCTAGGTCCTGGCAGTTGTTTAGACTCAGGGCAACTGAGGTTTGGAGGAATACGCAGATTTAACAGATTTTTGTACTTTGACGTCCTTGGGTCGGCGGAGGGAATCTGGAAGGGCTTCTAGGAATCTTTGGGTTGTCCGAGAATTTATAGAACGACTTTTGATGATCCTTGGTTTGGATCTGAGCAGATTATTTGTTTCGATTGCAAACGTAATTAAAATGGTGGTCCCATAGTCCAGGATTATGAGGAAAAACATTAAGATCCACAACATTGATTCCACAGGACAAAACTAGGTCCAGAGTATGACTGTGGTAGTGAGTAGGTCCGGAGACATGTTGGACTAAACCCATTGAGTAAATGATGGCTCTGAAAGCCGTTTGGAGTGCGTCTGTGGACTTTTCCATGTGAATATTAAAGTCACCAAAAATGTGAATATTATCTGCCATGACTACAAGGTCCAATAGGAATTCAGGGAACTCAATGAGGAACGCTGTATATGGCCCAGGACGCCTGTAAACAGTAGCTATAAAAAGTGATTGAGTAGGCTGCATAGATTTCATGACAAGAAGCTCAAATTGAAATTTGCTTTCATAAATGTTAGCAACACATCTGCCTTTGCAGGATGTGCAGGGGATATGGTCACTAGTGTAACCAGGAGGTGAGGCCTCATTTAACACAGTAAATTCATCAGGCTTAAGTCATGTTTCAGTCAGCCCAGTCACATTAAGATTATGATCAGTTATTAGTTCATTGACCATAACTGCCTTGAAAGTGAGGGATCTAACATTAAGTAGCCCTACTTTGAAATGCGAGGTATCACAATATCTTTCAATAATTGCAGATATGGGAGGTCTTTAATCCAGAGAGATTGCTAAGGCGAACACCGCCATGTTTAGTTTTTCCCAACCTAAGTCTAGGAGCAGACACGGTCTCAATGGGGATAGCTGAGCTGACTACCCTGGCTGTGCTAATAGCCTGCTGCCTGGCCTGCACCCTATTTCATTGTGGAGCTAGGGGAGTTAAAGCCCTGTCTATGTTCGTAGATCAGATGTGAGCACCCCTCCAGCTAGGATGGAGTCCGTCACTCCTCAACAGGCCAGGCTTGGTCCTGTTTGTGGGTGAGTCCCAGAAAGAGGGCCAATTATCTACAAATTCTATATTTTGGGAGGGGCAGAAAAGTTTTCAACCAGCGATTGAGTTGTGAGACTGCTGTAGAGCTCATCCAACTGTGAGGGGGCCAGAGACAAATACTCGATGCCGACACATCTTTCTAGCTGATTTACACGTTGAAGCTATGTTGAGCTTGGTGACCTTTGACTGTTTCATCCTAACATTGTTCGTGCCAACGTGGATAACAATATCCCAATACTCTCTACACTCGGCAGTTTTAGTTTTAGCCAGAACCATCTTCAGATTAGCCTTAAAGTCGGTAGCCCTGCACCCTGGTAAACAGTATGATTGCTGAATGATTCATTTTAAATCTAATACTACGTGTAATGGAGTCGCCAATGACTAGGGTTTTCAATTTGTCAGAGCTAATGGTGCGAGGCTTCGGCGTCTCAGAGCCCGTAACAGGAGGAGTAGAGACCCGAGAAGGCTCGGCCTCTGTGGAGAGAACCGTTTGAAAGTTTCTGTCGGATGAATGAGCGACACCGGTTGAGCATTCCTACAGCATTTCCCTCCAGAAGCCATGAGAAATTTGTCCAGCTGCAGGGACTGTGCGAGAGGATTTATACTACTATCTGTACTTACTGGTGGCACAGACGCTATTTTATCCTTTCCTACTCTGAAATTACCCTTGCCTAACGATTGCGTCTGAAGCACAGCTATCCTTGCCGTAAGGCAATCGTTCTCCTGTATATTATGAGTACAATGACTGAAATTAGAAGGCATCATGTTAATGTTACTACTTAGCTTCGGCTAGTGGATATCCTGACAAATCACGTCCAGATAAAGCGTCCGGAGTGAAAAAGTTTAACAAAAAAAAAGTTGAGCGAGGGATAAACTAAAAATATAAACGTAATTAAAAAGTAAAAACCATCAAATTGTCAGGTAGCAAAGTAAGGTTAGCAACAAAATGCACAGCAGCACATAAACAAGTCTGCAAGTTGTGACCGGAAGTGACACACACTAACAGTCCGTTGAGGTCGGTGTAACTCTAGAGATGCGCCTGACAATTAAATTTTTGTCCAGTGTATACACTGCGTACAAAACATTAAGAATAAATAAATGATAAATATATATTTTTCGTTATTTTCATAAAATAAACACAGTGACTTATTACACATCAGTGATTTAAAAGGTTTTATTATAAAGACTGCATGGGGGCTTTAACTTAAGGCCTGTTTTTTTATGCTGGAGATACATGGGGCGTCACTGGTATAAAACTTTGGTGGTGCCGAGATATCTATATACTCCAGGTATCTATATTTTGGGGATATACGGTTCAGCAATGGTTATGTAGCTGTGGTTATGTAATGTCTATTTCATGTTTGTTATAGAAATGCGATAGGCTTACTGTAATGAAATGTTCCTGATATTGAGGCTTTTCCTCAGTAAATACAACACACATCGTCTTTCCAAGTAGGTTTGAACCCACAGTCTTAGTGTTTGGGCAACATATTCCAACCAACACAGTCATCTATGCTACACTTTATTACACTAAGCTCTGTCCAATCCATCTATGCGGGAGTGTGTGCCAGTATGTATGGAAGTCGAGGAATGTGACGGTGATGATGATGAAGAGATACAGGACGACACGCCCCATCCAAAGTATTCTTCGCCTCATCAGACAGAGTAACATTCCTCTCTCCCTGACTCACTGTCAACTCAGCATTATAATACTACTAAAACACCATAGTAATACAGTTCAGTAGGTTGCTGAGAGAAATACACACTTCCTAATTAGTCACTGTTATAACAGAGAGCCTCAGTGGTGTCATCAAAGCCACATTCTTGGTGAATTAATGTTGGCGCCACTGATTTATTAAGTGGGTATAGCTGTGTGTGAACTCTAGTTAAGCTATCCAATATTAACCTTATTCATTCAGAGACTCTAACTACATTTTCAATATGGGCATGTTTTATGTTGTACATTCATCTCCAGACGTATGTTTATGACATGTTAAAAGAAAAAACTTTTACTTACTTGTTTGCTCGGGTACTTCAGTTAAATTACTATAAGAGAAGTATTACAATAGTAAGCGGTGGTTGAACAAAGCAGACTTTTCTCTAATAGGATAAGACTTTCCTCTAGAACCTTCAGGCCATTTTCACTGTGAGAGGGGCTTTCCCTGTACTCCCAAATAGAGATATGTTTTAAGGGTCAGTGTCCCCTTGGCATTCCTCTCACCCCTCCCGGATGAGAACCATGAAGCCTTTATTTAATTTCAGTTAATTTCTCAAATGGACTTGCCATTTTAATATACTGCTTGTTCTATTGTGGGGTATTTGTCCTCATAGGCATTATGAGGCTCCATCTCAGAACACTCTGTGTGGGGATCCATCCAGACAGTACTCGATTAGAGACGTTAGCACCCATTTGAGAAAAATAATTGGAAGTGTAGGAATCATGAATGAAGGCTATTTGTGGTTCTGGTGTCTTAAGTTGCGTTAAGGCTCATTGACTCCATACTACTTCCTTCCATTGCTAATATAATAATCTTTCTTTACAAGGAACTCCAAAGAGTTTGAAGTCTCTACACTGCCTCAGCGGAGTGACTCTGGAAACATCCCTTCATGACTGGTGACATTTGCCATGAGATATGGAGCAGTGAGCTGTCAACTCTCCAGAAAAAGGGAGTGAGTGAAGAGAGAGGGATTTCAGACTGATTTCCAATTGCTTTTCTAAAGTCTGGTGGAACTGTATTTGAAGGACACAGGGGGGAAGAGTGAATAGGAGAGAAAGGGGTGAGGGGTAGTGTAGAAAGATCTCCTCCCAAAGAGATCTGGTATTACCGAGAGCTAAACCCCCCCTATACCTCTCTCCTCCATGCACCCTTCACCCAAGCAGGACTTTCATGCTGCTTGGGTTCCGAACACACACAATGAGGTGGGGAGGAAGGGGTTTCGGGGTGTAAAAGGGGAGTGAGGAGAGGTTGGGTGTGGGGGGGACTTACCTGAAAGATCACGACAGACTCTGTCATCCTGGATGGCCACTGAAGGGAATAGGGGGGGAGGAAAAGTTAAACTTATTCAGAACAGTTGAAAAAGACAGTAAGGGAGGGAGGAGGAGGTGGGGGTGGTCCTTACATAACATGTATGTCAGTCAGGGCCATCTGTTGAAATATGTGTGTAGCCCATTTTCTCCCCTCAGACTAACAGACACACGTGCTGGACCAGAGAAAGAGAGTGCTCAGCAACCTCTCTAATGGCAAACATCAGATACGGCAACATGCAATCCCAGTTTTTCCCATCCTTATCGATTACCTTCCTGAGCATTGACTTCAGGGTGGTTGAATCTCTCAACCAGCCCGTCTGTCTGAGGATGGTAATTTTTTATTTTTTCATTTCATCTTTATTTAACCAGGTAGGCTAGTTGAGAACAAGTTCTCATTTGCAACTGCGACCTGACCAAGATAAAGCATAGCAGTGTGAACAGACAACACAGAGTTACACATGGAGTAAACAATTAAAAAGTCAGTAACACAGAGAGAAAAAAAATAGTTTATATACATTGTGTGCAAAAGGCATGAGGAGGTAGGCGAATAATTACAATTTTGCAGATTAACACTGGAGTGATAAATGATCAGATGGTCATGTACAGGTAGAGATATTGGTGTGCAAAAGAGCAGAAAAGTAAATAAAAGTAAACAGTATGGGGATGAGGTAGGTAAAATTGGGTGGGCTATTTACCGATAGACTATGTACAGCTGCAGCGATCGGTTAGCTGTACAGCGGTAAACCGATGTCCTCAACTGTTTCACCTGCCACAATTTACAAAGGTAAGCCATAAGGCGGGACATAAAGGGGGTCCCATGGTCAGTAAGGATCTTCTTATTTTTGGAAGCCATTGTCCGAAGGGGAATGGCTTCTGGGTAGCGAGTGGCATAAACTAAAATTACTAGAATGTATTGGTGCCCTCTGGCGGGATTTGGGTAGTGGGCCCACTATATCCATCACTATCCTCTCAAATGGCGTTTCGATTATGTGGAGTGGCACTAACGGGGATCTAACAGCGAGTCGGGGAGCTGTTAACTGGCATTCCAGGCACTCTCCACAATGGCGAGCCACTTCAGCCTGAATTCTTGGCCAGTAAAACCTCCTTACAATCCGGACTCGGGTTTAATCGATACCAAGGTGTCCACCCTGAATGTGCCCATGAGCTAGATCCAGTACTGTCCTACGGTACCGGGTGGGGACCAACAACTGTTCCACCACATCAACCCCTATTTTTGAGACTCTGTACACCAAACCCTTTTTCATGATGAAGTGGGGAAAACTATTAGGCATCATCCCATCATTTATGGGAGTACCATCTACGACCTGCACAGGCTTGTTGCAGGGTTGGATCCTGGTTTTGGGCCGTCCCGAAATTAGTCAAGGACCCTGCCAGATCAGCTGGTTCTAGATAGTTGTCCTCTGGATTCAGATCGACCCCAGCCCCACTAGTACCGGCAGTTCATTATCAACGAGGTCTACCACTTCATCCTCATCCTCCCCTACTAGTACCTGTGACGTTGGCCCCTGGGAGACCTATTTTCTTGGCTTTGGTTAAAGGCCCCATGCTTCTTCTTGCTTGGTCAGGGTTGTTGACTTCTCAAATGAATCCTACAGACGAAGAACTATATATGTGACATAAAAATAAAAAAAAGATACATCAAATCATTATTGGACCCCCTTTTTCTATAGTGAACCATTTCACAAGCTTTCCACGTGCTAATTAACAATCATTTTAAATTTAAAGATAGGCTCTCGTGGAATTACCGTTTATGCGCACCACTCAGAATAGACGGACAAACGCACAACTTTTCTGTTGCTGATGAAAATCGCCGAAATGTAGGAAAGAAACGTAAAACAAAACTAAAAGAATGGAAAGACAGGCAAAGGAAGATCTTACGGGATGCGGGAAAACCCTATACAAATCGTAAGGGTAAAAAAAAAAAAAATCAAGCTAGCTAGATATAGAGTACAGTAACTAACATGTATGTTCTGGGTTGTCTAATTTGTAACTATATAGAAAACATATTAGCTAAAGCTCTTTGGCTACTAACTTATACATTATCGTTACAAATGTTATTGCTAGATTATAGAAGAAACATAGCTAGCTACTTTTTCTCCATCTACCGGATGATTCGACATGGCTAGAGTAGCTAGCTAGTTATATGTAACGTTACACTGTATCCTGCAGGGATTGCACACCGAGGGTCCATTGAAGTGGCAAGCTGCATATTGAACTGGGTGAAGACAAAATTCACACCACTCACCAAACCAGAGGTGCGCAAATTTATCATCTTCAGTGACTGATGCTGTGGGCATAATAACAACTGCCGGATGCTCAATCTATTGTCGATGCTCGTCTCTATGGGTTACTTTACCCAAGTTGAGCAGAAATTCATGGTCTCTGGTCATTCTTTTCTTCCTTGTGATCGATCTTTTGCCACCACCTGATGATGTTTCAAAGATGATACTTGAAGCACAACCAGCAAAACCATTCAAGGTGATGAGGATGCAATGTGAAGACTTCAGGCACCTCCCAGATTCTGTCCTCAAGCGACCAGCTGGACTACAGATCACGTCAGTGAGGTGGTTAAAAGTCACAGGTATTGAACAGAGAATAGTTTACTAACATCCCATCAACATGCAACATGTTGTTCTAACAATAAAATATCCTAATGCTTTACTGTGAAAGTTGTTTATTCATGTCAGACATGAATAAACAACTTTCACAGTCAAGCATTAGGATATTTATATTTATTTATTTATTATTTATTTATTTTATTTATTTATTTATTTATTATATTTATTAGGAACTTAAAATGTTTCTGTTCTAATTTCAGTTGAGAATCCTTGGAATCTGTACGCCAGACAGAGCCACAGTCTACTTGAGGGATTGAAATCGTGGCTGATCTCCAAACCAAAACAAGGAGCTATACCTCAACCTCCCTATTTTGCAAGCCTCTACCCTAGAGCATATGAGATTCCTCTGCCCATCAAAAAAAAAAACAAGTACCAAGATCTGATGACCATGATCAACGACTTGCCAGCTGCTGCACGCTCTTTTTATAAATCACTGCAGAGTGAATCATTTGTTGTTAAACCAAGCTACATAATTAACAGTTTTTTTCTGTGAGTTTATGATCCCCTGAACCTGTATAGTATGTTGAATCTGAATACATTTCAGAAGACATGTCAGCCCTATTGTATGAAATTAAATGTATAGTAGGTGTTTTCTACATTGAGGGCTTCATTTTAAATGAGACTAAGATTTCATGACTCAACTTTTAAGAAAAGTCATCAGTGCTAAAGTTGATAGACCACCTTTAAATGAACCTCCATACAAATGAATTAACTTCATATTGCATTTAAGTTATTTACATGAAGGGCATCTGTACTTGAAAGTACTTAAAACATCATATCAGGTGTTAAAAAAGGATATCTTACAAGAGTCATGCAAAATGTCACATATACCGTTCTTCCACAAACTGAAATCATCACTGGAGTTATCCTGTTCATCCACATTCTAAAAATTAAAACGGCAATAACAAAAGTATTTTTTGAAATAACAAAAAATATAAATTGTTGTTGGAAGATATGGGTATGGTGAATTATGTCAACCATAAAACACCTAATGTGGTACACATAATTAATAATATAAAAATAACTGATTATCTTAAAATGGAAAAATTGTCACATATATGGTTCTTCGTCTGTAGGATTCAAATATGCCATTTTGGCCTAACTTCGCAAAGTATCTACCCAATATTACATCATATGGTATCTTTGGGACTACGCCGACCTCATAATCCAGCAGACCGTCCTCTGTTTGTATGCTCACTAAGGCTGTGGGGTACAGATGGGTATCTCCATGAATGCATGTAACACTGATATCCTGACTTGTATCCAGTTTATGAGTCGGCACTAGGTTTGCAACGACCAGGGTTAGCATACTGCCGGAATACAGCAGTGCTTCCACCTCTTTCCCTTCAACCTTCACCCTGAACATATGTTTGTTTCTTGATTTTTCAAGTACAGTGGTTACCACAGGACATGCATACCATATATCATCTTTTTCACCGAGGTTACATTGCATTGGCTCTTCTTTTGTAGGGCGGGGGGGGGGGGGGGGGGGGCCTTAGTGACAGTCTTACCCTGTCCGCTGGTTTGTCCAGGCCCGGGGAATGGGAATCTTTCCTCCTGTGTCTGCTCAGCTGTTCCTGCCGTACAGTACCGTTCAACAAGGCCCACGAGATGGTCGCCAGAAAGTACCTCGTTCTGGCCAACCCATCGTTGCACTTCTTGGGGTAGACCTCGCTGAAACTGGTCGAGTACGATGGCCTCGACGATCTCGGCGGATGAACGGATCTCCGGTCGCAACCATTTCCGTGCCAGGTGAATCAAGTATACATCTGTATTCGGGGGTTGGCCAGGTCAGTAGGAACTCTGGTGGAAGCGGTGTGCCCTCACGGTATCGGTCACTCCCAGTCTAGTCAGAATCTCTCACTTTAGTTTATCATAATCCTGTGCATCTTTCAACTCCAGGTCAAAATACGCCTTTTGAGCATCCCCTGACAGGTATGGTGCCAGAAGTCCTGCCCATTCTTCTTTCACTTCTCCCTCTCTGACGTCTTTTCAAAGGTGGCAAGATATGCTTCCACATCATCCTGCTTTGTCATTTTTTAAAGAAAATGATTGGCCTGCCTCTGGCTATTTGCAGCTGGTAACTGAGCCCCAATTTGGTCTGCTAGCTCCTTTAGGCCTTCTCTTAACTTCCGGGTATTTCTCTCTTGCTCTTCACTGAACAGCTGGTTGGTGCGATGTTGGACCTGTAACGTGTCCTGATACACTCGCATTGCATCCTGATGAGCTATTTGTTGAGCTCTAGTTGCCTCTTGTTGGGCGGACACCGCTTGTAACAGGGCCTGTATGGCTCCCTCCATACTCATTTTCCTGATAAACTGTCCTAACCAAACAAAGCCACAACAAAAAAACTCCCCTTTGGAGTGCTAACTAAACATTTTTTTTCTTCTTCCTAACCAGAGGTATGGTTAGTCCATTGCCCGCATTCTCCACCACGTGTGACAAACCTCTTCAAGGTTAGGAGTGTTTGTCACAAATTAAGTGGGAAACTGTCACCAAAATCACCCCAGAATGAGAGTTTTCCCGAACAGTGTGTGTTTGTTTCTCCATCCCGGTCCACCCACGCCGCAGGCAAGGTCAAGGATAGCAGGGTTCGGTACACGAATCGGGTTCTCGGAGGGTCCAGGTCCAAATGCCAACAGGTAAATCCAAAACAGCTCATACACGGTAAAGCTCATACACGGTAAATCCAGCCAATATATATTGTCTCTTTCTCTATGGTTCACAGATCCTTCCAGTCCTCTCTCTCTCTTCCTGGTTTGTCTTGACCCTTTATCTGTGAGCCGGCCCCACCTTCTGAGGGTTCCCCTTGCTTCTGGGATTTGTAGTCAGCCAGTCAGCCATTTTGTGATCTGTAGTTCTGATCGGGGTGGCCATTTTAGTGATCGGGAAGAGCCCGTTTATTAGTTCTGCTCTCACATATCTGCCATTTATCACTCGACCCCCTTCTTTGCCACAATATATACATACACACAGTGATGGCCAAAAGTTTGCTGCTTCAGATGTTACTTTGGAATACTGAAGTATAATTACAAGCATTTCATATGTGTCTAAAACTTTTATTGACAATTACATGAAGTTGATGCAAAGAGTCAATATTTGCAGGGTTGACCCGTTTTCAAGACCTCTGCAATCTGCCCTGGCATGCTGTCAATTAACTTCTGGACCACATCTTGACTGATGGCAGCCCATTCTTGCATAATCAATGCTTGGAGTTTGTCAGAATTTGTGGGGTTTTGTTTGTACACCCGCCTCTTGAGGATTGACCATAAGTTCTCAATGGGATTAAGGTCTGGGGAGTTTCCTAGCCATGGACCCAAAATATCAATGTTTTGTTCCCCGAGCCACTTAGTTATCACATTTGCCTTATGGCAAGGAGCCCCATCATGCTGGAAAAGGCATTGTTCATCACCAAACTGTTCCTGGATGGTTGGGAGAAGTTGCTCTCGGAGGATGTGTTTGTACCATTCTTTATTCATGTCTGTGTTCTTAGACAAACTTGTGAGTGAGCCCACTCCCTTGGCTAAGAAGCAACCCCACACATGAATGGTCTCAGGATGGCATGACACAGGACTGATGGTAGCGTTCACCTTGTCTTCTCCGGACAAGCTTTTTTCCGGATGCCCCAAACAATCGGAAAGGGGATTCATCAGAGAAAATGACTTTACCCCAGTCCAATCCCTGTACGTTTTGCAGAATATCAGTCTGTCCCTGATGTTTTTCCTGGAGAGAAGTGGCTTCTTTGCTGCCCTTTTTGACACCAGGCCATCCTCCAAAAGTCTTCACCTCACTGTGTGTGCAGATGCACTCACACCTGCCTGCTGCCATTCCTGAGCAAGCTCTGTACTGGTGGTGCCCCGATCCCGCAGCTGAATCAACTTTAGGAGACGGTCCTGGCGCTTGCTGGACTTTCTTGGGTGCCCTGAAGCCTTCTTCACAACAATTGAACCGCTCTCCTTGAAGTTCTTGATGATCCGATAAATGGTTGATTTAGGTGCAATCTTACTGGCAGCAATATCCTTGCCTGTGAAGCCTTTTTTTTGCAAAGCAATGATGACGGTACGTGTTTCCTTGCAGGTAAACATGGTGGCAGAGGAAGAACAATGATTACAAGCACCACCCTCCTTTTGAAGTTTCCAGTCTGTTATTTGAACTCAATCAGTATGACAGAGTGATCTCCAGCCTTGTCCTCGTAAACACTCACACCTGTGTTAACGAGAGTATCACTGACATGATGTCAGCTGGTCCTTTTGCGGCAGGGCTGAAATGCAGTGGAAATGTTTTGGGGGGATTCAGTTAATTTGCATGGCAAAGAGGGACTTTGCAATGAATTGCAATTCATCTGATCACTTTTCATAACATTCTGGAGTATATGCAAATTGCCATCATACAAACTGAGGCAGCAGACTTTGTGAAAATTAATATTTGTGTCATTCTCAAAACTTTTGGCCACGACTGTATACACTACCGTTCAAATGTTTGGGGTCAGTTAGAAATGTCCTTGCTTTTGAAAGAAAAGCGTCATTTTTTATCCACTAAAATAACATCAAATTGATCAGAAATAGTGTGGACATTGTTAATTTTGAAAATGACTATTGTAGCTGGAAACGGCGTACAGAGGCCCATTATCAGCAACCATCGCTCCTGTGTTCCAATGGCACCTTGTGTGAGCTAATCCAAGTTACTCATTTTAAAAGGCTAATTGATCATTAGAAAACCCTTTTGCAATTGTGTTAGCACAGATGAAAACTTGTGCTGGTTAAAGAAGAAATAAAACAGGCATTCTTTAGACGAGTTGAGTATCTCGGTCATCAGCGTCTGTGGGTTCAGACTAAAAAAAAAGACGTTTCTTATGAAACTCGTCAGTCTATTCTTGTCCTGAGAAATGAAGGCTTTTCCATGCGAGCAATTGCCAAGAAACTGAAGATATCGTACAACGCTGTGTACTACTCTCTTCACAGAACATCGCAAACTGGCTCTAACCAGAATAGAAAGAGGAGTGGGAGGCCCGGGTGGACAACTGAGCAAGAGGACAAGTACATTAGTGTTTAGTTTGAGAAACAGATGCCTCACAAGTCTTCAACTGCCAGATACATTAAATAGTACCCGCAAAACACCAGTCTCAACATCAACAGTGAAGAGGCTACTCCGAGATGCTGGCCTTCTAAGCAGAGTTCAAAGAAAATGCCATATCTCAGACTGGCCAATAAAAATAAAAGATTAAGATGGGCAAAAGAACACAGACAAGAACTCTGCCTAGAAGGCTAGCAACCCGTAGCAAGTATTCAACCACAGGAGGTTGGTGGCACCTTAATTGGGGAGAGTGGGCTTGTGGTATTGGCTGGAGCGGAATAGGTGGAATCGTATCAAGGTTTCCTCCGCTGTTTTGTCTCCACTCAGGCCACTGACTGGAGCAAGTTCCTCGTCTGGTGAGCAAGATGCTCACAACATACTGCCGAACTCGTCCACTGGAATATCTCCATTCGAGTGTCAGTTCGGGTTCATTGTGTTTTTTGTTTTCACAAACTTTGTACCTTCTGTGGCAGACCCGGGGGTTTGGTCAAGATGTTTACATAGATCAGACACAGACAGAGTATTAGCTCGGTTTGAAGGGTGTTTATTAAATAAGAAATCAAAAAGAAATGAACAGGTCTCCCCCATGAGACCCTCTCCGGGATACCTTCTCCTGGGCTCCGGGTCTTCCTGTATCCTGTCGGGCACACAAACTCAACTCCCTCGTCTTAGCTCGGGGAACCGTATCCAACCACATGGAAGTCACCTCACTTCCCCCAGTCCTCCTGTGTGCTGCCCTTCCGGCAGCTTCATGGGCCTTGCACAGCTGATGAGCAATCCGCCCTTGATTACTCACTAGCTCCCAATCAGCCCCAATTAGTACTGGCTGGAGAGCCCGTATAGACCTGGCACGTCCAGCGGATGGCGACATCGTCTCCTGATGTATACACCATCTGTTACCAGGCCTCGACGAGTCTCCCCATCGTGGCTGACCTGCTGTACGCCACACTACTGTTGAACTTAAGGGCTCTTTGAGTGAGTGGTCTGGCAGAGTGCCACAACCTCGGTCTGGTGCGCTCATGTGAAAGGTAGCTACGTTCCACTTCATTTGTACAGACAAAGGAATTGTCCGGTTGGAACATTAATGAAGTTTTATGTTAAAAACATCCTAAAGATTGATTCCATACTTAGTTTGGCATGTTTCTACGGGCTGTAATGGAACTTTTTGAACTTTTTCGTCCGATGATCGCGCTTTTGGATTTGTTTACCAAACGCCCTAACAAAAGAAAATATTTGGACATAACTGATGGACATTATCGAACAAATCAAACATTTATGGTGGAACTGGGATTCCTGGGAGTGCATTCTGATGAAGATTATCAAAATTAAGTGAATATTTAAAATGCTATTTCTGAGTAATATTGACTACCCAATATGGTGGGTATCTTTTTGGCTGCTTTGTTGTCTAAAGGCTGTACTCAGATTATTGCATGGTTTGCTTTCTCCGTAAAGTTTTTTTGAAATCTGATACAGCTGTTGCATTAAGGAGAAGTGTATCTATAGTTCCATGTATAATAGTCAAATCTTTATGAATGTTTATTATGAGTATTTCTGTAAATTGATGTGGCTCTCTGCACAATCACTGCATGTTTTAGAACTACTGAACGTAACGTGCCAATGTAAACTCAGATTTTTTTAGATAAATATGAACTTTATCAAACAAAACATACATGAAGTCCTATGAGTGTCATCTGATGAAGCTCATCAAATGTTAGTGATTCATTTTATCTCCACTTCTGCTTTTTGTGACTCCTCTCTTTGGCTGGAAAAATGTTTTTCTGTGGCTTGGTGGTGACCTAACATAATCGTTTGTGGTGCTTTCGCTGTAAATCCTTTTTGAAATCAGACACTGTGGCTGCATTAATTAATTATGGCTGCGATCCCTGTACAGGGATCAACATCAGGGGACATTTCAGAGTGACAACTAAAAATACAACGTCGTAACATTAAACATTCTTGAAAATGCAAGTGTCTTACATCCTTCAAAAGATTAGAATCTTGGTAATCAAACTATGTTTTCCGATTTAAAATAGCTATTACAGAGAACAAATACCATGCTTTTGTTTGAGAAGAGCAATCAACAACAGAAACATTTTCTGCCATGACAGTTTTTACACATTCACATCTGAAGGTAAAATGATGACTTACATTCTGATATCTTGCTCTTATTTCTCTTCCTGAGGGTCCCAGTGATCAAATGAAGTGCCGTTTTCTTTGATAAAATACATTTTTATAGCCTAAATCTAAACATTTTGTAAACCGTTTGTGCCGTGAAATCCATCTCTATCAATTTTTTACGGAGCATTCGACATGATTACACACCGTAAACAATCGTTTATCTAGTCATGGTTGGTTTCAGTGCATTCCTCTGGATGTTTGCAACACAGCCAAACATCATTGTTTTTTTTTGCGGGGAATATTGACCGAAGTGAACTGATTTGAAGACAACGAGCAATTACTTCCTTGCGCACCAATAATTTTTGCGAAGCTTCATTGATTGACTGTATTTCTGCCCAATGACCACTGATCTTCTTGAAATTAGCTGGGTAGATAGCCAATGAGCTGAGGTAAACGCCAGTATGTAATGGTTTTGGTTTGGACCACCATTCCTTGTTTGTAAGTACACACGTAAGGAACTCCATTCTCGCCTTGACTATCAGAGGACTTGCTGTGACGCTTGTTACGCGCAGCAGTATTTCAGAAAGTTGTATTTTCAACGATTTCATTAAAGATATCATGGCGAATAAATCAGGAAAAGCGAAGTCCAAGTCTAAAGTGAAAGTGAAAAATTGGAAGTGAGACAGATATTTTGTTTGAGGAATCTTTGAGTGTTATGATTCAAACAGGAACTGAGGAGCTGTTTCTGCAAGGACAGGATGTACTTCTGGACGGGTAAGTCCTAATGCCATTTTATGAAATATATATATATATATATATATATATATAGTGCCTTGCAAAAGTATTTGGCCCCCTTGAACTTTGCGAACTTTTGCCACATTTCAGGCTTCAAACATAAAGATATAAAACTGTATTTTTTTGTGAAGAATCAACAACAAGTGGGACACAATCATGAAGTGGAACGACATTTATTGGATATTTCAAACTTTATTAACAAATCAAAAACTGAAAAATTATTCAGCCCCTTTACTTTCAGTGCAGCAAACTCTCTCCAGAAGTTCAGTGAGGATCTCTGAATGATCCAATGTTGACCTAAATGACTAATAATGCTAAATACAATCCACCTGTGTGTAATCAAGTCTCCGTATAAATGCACCTGCACTGTGATAGTCTCAGAGGTCCGTTAAAAGCGCAGAGAGCATCATGAAGAACAAGGATCACACCAGGCAGGTCCGAGATACTGTTGTGAAGAAGTTCAAAGCCGGATTTGGATACAAAAAGATTTCCCAAGCTTTAAAAATCCCAAGGAGCACTGTGCAAGCGATAATATTGAAATGGAAGGAGTATCAGACCACTGCAAATCTACCAAGACCTGGCCGTCCCTCTAAACTTTCAGCTCATACAAGGAGAAGACTGATCAGAGATGCAGCCAAGAGGCCTATGATCACTCTGGATGAACTGCAGAGATCTACAGCTGAGGTGGGAGACTCTGTCCATAGGACAGCAATCAGTCGTATATTGCACAAATCTGGCCTTTATGGAAGAGTGGCAAGAAGAAAGCCATTTCTTAAAGATATCCATAAAAAGTGTATTTTAAAGTTTGCCACAAGCCATCTGGGAGACACACCAAACATGTGGAAGAAGGTGCTCTGTTCAGATGAAAACAAAATTGAACTTTTTGGCAACAATGCAAAACGTAATGTTTGGCATAAAAGCAACACAGCTCATCACCCTGAACACACCATGCCCACTGTCAAACATGGTGGTGACAGCATCATGGTTTGGGCCTGCTTTTCTTCAGCAGGGACAGGGAAGATGGTTAAAATTGATGGGAAGATGGATGGAGCCAAATACAGGACCATTCTGGAAGAAAAACTGATGGAGTCTGCAAAAGACCTGAGACTGGGACGGAGATTTGTCTTCCAACAAAACAATGATCCAAAACATAAATCAAAATCTACAATGGAATGGTTCAAAAATAAACATATCCAGGTGTTAGAATGGCCAAGTCAAAGTCCAGACCTGAATCCAATCGAGATTCTGTGGAAAGAACTGAAAACTGCTGTTCACAAATGCTCTCCATCCAACCTCACTGAGCTCGAGCTGTTTTGCAAGGAGGAATGGGAAAAAATGTCAGTCTCTGGATGTGCAAAACTGATAGAGACATACCCCAAGCAACTTACAGCTGTAATCGCAGCAAACTTAAGGCGGCTGAATAATTTTGCACGCCCAATTTTTCAGTTTTTGATTTGTTAAAAAAGTTTGAAATATCCAATAAATGTCGTTCCACTTCATGATTGTGTCCCACTTGTTGTTGATTCTTCACAAAAAAATACAGTTTTATATCTTTATGTTTGAAGCCTGAAATGTGGCAAAAGGTCGCAAAGTTCAAGGGGGCCGAATACTTTCGCAATGCACTGTATATCCACAGTAAAACGAGTCCTATATCGTCTTAACCTGAAAGGCCGCTCAGCAAGTAAGAAGTCACTGCTCCAAAACCACCATAAGTAGCCAGACTACTGTTTGCAACTGCACATGGGGACAAAGATCATATTTTTGTGAGAAATGTCCTCTGGTCTGATGAAACAAAAATAGAACTGTTTGGCCATAATGACCATCATTATGTTTGGAGGAATAGGGGAGGCTTGCAAGCCGAAGAACACCATCCCAACCGTGAAGAACAGGTGTGGCAGCATCATGTTGTGGGGGTGCTTTGCTGCAGGAGGGACTGGTGTACTTCACAAAATAGATGGCATCACGATGCAGGACAATTATGTGGATATATTGACGCAACATCTCAAGACATCAGTCAGGAAGTTAAAGCTTGGTCGCAAATGCGTCTTCCAAATGGACAATGACCCCAAGCATGCTTCCAAAGTTGTGGCAAAATGGCTTAAGGACAAAAAGTCAAGGTATTGGAGAGGCCATCACAAAGCCCTGACCTCAACAATATAGAAAATGTGTGGGCAGAATTGAAAGTGTGTGTGCGAGCATTGAGGCCTACAAACCTGACTCAGTTACACCAACTCTGTCAGGAGGAATGGGCCAACATTCACCAAACTTAAACTTGTGCAAGGCTACCTGAAATGTTTGACCCAAGTTATACAATTTAAAGGCAATGCTACCAAATTCTAATTGAGTGTATGTAAACTTCTGACCCACTGGGAATGTTGAAATAGATAATTCTCTACTATTATTCTGACATTTCACATTCTTAAAATAAAGTGGCGTTCCTAACTGACCTAAAACAAGGAATTTTTACTAGGATTAAATGTCAGGAATCGTGAAAAACTGAGTTGAAATGTATTTGACTAAGGTGTATGTAATTCCAACTTCAACTGTACATTATATCAGTTTTATATTTTTGATTGTTTTCTACCCATTTTCCTTCTGCCCTGACAGTCTTGTTTCTAGTCTGGTTCCACCCTATGTGCCTGTGTGAGAGAAAGAGTGCCTGCTGGTTTTTGTTTGTGGGAATGTGTATTACCTCAACCTAAAGATTAATACTTATCTCTGTCATTTCAGTTGATGGCGTGTCCGTGTCTCAGAAGGAGGAGGTTCTTGAGACGATGGGCTCCCTCCAGGCTGTGGTGGCCTCTCAGGTGAACAGAGAGGAGGAGGAGAATGAGTCTCCTGATGCCAACAACATCACCAGGCCTGAAGAGAAGGTTGTTGAGGAGAAACCAGGCGAGGCCAATGAGGTGGGCTTCAAGAAGATCTTCAATTTCATCGGCTTCAAGTTCACTCTGAAGAAGGACAAGAATGAGAAGACTGACCCGGTGCAGATGCTGAAGTTGATGGACAAGGAAGTGGAAGGAGGGACTAAGGGGTCTGAGGAAACTAAGGAGGAAGCCGCCACGGCAGAGGAGGGGAAGGCAGCTGAGCCAGAGACCGCCACTGTTGAGGCTGACTTCTCTGAAACCACAACTGAAGCTGCAACTCCAGTGGATTCCCCATCTCAGACTGTGGATGGAGAGGCTGCAGAAAAAGAGCCCTCGGACCCAGCTGCAGCTGCAACTACCCTACGTGGCCAGGAGGCCCCCCTGTCCCCCTTCAGAAGGTTCTTTACACAGGGAATCTTCTCCAATCAGCGCAAGAAGGCAAGTATCAAAAGAGCCAAAGAGAAGGAACCAAAAGAGAAAGCTGCTGAGGATAAGATAAAGGAGGGAGAGGAGGAAGCAGAGCAAGAGGTGAAGGAGGTGGAGCCAGTGACAACACCAGAAACTGAGACACCTGAAGTATCTGCGGAAGAGATCAAAGAGGAGATCCAAGCCGAATTTGCCATGGAAACCTCAGAAGCTGCTGTTACTGATGACGCCAAACAAGCGGAGGAGAATGTTGAAGAAGCTGTGGAATCAGACAAGGCCCTAGTTGAGGTCACCACCAAGACTGAGCTTTTCTCATCCCAGAAGAAGGTCAAGGCCCAGGGTAGCCCACTGAAAAACCTGTTTACTGGCGCTGGCCTGAAGAAGCTCTCTACCAAGAAACAGAAGAAAGACAAGAAAGATACAGAGACCAAGCTGACCGAGTCTGGGGAACAGGCGGCTGAACAGCTCCAGTCCTCTACAGAGTCGGCAGAGGTCCAGAAACCTGACAGTGGGGCATCATCTCCAGAGGAGTCTGGTGAGCATGCCATCGGGGTGGAAGCCACCCAAGCTGAGCCCAGCCAAGAGGCTGATGAGGAGGTAACAAGCTTAGACGAAGGGAAGAAGAAAGAAGGTATCATGCCCTGGTCCTCCTTCAAGAAGCTGGTGACACCCAAGAAACGAGTCAAGAGGCCCTCTGAGAGCGAGGACGAGGCAACTGTTGAGAAGGCCATGTTGGCCACCCTGTTCTCCACTGACAGTGCCGTGTTTGTGGAGAAAAATAAAGAGGAGCCGGAACTCCCTGAAGAGGAGCCAAAAGCCAAAACCACAGAGGACCTGGATGGCACCACAGAGGACCCCAAAAAGATGAAGATGGACACCTCACTCTCCTGGGAGGCCCTGATGTGTATGGGGGGAAACAAGAAGAGGACCAGGAAGACCTCTGACTCTGAAGATGAGGAGACCAAAATCGAAGAGGAGACACCACCAACTGGGGAAGAGCAGGTTAAGACAGCAGTCTCTCCTTTTGGCAGCTCTGGAGAGGCAGATCAGGAAAACACAGTGTCATCCCCCGAACCATCCACTAGCCCCGCCGCAGGAGACTCCACATGGGATACTCTCAAGCGTCTTGTCACCCATAGAAAGAAGCCCAAAAACGAGGAGAGGACAGATGAATCTGGTGGTGAACAGGTAATCTCAGACAGTGAAATTCCCAAAGAAGATTCCTCCTTCTCTCTGAGGAAACTCATTCCCGGACGCAGAAAGAAGAAGCTGCTTTCCTCCGATCTGGGGTCTGGCGAGGAAGATTCCGACACACCAGCCGTGGTCCCTCTCTCAGAGTACGACAACGAGCACGCCGAGAGTAAAGAAGAGGCTGAAGCCGAAATGACAGTGGAGACGAAGGACTCTGAGGAAGCAGCACCAATCACTCAGGTCCAATTGTCAATTGAAGAGAGATCCCCCTCTTGGATCTCAGCCACGGCTGTCATGGAAAACCTCCAGGAGATCCCACATGATCAGCTGAGTGACATCCCAGAAGAGGGTGCCGCCACCCCCAAATCTGCTGACACCACCATCGCAGAGGACATTGCAGAACAGACCTTAGAGGCAGTCCCATGCCAAGAGCAGGAACCTGAGTTGTCTGTTGCCGAGGTGACTGCAAATTCTGATGCCAAGAACATTTTAGAGCAGATCCCAGAAACAGTCACTTGCCAGGAGCCTGAGCTGTCTGTTTCCAAGGTAACTGAAGAGATGATCCCAGTCACGTATAGCGAAACCACCCCTCTGCCCAATGAGCCTGAGACAGAGTCTTTGGAGGTCCCGCAGGAGGCTGTGGAGCTGCTCAATGATCTTCCAAGCCTGACTTCTATGGAAATCATAGAGATCCAACTGGAGGAGGCTGCTTCCATCCCAGAACCCACACCGCCAATCAAGTTCACCGAAACCAAATCAAAGGTTGTCTTGATGGTGCATGAAGAAATCGAGGGTTCTGCCATCTGCACTGACCTGGGTACCAAGGAGATCACCAAGGTGGCTGTGGAGAAGCTTGTAATTCCCACCATGGAATGTCTACCTGAGATCAGCAATGGTCTGTCCGCTGAGATGCCAGTAGAAGATAAGGCTGAACCAACTGAGGCGGCTGACGCTAATGAAGACCCAGTATTCAAGGCTCAAGTGGAGCAGGTCGAAAGCATATTCCTGGAGCCGCCACTAGAGAAAACTATTGAAGACATCCCAGATCCTGATATAGCCACTGAGGGTAAAGAGCATGAAGATGAAAAGGTCGCCACGATCAATAATATCAAGATGGAGGTTGAAATTGTTGAGGCCCCTGCGGTGAATGAGAACATTGTGGACCCCATTGTACCAACTGTCGAAGACTCCATTGCCGCTAACATTGTGGATGGCTCTGAGGCACCTGTCATTGAGGTCAAAAGTAAAGAAGAGATGGCCGCTGCCAAAAAGATTGCTGCTGTAGAGGAGGTGAATGAGCCTGCTGCCCAAGAAATGGTCACTTCACTAACTGATGCCAACCAGCCCACAGTCACTGAAGTGTGCGAGGCAGCCATTGTTGCCCCTGCGTTAGAGTTTGCCATTGTAAAGGAGACCACGTACCTCGTCTTCCCACTGTCCGAGTCCTTGGAAACACAGAAGGTGGAGGTCACAGAGGCTGTGGCAGTGGAAAAGCTCTCAGTGACAGTTGCAGAGCCCGCTGGCGATGACCAAATTCAAGTGCAGGTGACTGAGGTTGGCATTACAGAGGCTGAAGAGACAAAGGAGGCAGAGGCCATGGAGGAGACGGGCTTGGTCATTGCTCAGGTGGTTATCCAGAGTGCTGTGGAGAAAGTGTCTGAAGCAGAGTTTGAACCCAAAGCGTCTGCCTCTGCCACTGCTACCATCACAACTGAAGATGCACTACCAGTCCAGGCGGTAGCAACGATAGAGAAAGAGATTGAACTAGTAGCAGAGGAAAAACCTGTCATTGCTGAAACACCTGTAGTCCAAGTTGAGGAACCAGCACCAGAAAACCCAGCAGAGGTGTCTACCACTCCAGAGGCACCAGCCGAGGGTGAAAAACCACCAAAGGAAGTCCACGAGGCTGTCCAGGTCATTGAAACCGTTCCAGTCACAATTGAAATCACAAAGAGTATCATGGAAGAGGTTACCAAGGAGGTGGAGTATGTTCTCAAAGAGAAAGTAGAGGAAATTAAACATGAAGTGGAATTAAAGCAAGCAATGGAGGTCAATGTAAGTGTGGAGAAAGTTGTAGAGGTTGAAGTTGTAACAGAGGTGGAACAGACAGAGAGTGAGACAGATGGAAAGGGAGAGGAGGAGATCAAAGAGGTAGAGGGCAACATTGAGGCATTAGAGGTTCAGGAAGTTGTTAAGGAATTACAACTTGAGGTTCAACAAGCTGAGGTAATAACGGTGGTTCAGGAAGTGATAGCAGAGGTTCCCACTCCAGAGACAGCTGAAGAGAAGTCAGAAGCAACGATTGTGACAGAAGAGACCCCAGTCCCAGATGCCCCCACAGAGACTGCTGAAGCCCCAGCCCAGCCAGAGGGGACAACTGCAGAGGTCGTAGTCCCACAGACCACACAGGTGGTCATACAGGCAACAGAGATCATTGAAGAGGCAGAGGAGGAAATCATGGTGGAGGTGGTAGAAAAATATGCCATTGTAAGCTCACCAGAGACAAAGGAAGCTCCGGCCAAAGAAGACACAACAGACCCTGAACAAACGCCAGACACCCCCACCCCTGAACCCACACCAGATACCCCCGCTCCAACTGTTGCCGATGTTGTCGAAACAAACATGAAAGACGACAGTGCCGCAGTTCAGGGACACGTATCGGATGGCCCCCAGACAGCACTGGAAGAGCAACAAATATGTGTTTCAATAGAGGCTGGGGCTGCCATCCGAGATGCCCCCGTTAACAGCATGGAAGAGGAGGTTGCTGTTGCCATGGCTGTGACAGTTGCCAGCCCAGCGGAGGCAGCGGCAGAGAAGGCGACGTCGGTGAAGTGTGCGGAGGTGATGGTGCAGGTGATTAAGGAGGTGGTGAAGGAGATCAAACCTGTCTCCTAAGAGCTTACAGCAGCATTGTGAGCAGGTGAGCAGTCTATATTATACAATTACATGTTTTAAGCAATGAGTGGATGTTTTCAAAGAGTTCCAAAAATATTTCCCCATAATTACTGTAAATGCATTTAGTTCATGTTAGTCATCTGATCATTGTCATTGTCTTCTACCACAAGAAAGTGAAAGAATGCATTTTCTTGTGTTTTACCAAGGTATCAATTCTAGATATGTTATTATGGTTATTTTATTCCACTAGCAAATAAAGAGTGATAGAAAAGAGTACACACATTTATTTTGCTGTTTCCAGAATTCCTTTGTCGGGTATCACACAATATCCTCATGGTGGCTTTTTAAAAATAACAATGGGCCCTAATTTTTATTAGGGGGAAGGGAGAGTGAGAGAGAGAGAGAGATGTAATCTACAATATATCCCAAAAAACATTCTCCACTCAGACACATGAGTCATAAAGTTATTCTGTTTTGAACTACTCTGAGTGCTCAAAGTATAACATCTTAGAAAGATCTATTAGAAGAAAATTCAATCACTGAATGGACTTTTCTAGATAACTCAATTGCCTAATTGCTATCCACAGGATGGGAGATGGAGACCAGTTCCCTTTCAGTCAGCACTCTCGGTACAACACAACTTTGGGGAGTCAGACTCTCGCGACTTTGACAAGTGTAAGCGTTAGGCTCAGATTCATTAGTAGAATTTTCCCACTCTTCCCCTCGGTGTGAGCAATAACGGTTCACGCTACTAAAAACTACATTTTTGGGAACACAAGACTATCTAACTTTGCGCCATCCAAACTAGCCATCCAAAAAGTATTGTGTATCCCACATGTGATTTCAATCATTCATGTCCCTCCTCCACATTCAGACAGTTGTCTTCCGTGTCTTGTCGCATAAACTGAAATTAGGTGAACTATCGCAAATTTTTGCACCCAGGAAATGGCGGAGCGATTTCTGCATAATGCATCCTTCAGGGATGGTTCTTCTGTTGGAGGCCCGAACGACTGTACAGTCAATATTCTGAAAAGGGAAGGGTCTACGTTCCATTCTAGACCTTCGTACCCTAAACAAGCAACTCAGGGTTTGCACATTCAGGATGCTCACAAACCAGAAGCTGTTATGGTCCATGCGTCCCGGCGATTGGATCACCACAATCAACCTGAAAGAGGCATATTTTAATGTGCCCATGTACCCCAGTCACAGGAAATGTTGGAGGTTCCATTATGAGGCAATAGCCTACGGGTTTTTGGTCCTGTTGTGTGGTCTGTCCCTCTCGCTTCGTTCCTTTTTAAAGGTAGTGGAGGCAGCTCTGGCACCCATGAGGGGCCAGGGGCTGAGTGTGTTGGCCTCTCTGGACGATTGGCTGATAGCAGCAGAGTCAAGGGAACAAGCGATGTTGCACACATCCAGGCTAGTGTTCCATATTCAGTCTCTAGGTTTTATTGTAAACCAGAAAAAGAGCTGTCGGACCCCATTGCAGTGCATTCTGTTCCTGGGTCTCGAGTTAGACTTACATGTGAATCACAATTTTTATATCCATGCAGAGGCCTTCCTCACCTGGCATAATACAGGTATGGAAGGCTCTTAGAGATTTACCCAGAAAGACTCACAGCTGTAATCTCTGCCAAAGGGGATTCTAACATGTAATGACTTAGGGGGTTGAATACTTATCTAATCAAGACGTGTTTTTTTGTGTGTTTTTTTAATCTTTTACAAATGTTACAATTTTTCTAAGGGGTGTGATTACTTTCGGAACGCACTGGAGCATCAGCAAATCAACATAATTTAGTTGAGAGGGCCGGGCCCAGACTATTCAGTCTGCAAGGGCACCCTCCATGAGAGGGCTGTATGTGTATAAGTGACAGGCGTTTGAGCTCTGGTGCCAAGATAAAGGACATGTTCATTTTCAGTTTTTTGTGAGAGACATCCTAGTGTTCCTACAGGAGCTTTTCGAGCAGGGTCGGGCATTCTCCACACTGGGGGCCCAACCCCTGGTTGTTAGGTTCCTTAAAGGTGTGTGCTGTTTCAGAGCGGTCTCTAAACCTATTGTGCCAACATGGGATTTGGCTATGGTTTTGGAGGCGCCCTTTGAGACTCTGGAGTCGGTGGATCTTAAGATTCTCTCCTACATGACATTTCAGCTCATGGCTTTGGCCTCAGCTAAACGTGTTGGGGACCTGCACGCGTCACCCATATACCCTTCCTGTACTCAGTTCGCCCCTGGCAACGGTAAGGGGACGTTGCATCCGAATGCTGCCTTCTTCCTGAAAGTCATGGTTATGTCCCACAGGTCTTTAGATTGAGCAATTTCCCTTTGCTTCTGAAGAGCAACAGAGGTCACATGCCCTGTGTCCAGTACGAGCTTTGCGCACGTACATTGAGCGGACCTGGGATTTCCGGTTAGGTGACCAGCTTTTTTTCTGTTTTACCAGCTCACGGCAGGGCACTCTCTAAGCGTCTCTCCCACTGTATTGTGGAGGCTATCTCCCTGGCAAATACCAGAAAGGGCCAAGGGTTACATAGCGGTGTTTCGCGCCCACTCCACCAGGTGTCTGGCAGCGTCTTGGACATTATTTAAAGGGTTGACTGTAGGGCATATTTGTGCTGAGGCGAACATCACCACTCACATTTGTGAGGTTTTATTGCTTGGATGTCACTGCTCCCAGCGTAGCCCACAGCATGTATACAGCTAGGACAGGAGAGGGTCATTAGGCAGCGTGTCCCATGTGCACAATACCCAACTACTGCATCTTGAGGGGTGGGGGTCTGGGTGGTCTGCCATGGGCCATTTCATTTGGTATCCGTTGGGGCCAGCTTGGGGCGGGATTCTAGTTCCCCAGAGTAGTGTTGTACCACGAGTACTGACTGAAAGGGAACGTAATGTTATGAATATAACTACTGTTCCATGAAGGAGGGAAATGAGGTACAACACCTGTTTGGCCCCGCACCGCCCGTTCCTAGGCTCTGTGAAATGCAGTACTGAATTGAAGGAATTAATCCGAGCATCACGCTTATCACCTGTGAGGTTTTTTGATCACCCAAGATTTTTGGCCTGATTTTTTTTCTTCAATCGAAGTCGCTAGAGTGCAACTGCCCATAGTTGTGTTGAACCTTGTCTCCCACCTTCAGGGAACAGTAGTTATAGTTATAACGTGTGTTTCCAAGGTTAATGGTATCCATTTACTAATAACATGTATTTCTCTCTACCTCAGCTGTAGATGCAAGATGGTTGACTGGAAGACAATGTCCTGACCAGGAAGGGAGTGATAGTGAAAAAGGGAGCGAGAGAATGCTCTATGGAGAAACACACTGAGACTCAGCTCCAACCCACCCTGCCCAGAGTGACTGAGCGACAACTTCACCCCTCTCCTTCCCCCCTGCCCCCTTCACCCCCTGCCCTGCAGAACCAGCCCCTTCACACAGAGGTGACCCCTCCCCACCCCTGGGGTGAAGCATCAATCTCCCTAAACACACACCAAGCCACTGTCCTAGTCCCACACATCTGAAGCTTCCCACCTGGCTGATAATCAATGTGATGTACGCTTCCTGTCTTGATGAGCTTCCATCGCCCTTGCTGCAACTCGGGAGTATTCTGTCCCCTGGAGAGTGTGGTGTGTGTTTGTGTCTGTGTCTGTGTGTGTGTGTGTGTGTGTGTGTGTAAAGTGAGTTTGAGAAAGTGTGTGTGTGTGTGTAAAGTGAGTTTGAGAAAGTATGTGTGTGTGTGGTCTTAGAGTTGGAGGATTATTATCTTGTTTATTGTATTTATATTTTGTGAGTATTTTCTCATTCTCCCCATCCTTTATCTTTTCTATTTCTGATTGTATAGAATATGTGCCCTATTTTCACATATACAGTGCCTTGCGAAAGTATTCGGCCCCCTTGAACTTTGCGACCTTTTGCCACATTTCAGGCTTCAAACATAAAGATATAAAACTGTATTTTTTTGTGAAGAATCAACAACAAGTGGGACACAATCATGAAGTGGAACGACATTTATTGGATATTTCAAACTTTTTTAACAAATCAAAAACTGAAATTGGGCATGCAAAATTATTCAGCCCCCTTAAGTTAATACTTTGTAGCGCCACCTTTTGCTGCGATTACAGCTGTAAGTCGCTTGGGGTATGTCTCTATCAGTTTTGCACATCGAGAGACTGAACATTTTTCCCATTCCTCCTTGCAAAACAGCTCGAGCTCAGTGAGGTTGGATGGAGAGCATTTGTGAACAGCAGTTTTCAGTTCTTTCCACAGATTCTCGATTGGATTCAGGTCTGGACTTTGACTTGGCCATTCTAACACCTGGATATGTTTATTTTTGAACCATTCCATTGTAGATTTTGCTTTATGTTTTGGATCATTGTCTTGTTGGAAGACAAATCTCCATCCCAGTCTCAGGTCTTTTGCAGACTCCATCAGGTTTTCTTCCAGAATGGTCCTGTATTTGGCTCCATCCATCTTCCCATCAATTTTAACCATCTTCCCTGTCCCTGCTGAAGAAAAGCAGGCCCAAACCATGATGCTGCCACCACCATGTTTGACAGTGGGGATGGTGTGTTCAGCTGTGTTGCTTTTACGCCAAACATAACGTTTTGCATTGTTGCCAAAAAGTTCAATTTTGGTTTCATCTGACCAGAGCACCTTCTTCCACATGTTTGGTGTGTCTCCCAGGTGGCTTGTGGCAAACTTTAAACAACACTTTTTATGGATATCTTTAAGAAATGGCTTTCTTCTTGCCACTCTTCCATAAAGGCCAGATTTGTGCAAGATACGACTGATTGTTGTCCTATGGACAGAGTCTCCCACCTCAGCTGTAGATCTCTGCAGTTCATCCAGAGTGATCATGGGCCTCTTGGCTGCATCTCTGATCAGTCTTCTCCTTGTATGAGCTGAAAGTTTAGAGGGACGGCCAGGTCTTGGTAGATTTGCAGTGGTCTGATACTCCTTCCATTTCAATATTATCGCTTGCACAGTGCTCCTTGGGATGTTTAAAGCTTGGGAAATCTTTTTGTATCCAAATCCGGCTTTAAACTTCTTCACAGCAGTATCTCGGACCTGCCTGGTGTGTTCCTTGTTCTTCATGATGCTCTCTACGCTTTTAACGGACCTCTGAGACTATCACAGTGCAGGTGCATTTATACGGAGACTTGATTACACACAGGTAGATTGTATTTATCATCATTAGTCATTTAGGTCAACATTGGATCATTCAGAGATCCTCACTGAACTTCTGGAGAGAGTTTGCTGCACTGAAAGTAAAGGGGCTGAATAATTTTGCACGCCCAATTTTTCAGTTTTTGATTTGTTAAAAAAGTTTGAAATATCCAATAAATGTCGTTCCACTTCATGATTGTGTCCCACTTGTTGTTGACTCTTCACAAAAAAATACAGTTTTATATCTTTATGTTTGAAGCCTGAAATGTGGCAAAAGGTCGCAAAGTTCAAGGGGGCCGAATACTTTCGCAAGGCACTGTATATGTAAGACAATGTCTGGATTATGCAGAAATTCTACCTTAACAATGGTACAGATGTGATTTCAATGGCAGGGTCCGGTATCATTGATTACAGAGGACTTAATGTGAATAGACAGGGTGTGAGGTGAAAGCCAATAGAAGTGCAACAATCTTAAACTTTAACCTTTGACATTGTACTTACCTTCAGCTTTCAGCCTGACAACATATTTTCTGCTCCTACTGTAGATAAAACATACTTCACTGGCTGACTGACTGTGAAAAAAGTATTGTTACTTTCTGAAATATATGGTGTGTAGAAATACAATAAAACACTATAATACACTACAATGCAAATGTTGCTGAGATAACAAGGCCTAGGAGGATGTAAAGTTGCATAATGGTAAAGGCCACGTACTCTCATGCAATGCCATGCCAATTGGCCACATAGTGGCGCTATAACAAGCGATTGAAAAGGGAAACGCCCCTCACCCCATGTGACCTAAAGTCCTGAAATTCAGTACATAGGTCCCTCCCCTCACAAGGAACAAATTTGCCTCAACAACACATAATGGTCTCCATGATGAATTATTCGCTATTTTTAATTTTGTGGAAAAACACTCGATACTCCTCTGACACTGAATGACCGATCTCCACAGAACTTGGTACATGGCATCTACGGACGAATTTAGGAAAAAACCAAGGCTAATAGTTCTTCGATAAAGGGTATCTATATTATTATGAAGGTAAGTTAATGTTTTCATTATGAAGATTGCATTTACACTGATTTGTATATCTAAATAACTAGGGTTTGAAATGTCACCCTAAGGCTTGCTTGATACAGTGTACAAGTACGCCAATAGTTTTTGCAATAATGTGTTTTAAGAACAAGAGTACTAATGCATGCGCTGTGTAGCGTTGATATAGTCTATCGGAAAGGTTATTTCTCAACAGGTTACATCTGACACAAACATTTCTAAACCATCTCGAGTGGCGCAGCGGTCTAAGGCACTGCATCTCAGTGCTAGAGGCATCACTACAGACACCTTGGTTTGAATCCAGGCTTCATCACAACTGGCCGTGATTGTGAGTCCCATAGGGTGGCGCACAATTGGCCCAGCGTCGTCAAGGTTTGGCTGGTGTAGGCCATCATTGTAAATTAGATTTGTTCTTAACTGGCCACAACGGTGATCTTTTAAATGAGCAAAGTAGGCAATGCATCTGAAGTTAAGTTAAACAAAATGTTTAGCTATTTCAGTAATGTTTATATGAGGCGAAGTAGTGTGAAATTCTGTCATAAGCTAAATATAAATCGCTGCGTTCTTGGCCTTAAGTAACCAATGGCGTAAATTAGGCCAAATTTTATCAGAGCGAATATCGACCAAGGGTCTTGGAGTATGTGTTCATGTAGGATAACTTTTGCCTAGAGAGAATGACTGGTGATATACCATACATTTTCTTTGTTTGATGGCAATGTCAATAAATAACATAGTCAGAACATAATAACATAGACCTTTGTTTCCAAGTATGCATGTAACAGTTAAACTGTTATGGTTGTTACTGTCATTCCAAAAGCATTACCAACATTTTCTTTCTTCAGAGTGTTGCCAAGTATGGTACTATGTTGTAGAAAAAATGAAGGGAAGCACTGCTAAGGCACACAATAGTAGGTTTTGGTCGACAAGAAGGTGCACTTTCGTAGAAGGGTACACTGGTAATCAAAAAGAAAGGAGGACCAAGGGCACTCTTCACATAATTAATTAAAATGCCTTCATTTCTATGACATGTTCAAGGGAAACAAAGGTGAAAAACGGCAACGCGTTTTGTCTGCGTGGCCTTCGCCAGGGAGTACAAAGATATGATAAAACCATGTCCTCGTTTGAACAGCTTTTTCCAATCAACCCTGATTTGAAGGGGGTGAGGTTACAGAATTCATTGGACAATACCTAGTAAGCAATACTATACACATTAAAAAGTTAAATACTGTTGATATGTTATCAAAATGCAAATAAGGTCTAGAAGTTTCAGAACCCATAGAAAGGTAGTTCTAACCTTGAATATAACTGGGCAAAGTAGCAGTGGCAATTTTAGCATGTAAATCTCGGTGGGGCAAACTACCCCAAAAAGTTTTAGATGCATGCCAGCAAAGCCACTACACTACACAGCACAACACTAAACAATACATTAATTAAACTATGACGGAGACAAACGGTGCCCAAAAACTGTCCCAACAGCAGTCCCAACACCTTACTACACCTGGCTATCAGCGGAGCCTTGTCTGGCAGCGAAACAGTTAATTCAACCTCATTTTATGCCTTTAAAAAAACATAGCTGAAATGGCTGATTTGCTTAAACAAATGTGGTTTCTACTGACAATTGAGATGTACACACTATGGCATAAGGGGACGACAAGTGGATAAGAGGCAATCTGTAGTTTTGATTAAGACATTAATTAAGGATTGGACCCTTTCAATTTCCACCTAAAATTACATACCCAAATCAACTGCCTGTAGCTCAGGACCTGAATCAAGGATATGCATATTTCTGATACTATTTGAAAGGAAAAACTTTCAAGTTTGTGGAAATGTAACATAAATAACACATTAGATATGGTTCAAGATAAAACAAACAAAATAACACGTTTTTTTGAAACGCAAAAGGAAGGCCATTAGGAATATGGGTGTCATTTAGATGTTGTCCAGAAGATGGCGGCAGTGTGTCTGCATCAGACTTATTCTACATAATATTTTTTTATCCCTGGTGTCCCTCAAGAGTTTTCCCAAATATACCCAAGTGTCTGAATTGGTCAATTGATATATTCCCAAGTATGTAACTATAGAGAACATGCAAAAATATTATGGTAATACATTTTTTTAGTTTACACACTTCAAGCAATGTCATACATGATGGATCATTAGCTTCCCTACATAAAAGACACTAACCTTCACACATCTGGATGTCCGGACGGGGTTAGTGTGGAGCCAGAGACAGCCAAATGGTCAGACTGAAGGATCCAGATCAGTTAGAACTCAAGTTTACTATTACTTCTTTGATTTAACCTTTATTTTAGCCGGAGATGAGCATCAACCTTTTTACTGGTGAGCCCTGCATCAATACATCAAATAAACATATTATACAGAGTATGGGGAAGAACTAATTGAGCTATGCATAATGCAAACTCCTCTTCGACCAGTTTATTTTCAATGGAGAATGAATCCCGTTGCGCGTGGGCTTAGCACAATGGCCTTTTATCATATAAAGGGCCATCACATACTCATGTAAAGCCCAGCTCATTGGCTAGTTAGTTATGTTTCAAAACGATCGGTGGTCATTGGACCAAGATACAGTCAATCAAGTGAACACCGCCTGTCTTATTGGTGCGTAATGTCTGTCCTTCATGGGCTAAAAGAGGTGTTGTGTAGCCAATACTTAATGTAGAATGGTGAAACAAAGTTTGGTTGCCTTCTAGAGTGTCTGAGGATTGCACAGTAATCGAACTTGACTGGGTAAAGCATTGTATAGTGTTTATATTTCATCAATTGTTTTGATGCAAGTTGAGTCGGAATTCATGAGAAACGCTGTATACAACATGGATCATGATAGGATATAAACAATTATTTTATCAAACAAAACTATGCTACATTTTATCTCGAGGACCCTCAGGATGACAAATCAGAGCAAGACTACTGAATGGAAGTACATGATTTACCTTCAGAGGTGAATGTAATCAAACCACTTGATAAGTGTTGTGTTGTTGTGCACTATCCTCAATCAATAGCATGGTATTTTTTTGCTGTAATAGCTACTGTAAATTGAACACTGCAGTCAGATCAGCAATAATTTAAGCGTCCTGCCCATACAATAATTGTCTTTGTCCTGGAAAGTTGGCTGTTGTTTACAATGTCAATTCTAGTCACATGATTGAATATTGGTAAAAAACTGTCCCAATTTCGGGACACCGATCCAAAGCAAGCTAGGACGGACGTAGTTAATATAACTAACTATATGTTTAGCACTTTTGAAGTTTAAACCGTCAGAATTCAGAACATAGGCCATTCTTACAGTATTCTCCCTGTACACCAAGTCAGAACCGTAGGACAAATACAGGGGGCATATAATGGTGAAAAGAAAATGAGCAGACAATGAAAGCTCTTAAACTATTTGAAATTTCTCTAAAACAATCTACAGGCTAAATGTGCACCACCAAGTCAGAACAGTCGGCTAAATTATGAGGGGGAAAAGGGACTACATTATTAGGGTGAGTCACATGGGCTACAAACAGCTTACTACACAACATACACTTAGTATTACTTTCCTAGCTACAGTATACATATCTCCCTGGCATATTACATAATTTATGCAGTAGTATACAATACATTTTTGAACTCCTCTTGTTGTACTGTGCTCACTTGAACAGGAAGGTGGTGCAGTGGTCCTTCGTGGGAAAATTCTGTCATCAGTCTAGCATTCTCTGGATTTGTTTTTTTCAAGACAACTGGGAACTCTGGGTGGGGACGAGGTGGGGACGAGGTCAAATCATGACATTAGTTATCTTCAGTTTGAGACTTGGAATTCCAAGTTTTCCCAGTCTGAGCTAGTTCCCCCCCAGATTTCCCAGTTCTCTTGAACTCCAGTTGTTTCCAGTTGTTTTGAACACGGCAAAAGTCATGCTGGATTGACCAATGCTGAATGTTTAACCTTTTAAACTTGTAAAAGAGACCACTAAACCCAGACTTGGACCACACATCCACTCCACTGAATAGCAGGCCAGTGATTGTTTGCAGTGCTTGCAGTTAGGCACTGATTCCTTCCAAATCACTCATTGTTGAATTTGTGATTTCCAACTTTGTTGTGTAATGTTTATGGCCGATGCGCACTGATACTTTTCATCTATAATTTCTCTTCATATGACAAGGATTGATTAGCCAGTAGGTTGTCGACTTGATTCATGATGATGACTGCTAGCTAAGATTTTAAAATTATGTGGCCAATGACCTCCACCCTTCTTGGAAGGTTACTTCTAATGTAACTCTATGGCAGCTTGAATTTTCGAGCTCTCCCTGTAGATTTTGCGGTGACGTAGGGTCCCCATGAGTGACAGAACACTGATCCAACCACGGCGCAACTAGAGAACATAACCAACCCCTAGGCTCCGTATTTTCCGATGGCTGCCCCACCACCACAGAAAACACCTAGCTAGGCTGAAACACCTGCATTTGGTAGCTGCCTTACTCAAGAAAGCAAAAAAGAGACCACGTTTGTGTATGGCTTTATTAACTCAATTATTTTAAAACATGTTTACATTGTCTGCAAACTTTTATATTTGACACGTATTAATGCCAAAATAACATGCAAAACAGGCAACAACAAAAAAACAAAAACCGGTAGGGCTTTTCCCTGAACGACGGGTCGCCACTGCAAAGAGGTTAGAACTGGCAGTGGTGTAAAGTATTTACCCCAAAAAACTACTTAAGTACTACTGTTATCTGTGCTTTACTTTATTATTTATATTCTTCGCAACTTTTACTTCACTACATTCCTAAAGAAAATAATGTACTTTTTACTACATACATTTTCCCAGACACCCAAAAGTACTCTTTACATTTTGTATGTTTAGCAGGAGAGGAAAAGGTTCCAGTTCACACACTTGTCAAGACAACATGCCTACTGCCTCTGATCTGGCGGACTCACTAAACACAAATGCTTTGTTTGTAAATTATGTGTGAGTGTTGGATTGTGCCCCTGGGCCTCTGTACATTTAAAAAATAATACATTATTTTGCCATCAGGCTTTCTTAATATAAGCAATTTGAAATGATTTGAATTTGAAGTATATTTTTGCAATTACATTAACTTTTGATACTTAAGTAGATTTAAAACCAAATACTTTTAGACTTTACTGGGTGACTCATTTTTACTTTTTATATTAAGGTATCTTTACTTCTACTCAAGTATGACAATTTGGTACTATTCGACAACTGAGAATAGGAGAGCCATCTATTTTTATAGTACACTAGATAACAGCGAACATGGGCCGCGGCAGTCTAAACATACCTGGAGGGCAATACAGCATTATGTCCACTAGGTGACGGCAAAGGGAACTCTCTCAACCCTACAGGAAAAGTGAGAAATCCATATCTTAGTGGCCTGTAGTTTGTAAATCCCAAAACCTTCCCTTTGGTTTAGTTAGACGGTCCCCTTTTCTAATTGAGGCCGGAACATGATCAATACCTAAAACTTGTAGGAAGGCATGGTCGCCATGGTGTAAGAACTTGTAGTGCCTTGCCATGGGGTAGTCTTCAATGTCTACCCTTATGGCGTACTTGTGTTCCATTAAGCGGTCTTGAAGGTGTCTCTTACTCATGGACGTTCAGTCCAACCGTTATAATCAGGGCTGCAGTGCTGCGGGTGCACAGCGGAGCGGCTCTATGTCTCTTTTTAGAATGGTGCTTTGTCTTGCAAGATCACTTCATTATTAATTATATTCTTCATAACAAACCAAATATAATATCATGATAATATCAGGCTACTTTTATACCAAAAACACCATGTAATTTCTTATGACAATTTAGGATGATTGTGCTGAAATGCTGAATTTTTGTCCTCATGCGGTGGCTGTGTTTGACTTCATCTTCTCTAAAATTCGATTAGTTAGGCTAGTTAGTCACCTTTCCTTACATCATTCAAGAAGATCGACATGAATATTCCCATGAAACGGATTGGGATAAAATGGTTAGTATGATTGCAGCATGGACGTTTCACCTGTAAAACATGAAGAATTATCCTTCACGATTGACCGTGATGATGTCATAATTTACCATAAAATGGGCGTAATTTGGTGTTTTAGGATCTGAAAAATAAAACAAATTCCTCTTAAAGGCATAGGAAATAATGCAAGTTGGATGATGCAATGTATGTAACCTATATTCTAAAATGATTTTATACAATAAACTTCATGTTGGTACTAACTTTCATTCAGAATATATGGCTTAATAATACAAAATGGTGCTCCGGTAGGCTACCAAAAAATACCACTAGACCACCGGTTAAAATAAAGGTAAAGCAATTTCCATGTGTGGTCAGCTGATGATTCCAGCACCATTTTGTTTGGGAAAGCGTCATGGCAAAGCATGGGAACTCATCTTGATAAATCTACACACATTAGGACTATAGCCTACCTGATGAGCTTCCCTGATGTTTTCCTGAACTTTCCAATACTTTTCCGATGCATTTCAGTAACTTAGCCTACTGACGTGAAAACACATTTGACACCTTTCCAATAGACTATTCAAGTCATTTGACATATTTTATTGTTTAAAAAGTTCATGAGGCCTACATCGTTTCAATAGCAATATAGTTGAAATCACTATTGGCTTCATTCATTTACTGAATCTATTCTCGTAATTTTATGCTAGGCTACATGCTGATAGATTATTTTAAGTATTATTGTAACAGTAGGCCTACCTACACAATAACCTCTTATGGGGTTACTGATCACAATCGATTGAATGAATGATAGTAAGTGTTGATACATTTATTTGGCCTTGGCGAGCACAGCACATGGAAGAAAACAGCGCTGCAGGAAGGGGTGCTGAAAGTGCTGCGGAAAAATGTAAATACATTTGCGTGACCCGAAACACTGGAGACCACTCGGAACCCATCTGTCCTCTTACGACGACATTCCCAAAGCCGGTTGTAAATCCGGATGGCCAGAGTGTCAGGGTTGTCCCGGGAAGCCAGTTCACCCTTGAACGTCACCGAGTCTGTTCAGAATGTCTGAGTGAAGTGCCTCTGTATTAAAGGTCGACCGATTAATCGGAATGGTCGATTAATTAGGGTCGATTTCAAGTTTTCATAACAATCGGAAATCGGTATTTTTGGACCCCGAGCCGATTTCCAATTTTTTTAAATTATTATTCTACACCTTTATTTAACTAGGCAAGTCAGTTAAGAACACATTCTTATTTTCAATGACGGTTAACTAGTCTAACGCTCTAAACACCTGCTTCTCATTGCACTCCACGAGGAGCCTGCCTGTTACGCGAATGCAGTAGAAGCCAAGGTAGGTTGCTAGCTAGCATTAAACTTATCTTATAAAAAACAATCAATCAATCACTAGTTAACTACACATGGTTGATATTACTAGATTATCTAGCGTGTCCTGCGTTGCACATAATCGATGCAACGGGGGGGGGGGGGGGGGGGTGGTATTTAACAAAAGTGCATTTGCGAAAAAAGCACAATCGTTGCATGACTAACCATAAACACCCATGCCTTTCTTAAAATCAATACACAGAAGTATACATTTTTAAACCTGCATATTTAGCTAAAAGAAATCCAGGTTAGCAAGCAATATTAACCAGGTGAAATTGTGTAATTTCTCTTGCGTTCATTGTACGCAGAGTCAATGTATATGCAAGTTTGGGCAGCCTGTCTCATTGTGAACTAATTTGCCAGACTTTTACGTAATTATGACGTAATATTGAAGGTTGTACAATGTAACAAGAATATTTAGACTTAGAGATGCCACCCGTTAGATAAAATACCGAACGGTTCCGTATTTCACTGAAATAATAAACGTTTTGCTTTCGAAATGATAGTTTCCGGATTCAACCATATTAATGACCAAAGGCTCGTATTTCTGTGTGTTATATTATAATTAAGTCTATGATTTGATATTTGATAGAGCAGTCTGACTGAGCAATGGTAGACAGCAGCAGGCTCATGAGCATTTTTGTGCGTTTTGCCAGCAGCTCTTCGCAAGCACAGCACTGTTTATGACTTCAAGCCTATCAGCCTAATGGCTGGTGTAACCGATGTGAAATGGCTAGCTAGTTAGCGGGGTGCGCGCTAATAGCGTTTCAAACGTCACTCGCTCTGAGACTTGGAGTAGTTATTCCCCTTGCTCTGCAAGGGCGCGGCTTTTGTGGAGTGATGGGTAACGCTGCTTCGAGTGTGGCTGTTGTCCATGTGTTCCTGGTTCGAGCCCAGGTAGGGAGAGGAGAGGGACGGAAGCTATACTGTTACACTGGCAATACTAAAGTGCCTATAAGAACATCCAATTGTCAAAGGTATATGAAATACAAATGGTATAGAGTCCTATAGAGTCCTATAATTCCTATAATAACTAACCTAAAACTTCTTACCTGGGAATATTGAAGTCTCATGTTAATAGGAACCACCAGCTTTCATATGTTCTCATGTTCTGAGCAAGGAACTCAAACGTTAGCTTTTTTACACGGCACATATTGCACTTTTACTTTCTTCTCCAGCACTTTGTTTTTGCATTATTTAAACCAAATGGAACACGTTTTAATATTTATTTGAGGTTAAATAGATTTGTATTGATGTATTAAGTTAAAATAAGTGTTCATTCAGTATTGTTGTAATTGTCATTATTACAAATAAAAATAAAAAAATTGACAGATTATCGGTATCGGCTTTTTTTGGTCCTCCAATAATCGGTATCGGCGTTGAAAAATCATAATCGGTCAACCTCTACTCTCTATTCCAACCGCTCTCACCCGCGAGCGTCCGAAAGTCAATGGCGTAATCGGCTACGCTCCGGCTTCCCTGCTGAAGCAGTCTTTGAGCAGCGTTCCTGCCACTGATGGGGTGATCAGAAACCCTCATCTCCTAGGTGAAGCTTTGCCAATTAAAACAAATGTCTGATTGTTGCTCCCATATGGCCGTGGCCCAGGCCACAGCCCGTCCTGAGTGCAAGGAGATGCCACTCTGGAACGCTCGGTGGGAAACGATGCCTGCAGCTCGAAGACCAGAGAGCATTGGAACAGGAACCCACAACACCTCTCAGGATGCCCCTCAAAGCCCTCCGGTGCCGGGAGATGAGGCTCCCGTAGTGAGGAAGAAGCTGAGCTGGTAGGGAGTGGAGGATTAGGAACAGCCACAGGTGCAGCAGCCCGTTGCTCCAGTCTGTCCTGTCTGCAGAGCGGACACAAGTTCTTAAATCATCCGACAATGCAGCCGCGCCTCATGGTGGCCAATCACAGTTCCACGGTGGGTGAGAGCCGACTGTAAATGGAGCCCTCCAGTGGTAACCTAAGGAAGTGCACTCAAAATCAAACAGAAACTGTAACAGATTGGACGCTGGGCATTCAGGATAGAAAGTTCAACCCTGGTTTCATCAGACCAGATAATGTTGTTTCTCATGGTCTGAGAGCCCTTTAGGTGCCTTTAAACAAATTCCAAGTAGGCTGTCATGAAGAAGTGGGCTCCGTCTGGCCACTCTACCATAAAGGCCTGCTTGGTGGAGTGCTACAGAGATGGTTGTCCTTCTGGAAGGTTCTCCCATCTCCACAGAGGAACTCTGGAGCTGTCAGTGACCATCGGGTTCTTGGTCACCTCCCTGACCATGATCCTCCTCCCCTGATTGCTCAGTTTGGCTGGGCGGCCAGCTCTAGGAAGAGTCTTGGTGGTTCCAATCTTCTTCCATTTAAGAATGATTGAGGGCACTGTGTTCTTGGGGACCTTCAATGCTGCAGACATTTTTTGGTACTCTTCCCCAGATCTGTGCCTCAACACAATCTTGTCTTGGAGCGCTATGAACAATTCCTTCGACCTCATGGCTTGGTTTATGCTCTGATATGCACTGTCAAATGTGGTACATTATATAGACAGGAGTGTGCCTTTCCAAATCTAGTCCAATCAATTGAATTTACCAAAGCTCGATTCAAATCAAGTTATAGAAAAATCTCAAGGATGATCAATGGAAACAGGATGTTCCTGACCTCAATTTTGAGTCTCATAGCATATGTAAATCAGGTATCTGTTAATTTTTTATAAATTAGTAAACATTTCTACAAACCTGTTTTCGCTTTCTCATTATGAGGTATTGTGTGTAGATTGATGTGTGGGAAAAAAATATGAAATCAATTTTAGTATAAGGCTATAACGTAACAAAATGTGGAAAAAGGGAAGGGGTCTGAATACTTTCCAAACACACTGTATATCTAGCAATAAACATAATCTGCCATAACAGTACAGTGACTCAAAAATGATAGAAATTGCAACAACTTAGCAAGCTAGTCAACTGATAGGCAAAATGTGGCTAACAGTTGTTTCTTAGCTAGCTTGCATATAAATGAGTGCATATAATGCTGTACCAAGACAAAATGTGGTCAGGATAAGAAAACAAATACTATTCTCACAGTTCTTGCATTCATGCACAGTGAAGGACAAAACATATTAATAATGTTAGAAAACCAGAGATTCTCTGCACAGCCACAGGTGGCAAGCTGAGCTTGAGTGTTAGGCTAATTAACACTGTGAGCCCATGCTAGCTGTGAAGTTGTGTCACTCTTAAAGGGACAGGCCGCAATTTAGCTGCAGGAACACCTCTTTATACTTCTATTGGTACATTTTTAAGCTGTGACCCAGTACATAGATGGATGGCGGGGGGGGCTCCAGTACAGTGGATGGCAGGGCTGCTCCAGAACAGTAGATGGCGGTAATGCACCATGACGTTGGATGCCAACCACTGATAAACACCACAGAAGAAGAAGAGGCGGGGTTAACAAAGGTAGCTATAGCTAGTACATACCGGTAGAGTGTCCTTCACCCCTGACGGACAGGCATGCAGGGACGAAGGACACTGTGCGCTAGCTTAGCCAGCTAGTCCTAAGGAGGACTCAGGTGAACAGAAACAGAACTTTGAACGGAAGTGATCCATGCTGTTCCGGAGCAGAACTGTTACTTTAAAAACATGGAACCAGTTAATCATCGTATTTTACGTTTGTCTTTATCTGCCCCGCCCCCCTCCAAAGCATAGGCTACTGTACTGATGTTACAAGCTTGACACAAGATGGGGATAGAAACTCTTAAGCTAGAAGAATGGATTCACTTGTTCAATGCTAGTTAAGGATACTATAGGCCTTGTTATCATGTTTGACTTATTAACTACAAAAAGGTAAGACATGTTTTTAATTCTGATGCTGCTCTGCATACATAAGCATGTTAGCTAGCTAGCTCAAGCTTATTAGCTAGCTAGCTCAAAGGGCATTGAGTTACTCCATAGAAGCCGCTCCTCCTAGGTATAATTCCGATAATGCATGTAATAAGATGCCCAGTGCTTCAAGCCTCCTCAACCCTCTCTCGCTCTCTCGCTCTCTCCCACTCGCAACATTTCAGTTGCATCTTACACCATGGGCTACACTTGATGTCCATCACAACTGAAAACAACTAGCTTGCCTGCTCTATCCGCACTTATTGTTGAAGTATTTTAATGACCTAAATGTAAAACAAAAGTTTTTCACAGGTTAAAAAGGAACAGAAAGGAACAATATAAACTGGTACATTTTTGGGGTTTGAACCGGTTCAGAACTTTATTTTACTGGTCGAAACAATAGTGGAACGAATCCCCCAAAAAGTGTGGTTCTATTCACAAAATTATTTTCGGTTCCAACCCCTGGTAAAGAAAAAACGCTTGCATAGCGAAAAACAAGTAAACTAAAAGCTTAACATCTTCTCACCTATGTGAGAATGCTGTTCATCGACTACAGCTCAGCATTTAACACCATAGTACCCTCCAAACTCGTCATCAAGCTCGAGACCCTGGGTCTCGACGCCACCCTGTGCAACTGGGTACTAGACTTCCTGACGGGCCGCCCCCAGGTGGTGAGGGTAGGTAACAACATCTCCACCCCGCTGATCCTCAACACTGGGGCCCCCACAAGGGTGCGTTCTAAGCCCTCTCCTGTACTCCCTGTTCACCCACAACTACGTGGCCATGCACGCCTCCAACTCAATCATCAAGTTTGCGGACGACACTACAGTGGTAGGCTTCATTACCAACAACGACGAGATGGCCTACTGGGAGGAGGTGAGGGCCCACGGAGTGTGGTGTCAGGAAAATAACCTCACACTCAAGTCAACAAAATAAAGGAGATGATTGAGGACTTCAGGAAACAGCAGAGGGAGCAACCCCCTATCCACATAGACAGGACAGTAGTGGAGAGGGTAGTAAGTTTTAAATTCCTCTGCGTACACATCACGGACGAACTGAAATGGTCCACCCACAGACAGCGTTGTGAAGAAGGCGCATCAGCGCCTCTTCAACCTCAGGAGGCTGAAGAAATTCGGCTTGTCACCAAAAGCACTCACAAACTTCTACAGATGCAGAATCGAGAGCATCCTGTTGGGCTGTATCACCGCCTGGTACGGCAACTGCTCTGCCCACAACCGTAAGGCTCTCCAGAGGGTAGTGAGGTCTGCACAACGCATCACCGGGGGCAAACTACCTGCCCTCCAGGACACCTACACCACCCGATGTCACAGGAAGGCCATAAAGATCATCAAGGACAACAACCACCCGAGCCACTGCCTGTTCTCCCCGCTATCATCCAGAAGGCGAGGTCAGTACATGTGCATCAAAGCAGGGACTGAGAGACTGAAAAACAGCTTCATCTCAAGACCATCAGACTGTTAAACAGCCACCACAAACATTGAGTGGCTGCTGCCAACATACTGACTCAACTCCAGCTCACTTTAATAATGGAAATTGATGGAAATTGATGTAAAAAATGTATCACTAGCCACTTTAAACAATGCCACTTAATATAATGTTTACATACCTTACATTACTCATCTCATATGTACATGTATATACTGTACTCTATCATCTACTGCATCTTTATGTAATACATGTATCACTAGCCACTTTAAACTAGCCACTTTGTTTACATACCCTACATTACTCATATCATATGTATATACTGTACTCGATACCACCTACTGCATCTTTCTTTTGCCGTTTTTGTACCATCACTCATTCATATATTTATGTACATATTCTTTATCCCTTTACACCTGTGTGTATAAGGTAGTAGTTGTGGGGAATTGTTAGGTTAGATTACTCATTGGTTATTACTGCATTGTCGGAACTAGAAGAACAAGCATTTCGCTACACATGCATTAACATCTGCTAACCATGTGTATTTGACAAATAGCATTTGATTTGATTTGACAAGCAAAGCGTCAATACAGGATTAAGATTGAATCCTAATACACCGGCTCTGACGCTTGTTGGAGGTGGCAGGGCTTGCAAACTATTATGGACTACAAAGGGAAACCCAGACGTGAGCTGCCCAGTGACGCGAGCCTACCAGACTAGCTAAATGCCTTGTTATGCTTGCTTCGAGGCAAGCAACACTGAAGCATGCACGAGAGCACCAGATGTTCTGGATGACTGTGTGATAACGCTCTCAGTAGCCGATGTGAACAAAACCTTTAAACAGGTCAACATTCACAAAGCCGCAGGGCCAGACTGATTACCAGGGAGTGTACTCAAAGCATGCGCGGACCAACTCAAGTGTCTTCACTGACATTTTCAATGTCTTCCTGACCGAGTCTGTAATACCTACATGTTTCAAGCAGACCACCATAGTCCCTGTGCCCAAGGAAGCGAAGGTAACCTGCCTAAATGATTACCGCCCAGTGGCACTCATGTCGGTAGCCATGAAGAGCTTTGAAAGGCTGGTCATGGCTCACATCAACAGCATCCTCCCAGACACCCTAGACCCACTCCAATTCGCATACCACCCCAACAGATCCACAGATGACGCAATCTCAATCGTTCTCCAAACTGCCCTTTGTCACCTGGACAAAAGGAACACCTATGTGAGAATGCTGTTCATCGACTACAGTGCCCACGAAGCTCATCACTAAGCAAAGGACTCTGGGACTACGTCTGCCACGCTGATCCTTAACACTGGGGCCCCTCAGAGGCCTAGTCGCCTCCTCTATTCCCTGTTCACCCACGACTGCATGGCCAAACATGACTCCAACACCATCAAGTTTGCTGACGACACTGCCGTGGTTAGCCTGATCACTGACTAATGATGAGACTGCCTTTAGGGAGGAGGTCAGAGAACTGGCAGTGTGGTGGCAGGATATCAACCTCTCCCTCAAGTGGCCTGTACCCCTGCACACTGACTCGTTACCGGTGACCCCTGTATATAGCCTCATTATTGTTATTCTTATTGTGTTACTTTTTATTATTACTTTTTATTTTAGCCTACTTCTTGAACTGCACTGTTGGTCAAGGGCTTGTAAGTAAGCATTTCATGGTAAAGTCTACATTTGCTGTATATTTTGCACATGCGGCAAATTAAGTTAGATTTGATTTATATATTGAATTTAAAATGTTGATTAGCTGGGCATACTGGGCAATATGGATGCACATCTCTCAGTAAATAATAACCGTCATGTATTCAGCCAAGCCATATTATAAATAGTATTTTATATTTGAAAATGTATAAAAGGAAATCTGGGGGAGTCAGTTTGACTGGGCTTGATGCAGCTGATAAAATTAATAATAGTATTGTTATCTATAATTTACAGGTAGTATGTTTAAGTTTGTCAGTGTAGGAGATGCTGGATCATCAGCCAGTACAAGCACAGACTCATTTGATCCACATCCAGCCTCAGCAAGTACTAACACAGACCCAGTACTGGCAGCTTCAGCAAGTAAGATCACAGACCCAGGTGTAGCACAGGCAGCCTCAGCCAGTACTAGCACAACCAGAGGTGTACAGCCAGCATCAGATACAAGCAGCTCAGACCCTAATAGAACAGTTGCTGCGCCACCAAACTGCCCAGCATATTGGCCCCAGATCTTAACAACCTTTCTGAGGATTGGGTTAGTGCGCAGAGGTCCACTCAAACCAGGACTGGATTTTTATTACCCTAAAGACAAGTCTAGAAGAGGTTTCCATTCAGGCTTATTACAGAGACAGCTGTCAAATGGGGAAAAGATTACCAGGAGCTGGCTTTCATACTCAATTAAAAACAACACTGTGTATTGCTTTTGCTGTAAGCTCTTTTCTACAAAAGACTACAAAATAATAAAGGAAGGTGTGAATGACTGGTCAAATTTCAACTTATTCTAAAACACCATGAGGGTAGTTCTGAACACACAAACAATATGATTAAGTGGAGAGAACTTGATCTGCGCCTAAGTCGGGGACAGACTCTTGACCAGATACAAATGTCAGTTTTGGAGGCTTAGTCACCAGGAGCAAATATCCATTATTCTGAGAAGCGTGGCTTTAAAGGGAAAGCCAGAGATCAAGGAGTACTTCCTCGGCTTTGTGAATGTTGAGGTTACAACAGGCTTGAATCTGTCCACTGTCATCTTAGATAAGCTGAAACAGCTAAAGATTCCATTTGAAGATTCTAGAGGGCAAGCTTATGATAATAGGGCCAACATGAAGGGCAAGCACAAAGGAGTACAAGCCAGACTTTCCATCTACGGACTGAACATACTCTCCTGCAACCCGCCTCACCCAATGTGGTACGGCCTCTGCTATTTTGATACTTTAGAACCGGAACCCCCATCAGAGGCTAGCCAGCTAACTAGCCAACAGATTGTAGTCAGTTAGCCACTGCTAGTGGTCTTCACCGTTAACTCGGACACCAGCCAGCCTCAGCTAGGTCAATAATCTGCTATCCCCGGCCCGCTAGCTGTCTGAATCGCCATGTCTCCAGCTCGCCTAGTGTAGTAGCGACGACTGAATCGGCGTCTTCACTCACCTATTCCTACACATTGGACACTTTGATCACTTGGCTACACATGCTTCTCCCTAATGTCAATATGCCTTGTCTATTGCTGTTTTGGTTAGTGATTGTCTTATTTCACTGTAGAGCCCCCAGCCCTGCCCAATATGCCTTAGATAGCCCTTTTGTCGAACCCACATGCGGTGACCTCACCTGGCTTAACTGGTGCCTCTAGAGACAAAACCTCTCATCGTCATTCAATGCCTAGGTTTACCTCCACTGTACTCGCATCCTACCATACACTTGTCTGTACAGTTTGTTTTATTCACTGCTTTAGCACACTCCGCCAAACCTGATGTCCTAGCTGTGTCTGAATCCTGGCTTTGGAAGGCCACCAAAAATCCTGAAATCTCCATCCCCATCTACAACTTTTTTCGACAAGATAGAACTGCCAAAGGGGGCAGAGTTACAATCTACTGCAGAGAGAGCCTGCATAGTTCTGTCATACTATCCAGGTCTGTGCCCAAACAATTTGAGCTTCTACTTTTAAAAATGTACCTTTCCAAAAACAAGTCTCTCAACGTTGCAGCTTGTTATAGACCCTACCTCAGCCCCCAGCTGTGCCCTGGACACCATATGTGAATTTATTGCCCCCCATCTATCTTCAGAGTTCGTACTGTTAGGTGACCTAAACTGGGATATGGTTAACACCCTGGCCGTCATACAATCTAAACTAGATGCCCTCAATCTCACACAAATCATCAAGGAACCTACCAGGTACAAACCTAAATCTGTGACCATGGGAAATACACCTCTGCTGTCTTCAACCAGGATCGCCGTGATCACTGCCTCATTGCCTGCGTCGGCAATGGGTCTGCGGTCAAACGACCACACCTCATCACTGTCAAAAGCTCACTAAAACACTTCCGGCCTGGCCCAGGTATCCTGGAAGGATATTGACCTCATCCCGTCAGTATAGGATGCCTGGTTACTCTTTAAAAGTGCTTTCCTCACCATCTCAAATAAACATTCCCCATTCAACAGACAAAGCCCTTGGTTCACCCCAGACTTGACTGCCCTTGACCAGCACGATAACATCCTGTGGCATTCTGCATTAGCATCGAATAGCCCCCGCGATATTAAACTTTTCAGGGAAGTCAGGAACCAATATACACACACAGTCAGTTAGGAAAGCTAAGGCTAGCTTTCTCAGAGAAATTTGTATCCTGTAGCACTAATTCCAATAGGTTCCGGGACACTGTAGTCCATGGAGAATAAGAGCACCTCCTCCCAGCTGCCCAATGCACTGAGGATAGGAAAAATCAACAATAATCGCTAATTTCAATAAGCAGTTTTCAATGGCTGGCCATGCTTCCCACCTGGCTACCCCTACCCCGGCCAACAGCTCTGCACCCCCTGCAGCAACTTGCCCAAGCCCCCCCTCTCCTTCACCCAAATCCAGACTGCTGATGTTCTGAAAGAGCTGCAAAATCTGGATCCCTACAAATCAGCTGGGCTAGACAATCTGAACCCTCTTTCTAAAATTATCAGTCGAAATTGTTGCAACCCCTATTACTAGCCTGTTCAACTGCTCTTTCATATTGTCTGAGATCCCTAAGGATTGGAAAGCTGCCGTGATCATCCCCCTCTTCAAAGGGGGAGACACTCGAGAGCCAGACTGCTACAGACCTATATCTATCCTACCCTTGCCTTTCTGAAATATTTGAAAGCTAAATTAACAAACAGATCACTGACCATTTCGAATGGTACCTTCTCCGCTATGCAATCTGGTTTCTGAGCTGGTCATGGGTGCACCTCAGCCATGCTCAAGATCCTAAATGATATCATAACCACCATTGATAAAAGACGGTACTGTGCAGCCGCCTTCATCGACCTGGCCAAGGCTTTTGACTCTGTCAATCACCGCATTCTTATAGGCAGACTCAATAGCCTTGGATTAATAATGACTTCCTCACCTGGTTTACCAACTACTTCTCAGATAGAGTTCAGTGTGTCAAATTGGAGGGCCTGTTGTCCAGACCTCTGGCGGTCTCTATGGGGGTGCCACAGGGTTCATTTCTCGGGCCGACTCTTTTCTCTGTGTATATATCAATGATGTCGCTCTTGCTGCTGGTGATTCTCTGATCCACCTCTACACAAACAACGGCATTCTGTATACATCTGGCCCTTCTTTAGACACTGTGTTAACAAACCTCCAAACGAGCTTCAATGCCAATCGACACTCCATCCGTGGCCTCCAACTGCTTTTAAATGATAGTAAAACTAAATGCAGCTCTTCAACCTATTGCTGCCCGCACCCGCCCGCCCGACGAGCATCACTACTCTGGACGGTTCTGACTTAGAATATGTAGACAACCACAAATACCTAGGTGTCTGGTTAGACTGTAAACTTTCCTTCCAGACCCACATTAAGCATCTCCAATCCAAAATTACATCTGGAATCTGCATCCTATTTTGCAACAAAGCCTCCTTCACTCATGCTGCCAAACATACCCTCGTATCCTACCGATCGTTGACTTCGGCAGTGTCATTGATGAAAAAGCCTCCAACACTCTACTCAGCAAACTGGATGTAGTCTATCAAAGTGCCATCCGTTTTATCCCCAAAGCCAAATATACTACCCACCACTTCGACCTGTATGCTCTCGTTGGCTGGCCCTTGCTACATATTCATCGCCAAACCCACTGGCTCCAGGTCATCGATAAGTCTTTGCTAGGTAAAGCTCTGCCTTATCTCAGCTCACTGGTCACCATAGCAGCAGCACCCATCTGAAGCACTCGCTCCAGCGGGTATACAGTGGGGCAAAAAAGTATTTAGTCAGCCACCAATTGTGCAAGTTCTCTCACTTAAAAAGAAGAGGCCTGTAATTTTCTCTATAGGTACACTTCAACTATGACAGAAAAAATGAGAAAAAAAATCCAGAAAATCACATTGTAGGATTTTTAATGGATTTATTGGCAAATTATGGTGGAAAATAAGTATTTGGTCACCTACAAACAAGCAAGATTTCTGGCTCTCACAGACCTGTAACTTCTTCTTTAAGAGGCTCCTCTGTCCTCCACTCGTTACCTGTATTAATGGCACCTGTTTGAACTTGTTATCAGTATAAAAGACACCTGTCCACAACCTCAAACAGTCACACTCCAAACTCCACTATGGCCAAGACCAAAGAGCTGTCAAAGGACACCAGAAACAAAATTGTAGACCTGCACCAGGCTGGGAAGACTGAATCTGCACCTGTCTCCAGCCCCCTTGAGGTGTCGCCCATCTCCCCCATTATCCCCTGTGTATTTATACCTTTGTTCTGTCTGTTGTCAGTTCGTCTTGTATGTCAAGTCAACCAGCGCTTGTGTCTCAGCTCCTGCTTTTCCCAGTCTCTCGCTTTCTCGCCCTCCTGGTTTTGACCCTTTGAGCCTGCCAGCCTGATCACTCTGCCTGCCGACCTGTACCTTTGCCCCACCTCTGGATTATGGACCTCTGCCTACCCTGAGCCTGCCTGCCATCCGGTACTGTTGCATCACCTCTGGTTTACTGACCCCTGCCTGCCATTACCTGTCTATTGCCTGCCCCTGTTGGATTATGAAACCATTGTTAATTCGATGTTGTCTGCATTTGGGTCTTACCTTCATACCTGATACAAGTTTCTATTGAAATTCATTGTGGAAAGCTCATTTATATATTTTCTGATATGAATACCAAGTATGTCTACTTCACCGTCAGCCCATTTTATAGGTAAACTGCAGGGTAATGTAAAAGTTGTATATTTTTTTAAATATCCAGTACATACAGTAATATTGTACACTTATAACAATTAGGTTTTAGTCCAGAAAAGTTATCTAGAGCTTCAATGAGACATTGCAGGGATCTAGCTTGCGGACTAAATATAAAACTTGAGTCATCAGCACACATGGACACCTTTGTTTTTAAGCCTTGGATTTCTAATCCATTAATGTTGTTGGATCTGATTTTAAAAGCTAGCATTTCGATGGCCATAATGCATAGATATGGTGACTGTGGACATCCTTGTTTAACACCTCTTGACAATTCAAAACTCTGGGGTTGCTATTCATGACTTTTACCCATTTTATAAAATAATCACTGAAGTTGAAAAAATCCAGGCATTTATAAATAAAATCCCGTCTTAATTTATCAAATGCCTTTTCAAAATCTGATATAAATACCAGGCCTGGCTTAAATGTTTCAAGTTTTCTAGAAGTTGTTGTATATTATATCCAATGTATCATCCATGTAAAAAAAAGAAACCTGTCTGATGAACAACATCTGGTAAAACCTTTTTTAATTCTGAGTGCTATGCATTTAGCTAGTGTTTTTGCATCACACATTGAAGTGTAAGGGGCCTGCAGTTTTTTAGACAAGGTCTTTCTTTATACATGCCATCTGGGTCTTGTTTTAATAATAGTGAAATAAGACCTTCCAGACTACCATTTCTATAGGAGTAGTTAAAACAATCTAGCAATGGAGCTTTTAGTATATCAAAAAAGGCTTGATTTTGGGTTAACTGCCTTGTTCAGGAGCACGACAACATATTTTGTACATTGTCAGCTCAGGGATTCAATCTTGCAACCTTTCGGTTACTAGTCCAACGCTCTAACCACTAGGCTATGCTGCCACCCCTAAATATACCTCTACCGGTATGCCATCAAGCCCTGGGGTTTTTCCTGACTGAAAGGATTTAATTGCCTCAAATTTCTTCCCCTATAATTTGACCGTCGCACTGATATTTCTTTCATTTTGTTAAAAATTGAAAAGTATATTATTTGGAAAGAATTCCTTAACGTAATCTTCATTCAGTGGGACAGGATGAGTCGGAAAAGAGAACATCTGCTTAAAATATTTAGCTTACTCTTTTAAAATATAATTCAGAGAATCATAGATGACTCCGTCTTCAGTAACGAGTTTCTGCAAAATATTTTTGTTAGTGTTCCTGTGTTGGAGATTCAGGAAGAATTTTGTGAATTTCTTTCCATATTCCATCCAGTTTGCTTTATTTTTGTAATAGATTACATTAGCCCGTTCTTGAATAAGTTCCTCAAGTTCGAGGAAAAACAAAAATAACTTCTCTGTAGTATCATTTTTATTGCTATCTACCTGTCTAGTCTTGTCTCTTTAGCCATAAACTGCTTTTTTTATTTTGATATTGTATTGAATAATCTCTGAAGGTATCCCAAACAATAAGGGGATTTGCTGAACCTACAGTGGGGCAAAAAAAGTATTTAGTCAGCCACCAATTGTGCAAGTTCTCCCATTCAAAAAGATGAGAGGCCTGTAATTTTCCTCATATGTACACTTCAACTATGACAGACAAAATTAGAAAAAAATCCAGAAGATCACATTGTAGGATTTTTTATGAATTTATTTGCAAATGATGGTGGAAAATATGGAGGGCTGTGTGGCCCCCCCAAAGAAATTCCACCCCACACCATGACTGACCCACCGCCAAACCGGTCATGCTGGAGGATGTTGCAGGCAGCAGAAGGTTTTCCACGGCATCTCCAGACTCTGTCACGTCTGTCACATGTGCTCAGTGTGAACCGGCTTTCATCTGTGAAGAGCACAGGGCGCCAGTGGCGAATTTGCCAATCTTGGTGTTCTCTGGCAAATGCCAAACGTCCTGCACGGTGTTGGGCTGTAAGCACAACCCCCACCTGTAGACGTCGGGCCCTCATACCACCCTCATGGAGTCTGTTTCTGACCGTTTGAGCAGACACATGCACATTTGTGGCCTGCTGGAGGTCATTTTGCAGGGCTCTGGCAGTGCTCCTCCTGCTCCTCCTTGCACAAAGGCGGAGGTAGAGGTCTTGCTGCTAGATTGTTGCCCTCCTACGGCCTCCTCCACGTCTCCTGATGTACTGGCCTGTCTCCTGGTAGCGCCTCCATGCTCTGGATACTACGCTGACAGACACAGCAAACCTTCTTGCCACAGCTCGCATTGATGTGGCATCCTGGATGAGCTGCACTACCTGAGCCACTTGTGTGGGTTGTAGACTCCGTCTCATGCTACCACTAGAGTGAAAGCACCGCCAGCATTCAAAAGTGACCAAAACATCAGCCAGGAAGCATAGGAACTGAGAAGTGGTCTGTGGTCACCACCTGCAAAACCACTCCTTTATTGGGGGTGTCTTGCTAATTGCCTATAATTTCCACCTGTTGTCTATTCCATTTTCACAACAGCATGTGAAATGTATTGTCAATCAGTGTTGCTTCCTAAGTGGACAGTTTTATTTCACAGAAGTGTGATTGACTTGGAGTTACATTGTGTTGTTTAAGTGTTCCCTTTATTTTTTTGAGCAGTGTATATTCACCCTCTTTGCTGTGAAGCCGCTAAATAAGATCTGGTGCAACCAATTACCTGGTGCAACCAATTAAATAGTTAGATAACACACAGGTGGACTTTATTTAAGTGTCACATGATCTCATTGTGTGTATGTGTATATATACATATATATATATATATAAAAAAACACGCCCTGTTAAGAACTCTTTTTATTTTTTAAAATATGTTTTTATATATATTGACTTTCAATGTACTGTATTTAGTACTGTATTTGTCATTTTCTTTTTTTAAATATGTTTTTATATATATTGACTTTCAATGTAGCAATTGGAGTGAGAGTTTACTAAAGCAATGCAAAATGGATGATATATTTTATATATATTGAAAGTCAATATATATAAAAACATATTTTAAAAAATAAAAAGAGTTCTTAACAGGGCGTGTTTTTTTTTTACCCTCGCAGGTGTAAAATCTTTATACTCTCTTTGGATAATTGAAACATTGAAAGTCAATATATATAAAAACATATTTTAAAAAATAAAAAGAGTTCTTAACAGGGCGTGTTTTTTTTTTACCCTCGCAGGTGTAAAATCTTTATACTCTCTTTGGATAATTCATTCCAATCATTTAAAAGTTAACAGCAGGTATTCTGCATGTAAGTTTAAGTATTTTGATATGTTCACAAATCTACAAAACAGACGTTTTACATCCTGGCACAAAATGTAATTCTGTTCTGAAAGGCCACAAAGTCTGCAACTCCACTAAGCAAGGGGTACCACTAAGCAAGCGGCACCATGGAGACCAAGGAGCTCTCCAAACAGGTCAGGGTTCAGTTCTAAAAAAATATTAGGAACTTTGAACATCCCATGGAGCACCATTAAATCCGTTATTAAAAAATGGAAAGAATATGTCACCACAACAAACCTGCCAAGAGAAGGCCACCCACCAAAACTCACGGACCAGGCTAGGAGGGCATTAATCAGAGAAGCAACAAAGAGACCAAAGATAACCCTGAAGAAGCTGCAGAGCGCCACAGTGGAGATTGGAGTATCTGTCCATAGGACCACTTTAAGCCGTACACTCCACAGAGCTGGGCTTTACAGAAGAGTGGCCAGAAAAAAGCCATTGCTTAAAGAAAAAAATAAGCTAACACGATTGGTGTTCACAAAAAGACATGTGGGAGACTCCCTAAACATATATGGAAGAAGGTACTCTGGTCAGATGAGACTTTCCTTGATGGCTTTTTGGCCATCAAGGAAAAAGCTATGTCTGGCGGAAACCAACACCTCTCATCACCCCGAGATTAACATCCCCACAGTGAAGCATGGTGGTGGCAGCATCATGCTGTGGGGATGTTTTACATCGGCTCTTGCCAAAACTGGTCAGAATTGAAGGAATGATGGATGGCACTAAGTACAGGGAAATGCTTGAGGGGAAACCTGTTTCAGTCTTCCAGAGATTTGAGACTGGGACGGAGGTTCACCTTCCAGCAAAATAATGACCCTAATCATACTGCTAAAGCAACACTCGAGTGGTTTAAGGGTGAACATTTAAATGTATTGGAATGGCTTAGTCAAAGCCCAGACCTCAATCCAATTGAGAATTTGTGGTGTGACTTAAAGATTGCTGTACACCAGCAGAACCCATCCAACTTGTTTGAGCTGGAGCGGTTTTACCTTGAAGAATGGGCTTAAATCCCAGTGACTAGCTTATAGAGACATACCCCAAGAGACTTGCAGCTGTAATTGCTGCAAAAGGTGGCTCTACAAAGTATTGAATTTGGGGGGGAGGGGGGAATAGTTATGCATGCTCAACTGTTCAGTTTTATTTCTTGTTCGTTTTACAATAGAAGATATTTTGTATCTTCAAAATGGTAGGCATGTTGTGTAAATCAAATTATACAAACCCCCCAAAAAATCAAATTTAATTCCAGGTTGTAAGTCATCAAAATACTTTTTTGAAGCCACTGTAGGTTGAAGGTCAGCCGTTTTCCTTGTATGCCCTGAAACCTGCCTAAGGGAATGGAGGAGTCATTGAAAAACAATAACTTTTTAAGCATTGGTTTAATTTCAACGTGCAGGGTTATCCCTGTGATGCAGCATGTGCGTAAAACCCCTCTGTTTGTTGCTTTGACTGGTTGATCGTTTATATTTGCTCAGTAGCAATCAGTTTTAAGGTATCCCTGTGGAAAGGCCCTATAATAGCAAAAAATATACTTGAAATATATATCATTTTCTTGAGCACAGTAGGGCTTGTTTTAGTGTAGTTTGGTGTAATCTGCAATGCTGCTGTATGTTTATCTGTAAAAAAAATAAATACAAAAAACTATAAAAAGATGGAACATTCGTTGCCTGATTTGTCTATCTACTTATCGTTTCCCCACTGAGTTGCATAATGTTGGCATCAGGAGAGAGTGTTGACCTCCCATTCTGTTTGCTGTGTTATGGTGACCTGCTCTAGAGAGACACCATCAATATCGTACTGGCTGCATCTTTACTTTGTTTCCCTTGTTTTATTTGTACCTACTTATCTTGTTCTCATTGTGGAACAACGCCAGATCTCAGAAAAACAGGAGAAAGTGAGATGAGGAAGGGAAGGAACAGTCCCTACACAACAATGCTCATGATTAGACCCAAAGGAAGAGCTGAAAATTGATCCATAATGACATGAAGGTAAGTATGTATAAGGTAGGTATGTATATGTGTGTGTATATATATATATATATATATATATATATATATATATATATATATATATGGTATCTTTGTAATTTGTTCCTATTTTATAGCTTCCTACTTGTGGATTAGTTTTGTGTCATTTTGCCTTGAGTATATTTCTCAGGTTTGCAAGTAAGTCAGTCCCGTGATAGGCACATTCAATAATGATTTGACTTGAAGTCAGTGTCAGAAAGGAGTGGTATTCTGTGCGACTGCAGTACCTACATATACAAAAGTATGTGGACACCCCTGTCAAATTAGTGGATTTGGCTATTTCAGCCACACCTGTTGCTACAGGTGTATACAATTGAGCACATGGACATGCAATCTCCATAGACAAACATTGGCAGTAGAATGGGTTCAGTGACTTTCTACGTGGCACAGTCATAGGATGCCACCTTTCAAACAGGTCAGCCCACCAGGGCTGCCCCGGTCAACTGTAAGGGATGTTATTGTGAAGTAGAAGCATCTCGGAGCAACAACGGCTCAGCCGCGAAGTAGACCACACAATCTCACAGAACGGGACCGCCGAGTGCTGAAGCGCGTAACGTGTAAAAATCGCTTGTCCTTGGTTGCAACACGCACTATTGAGTTCCAAACTGCCTCTGGAAGCAACATCAGCACAAGAACTGTTCATCGGGAGCTGAATGAAATGAGTTTCCATGGCCGAGCAGCCGCACACAAGCCTAAGATCACCATGTGCAATGCCAAGTGTCGGCTGGAGTGGTGTAAAGCTATCCTGCATTGGACTCTGGAGCAGTGGAAACACAATCTCTGGAGTGATGAATCATGCTTCACCATCTGGCAGCCCGATGGACAAATCTGGGTTTGGCAGATGCCAGGAGAGCACCACCTGCCCAACTGCATAGTGACAACTGTAAAGTTTGGTGGAGAAAGAATAATGGTCCGGGGCTGTTTTTTCATGGTTCAGGCTCCTTAGTTCCAGTGAAGGGACATCTTAACGCAAGAAAGAGCAGACAATTCTGTGCGTCCAACTTTGTGGCAACAGTTAGGGGAAGGCCCTTTCCTGTTTCAGCAACACAATGCCCCCATGCACAAAGCATGGTCTATACAAAAATGGTTTGTCGAGATCAGTGTGGAAGAACTTGACTGGCATGCACAGAGCCCTGGTCTCAACCCCATCAAACAACTTTGGGGTGAATTGGAAGGCTGATGGCGAGCCAGGCCTAATCGCTCAACATCAGTGTCTGACCTCACTAATACTCTTCTGGCTGAATGAAAGTCCATGTAGCAATGTTCCAACATCTAGTGGAAAGCCTTCCCAAGAAGAGTGGAGGCTGTTATAACAGCAAAGGGGGGGCCAACTCCATATTAATGACCATGATTTTGGAATGAGATGTTCGACGAGCAGGTGTCCACATACTTTTGTCTATATAGTGTAAAAACTAACTGACTTGAGCATTCAAAGAGGAAATCACACCAGGGTGAAAGCTGTCTGCTAAAAGCTTTTCAGGGAAAAGAAGCTGGCATTTTAGAAAAATTTAAGAAAGGATAGGGGAGTTCTTGGAATGACTGCCTGTTTCTTTCCTTCTTATACTCTCTCCCTCTGTCATTATTTTTTTCTCCTTTCCTCTATCCCTCTTAGTTAAGGGAATAGAGCAAAAAGCTCTGCCTCTCGATGGAAGGAACGAGGTAGGAATTTTTGGGGGTCGGGTGTGTCTAGCCGGAAGCTGGGCAAGAAAGAGAGATAACACAGTGAACCCCACTCCCAAACCTCTTCAGCGTAACAGCCTGTAATAAGTTGTTTGGCACACATTGAAGAACAGGGCAAGAGACAGAGAGAGAAGAGGAAAAAAGAGGCAAAACAGAGCACCTCTCCCCTCCCACCCCTTAGTGAGCCAGTCTAAATCATACTGGTTATAAGTGCTGCTGTTCTGTGAGTGTGATGCTGGTCAGACAGACACAGGCGCAGACCTTCAAACCTTGCGGAGCTCCTCTCAGATCCTAAGCAACCCTGGAGAGCCTAGCCATCTCACCCCAGAAACTCTCGCCGCAGCCACCGCTCACTCCCTACAGTGACATGTACCCTGAGGAGACCCGTGGGGGTGGAGGGGCAGCCTCCATTGACTACCTGGAGGGAGTGGATGACTACACTGCCCATGCCCCTGGCCTCGTCCCCTTCTACAGTTCCTCAACCGCGTCCCTGGATGCCCATGGACCCCCCTCGGACGGCCGCCTGCAGTCCCTTCTGTTTGTGCCCTCCACTCCCCAGCTCAGCCCCTTCCTCCGCCACACCAGCCTCCCCAGCCAGTCTATCTACCTGGAGATCTCCTCCACACCCGTAAACAGGTGAGCGATATAACTGTCTTTGACCCTTATGGGGGGGCAAGAGTTAATTATCTGTCTGAATGTGTGCGGCTCGGATAGCTGTACTGTACCTAGGTGATCAAATCACATTTTATGTATAAAATAGCTTTATTTATACAGGTTTTTCTCATTGAGAACATCTCTTTTCCAAGAGAGACCTGGTCCAATAGCAGCAGGGGAAACTATGTTTCAGACAGAACAACTTACATACACTAACACAACATTAAACAAAATTATAAACACACATACAATACAACAAACATTTAACGTTAAAAACAAGTTTGACTAAAAACAGCTGGCCTAAAGACTCTTCTATGATTATATACATCGATCAAGTGTTTAAACTCCACCAACGAAACTAGATCATCAAATTTTAAAATGTTCAGGAGAGAATTCCAGGACCACGGAGCTAAGTAACTGAAACTATTTTGATTATGACCAGTTCTAATTTTTGGTACTGTTAGAAGCAAATGAGAATGGGACCGTAATTGATATTTATTTACCGACCTGACTAAAAAAAAAACGAGATAAAATTGCATTTTACCCAATATGGCCTTATAAACCAGTGCATACCCATGTTTAAGCCTACGCCAGGTCAATGACGACCATCCAACAGCGCTGTAGAGATCACAGTGATGCGTTGGACGTACTTACAAGCTCTTGTAAGTAATGTGTAAGAGAGTGAGATCAGTGACCCTATTCCACTCCATTTGATCTGAATGTTCGTTAGAGTTAGTGTTAACTCTTGTGATGTTAGTTTTAGCAGTGTTGTTTGGACAGTGTGCTGACTATGTAGTGTTGTTCAACAGCTGCTGTTTCCCTGTTTTTTTTCTTCTTCACCAGACCTCTGATTATGTCATTTGTCACAGAGCATTTCAATAGACATGTCATATTTTGCCCCATATGATTGCTTGGAGAGAAATGGAGGGATAGTCTACATTGATTGACATAGAGTTTAGGTTTAGTCTTTCTCTAATTGTACGCTTCAATTGACCGTCGTTACTCCACATTAACAATATGTATTTGTCTTCCTGTGATCACATTTTGTTATTTGGCTCAGTGTACTTTTGTTTCTCTAGCATCCTCTAAGTAGTCTGACAAACAATGACAGTCAGACAAAATAAATACTTTAAAACTAAACATGTATTCAGGACTTAGTTTCATAACGCCTTTCCAATAATGTTTTGTCCTCAATGTGGGGTATTATGCTCATTATATGTGACGTTACTAGGTGAGTTTCATTTTAAAGTTAAACATTCATTATCAGAAGGGAAATATTTAGGCTGTTGAAAAGCCTTAGTTACAGAGCTCTAATTCCTCAGATTAGCGACTTTGCTAGAGACCTTGAGAAAAGAACAATATGTAAGAACAACAAAATGCACACATACAGTTCATTTCCTGAATGAGGTGGAGACAGAGCTAGTTCCTGGGGGGATAATAGATGAGTCCAAGTTGCTGCTGTTAGCTATAATTGGCTTGAGGGATTGAGGGGCTCAATGGTGTTGTCGACCTCAACAAGACGCAGCTGCTATTCCTCCCGGGGAAAGCCTGCCCGCTCCAAGACCTCTATCACAGTTGACAACTCTACGATGTCGACTTCCCAGAGTGCAAAAAAAACTTTAGTGACCCTGGACAACACCCTGTTATTCTTTGAAAATATCAAAGCAGTAACTCGCTTATGGAAGTTCATGCTCTACAACGTCCATAGAGTACTAACTTTCTTCACACTGGAAGCGGTACTTGTAATCTCCCGTCTGGTCTACTGCATCTCTGTTGGCTGAGCTCCCCGCTTGTGCCATCAAACGCTGCAGCCCACTTAGTGTTCAACTCCACTGGTTTCCAGTCAAAGCTTGCATCCACGACAAGACCATGGTGCTTGCCTACGGAGCAGCAAGGGGAACTGCCACTCCCTACCTTCAGGCTATGTGCAAACCCTACACCCCAACCCTGAGCACTCTGTTCTTCCACCTTTGGTCTCCGGGCCGTCCCACCTCTACAGGGGGTCAGTGCCCTCTTAGGCCCGTCGAACGTCTTCTCTGTCCTGGCACCCCAAAGGTGGAATGAGCTTCCCCCTGAATCTAGGACTGTAGGTCCGAAACCCTACCTCTTCAAAGAGTATCTTAAATAAGACATCCCTTATCAGCACCCCCATTGTATGAATTAAACATGTACTTCTGTTTTCCTACTAGCACTAACTTTGCTGAACTGCTTAAGTGTGGAAAAATGTACATTAACACGATTGTGATGTAGTTGTCTCACCTAGCTACGGTATCTTAAGATGAATGCTCTAACTGTAAGTCACTCTGGATAACAGCGCCTGCTAAATTACTCAAATTAAATGTAGTCACCTCTTACAGCTCTCTTTATTGAATGAGAAAATATCTTTGTTTGACTGTTGTGAGATTTCTATCGGAGAAACTGATGTTGGTCATTTCAAGTTTTGAAAGCACTTAAATTGAAATTGAGGCAGAGGTCATTAGAGGAGTATGTTTTCAAAGAGAACCAGCACATTTTTGTAGCCCAAAAATTTTGAATGAATGAGTTTGCCAAAGTTTTTTTGTGATGTCATCTTGAAAAGAAATTCAAAGAACAACTCCAGGTTGATTCGTCCGAGAAAAGCCAATCATCTGACCATCCTGACCAACCCTGTGTTGCAGGTCAAGTGTGGTAGCCAATCAGCAGTCAGTGTCCCAGGAGGAGCTCAGCAGCGCCTCCGACACTGCGGTGGAGTCAGGGTCAGGCTCAGGTTCAGGGCCAGGGGTTGGTGTGTTAGAGATGGCCAAGGAGACTAGGTACTGTGTGGTCTGCAGTGACTATGCCTCTGGGTATCACTACGGAGTTTGGTCCTGCGAGGGCTGTAAAGCCTTCTTCAAAAGGAGCATCCAAGGTAAGCCTCTCATCCCTACTATTATATCCCACTTCACTTCAAAACATTTAACTCCTTCTATTCACTGAATCAGAAGATGCACTCACGACCAAACTATTTAAATTCATATCTAAGCCCTCTTCACAATAAGGGTGCCACAAAAATACCACGTAATTCCCCATTCAGCACTATACTCTATTAAAAGTAACTCATCTGACTGGCACCCAATGTTCCCTCTAAGCTGCGTGCGAGCAGTAGCCCCACGAAGCTCTCCCAGTACTGCCATGCAGAAATATCAGCCCACAGAGAGAAGCACGTTATTGAACTTCACTCAGATTTCTAGAGCAGTGGTCACGTTGATCTCCAAGGCATTCCTAGTCGATCGCCAAACATTTCTGTAAAAAAAAACGATTAAAAAAATTAAAAAGAAAAAATGGTTTCAGGCTGTTGCCAGTAGGTGTACCCGATTCAGCTGCCCTGTGTGCCGGGTAGGCAAACTGTTGCCATTTTTGAACCATTTAATGTGTTTGAAGGTACAAACCCTGCCTTCCTGGTGGTCCCAGAGAGAAAATCAAGTGTACTATAGGGCTACCGCTTGCCAACTAGATAGCTCAGATGACCATGTCTGCAGTAATATAAGCAGACAAAAGAAAGCTACAGCAACACTGATACTGTGAGATAAAAAAATAAAAATAAACCATGATGACAGAGAGACTATTAACGAATACAGCGAAGAGCTGCTGTTTTTATGAGTGAGTTCCAGTGCAGGCTGAGGTGAGGACGGCTAGAAATAATGGCTGGAACGGAGTTAATTGAATGAAAACCATGTATTTGATACCATTCCAAGAATTCTGCAAGAAAAACAATCCGTGGGCAAATCAAGCAAAATCAAATCAAATCAAATTTGTTTTATATAGCCCTTCGTACATCAGCTGATATCTCAAAGTGCTGTACAGAAACCCAGCCTAAAACCCCAAACAGCAAGCAATGCAGGTGTAGAAGCATGCTACCCAGGCAGAGGGTAGCAAAGCTAATATGCGTTGATGATGTATTGGGCCTATAGCTTACTGCACAAACTTCATTGCTACAGTACTGTTTTTAATTGGTTAATGTTGCATAGGCTTATGTTTTTTAAGTAATGTTAAAAAAAATCTGACCGTTAGATCGCTGCTTGCATTTTGACTCGGTGATCTTGACTCAAAAGGTTGGTGAGCACTGTTTTGAGTTTCCTGTTAACATAATAAATGTTTCCCTTTACTGTGGCACGTGTTCAGATCAAAGCAATATTAGCCACTTTCAATGCAACGTGTGGAAACTAAATGAACTATGCAACAGATTTTGTTGTAAGCAGAACACATCGGAGTAGGATTCTATTGCATTGACATGCACTACTCAGCCCGTACTCTACACAGACCGGTGTGGTATAAACGATCAGAGTTGCAGTAGTCCTATATGCAAATGTACCATTACCATATATGGATCTGTGCCATTTACGTTGAACTGGATTGTGTTTACAGCATAAGCGGTCGTGACTAGATGTGCTTGTTTTGAGATCAAGGCGAGAGCTGCTTGTAGCCACGTTTGCACATTTTGTTCATGTCCTTTGCTAGTTAGTGATTTATTAGCCCAGTTATAGATAATTTGTAGTCAGTAATAGGGGACGGATTGCTTCCTACAAGAGCACAAAATGTGTACATTTCTAGACATCTTTAAAAAGCAAGTCAGGTAAAGAGCTTTTAATAAGCTAAACAGGCAGAGGGTAGCATCATTTGTCTGATTCTCTGTAATAATGGTATGAGAATAATAATGCATTTTCTTTTGTAAAGTGCTTTCTTGCATCAAACAACAATAGATTTTAAGTCACTTGTCTCAAGGACAAGTGGAAAAACAGGTTAATGTCAAGCCCTGCATGTTTTTTTCAAAAGTCTCATGAAATGTAGGCCTACATTGAACACCACACATTGGCTGCTACTGTAGGCTGATAGAACAGCTATATCCCTGTTAAAATTTAATGGAATGCATTTTCTTCATTGTTTTTGATGGTAGTCCACTCTGGTAGGCCTACATTATGATCAAATAGCCACAGTAGCCTACATGGCCACTGTTAAAACTGTAGGGGGTACAGCCTAAGTGTTAACAGTAAACGCATGCTGTAAGTTTTCACAACGGTCAAGTTTGCACTCAGCAGACCTGACTTTTGCTCAGCGCTGGGAAAAAATGAGAGGGAACATTGCTGGCACCCACTGTGGGCACATGAATATTATTGAGAAATCAACCTTGACATTGGCTGTTAATTGTTCCTGGTTCCCAGCCAGCTTCAAACCTCTTACAGAGAGAAGACCATCGAAGTTTAACTGTCATTTACCAGGACCACTTTAGTGATATTGCTAAAGGTACTTTGGGTATAGAGAAGGAACTAATCAAAGAGAACAGAACGACCTGAATTAAGGGAAAATATAATGTTCCTTTCATATCTGAATGAGAGTCTGTAGCTTTTTTTGCAAGTGTCTTGTAGAGAAGGTATTATGCCATAGACAGTTTTCATTATTACTGAAATAGAACATGTTGTAAAACCATATTCTAATGTGCTTTCAAAGTTTAATAGGCTATCCTAGGTAGCAGAGTTAATTGTACCTTGTACGGCAGAGGAATCTTAAATTACATTTCATGACGTTCCGAGGGGGTGGACATCACACAACAAAAGACACACAATCAGAACACAGTAGTCTCATGGTAATAAAACAATGTAGATACTACAGTTGAATTCAGTCTATGCCAGAGAAATATGAAAAAGCAGTATAGAGTGTTCCTCTCTGTCAAATAACCTCAAACTGTGTGCCAGTCCCCGTGATTGGATCACAATAAAGTTTTCTTCCAGGTCACAATGACTACATGTGCCCTGCGACCAACCAGTGTACCATCGACAGGAACCGTAGGAAGAGCTGCCAGGCATGCCGCCTCAGAAAGTGTTACGAAGTGGGCATGATGAAAGGAGGTGAGCAAGGGAACACAATGGTGCTCACATGTTTGCCCGCACACACACACACACAACTTACGGTTTGGTTTGGCTTGCCTCAGTAGTGTGAAAAGGGTAGTATTAGTTAAGACTGCTTGATGCTGAAACGACAGGCGGTGTGTGGCTAAGCATTGTGTGTGCAGATAAAATAGAGACATATTTTATCATGGTGTAACGGTCATCGTTGCGTGAAGAAGGATCGGACCAAAGCGCAGCATGGTAAGTGTTCCTGATTTTTATTAACACTAGAACAAAATAAGAGTGAGAAATGAAACCGTCCTGTCAGGTGCAGAACACTAAACAGGAAACAACTACCCACAAAACACAGGTGGGAAAAGGCTACCTAAGTATGGTTCCCAATCAGAGACAACGATAGACAGCTGTCCCTGATTGAGAACCATACCCGGCCAAAACAAAGAAATACAAAACATAGAAGGCTGGACATAGAATGCCCACCCAAATCACACCCTGACCAAACCAACCTCTAAGGTCAGGGCGTGACACATGGCCTTGAACCACTTTTCTCTGATGGATGTAAAGGATTGATTAGTAGCCTACACACCCACAGTTTTGTTTTCATACTTCATGAATACACACACACCCATCCATACACATGCACACAGTGAAATTCTACAGCAAGGAAAAGATATGCATTTATACGTGGGAGTATGAGTGTAAATAGCAAGATAGGTGTGTGTATGCTTGTGTGTGTGTGTGTGTGTATGCGTGTGTGTGTGTTCGTTACTAACTCTACTTTAAACTCCAGGCTTGCGAAAGGACCGCGGTGGGCGGGTTTTCCGGAGGGATAAGCGGCATGGTGGCACTGCTGGTGACAACAGTGTCCTGGAGCACAGCAAAGCGTCCCCTCAGGATAGTAGCAAGAACAGCAGCTTCGGTGGTGGAGGAGGAGGAGAAGGGCGTCTCAAGATCACCATGCCTCCTGAACAGGTCTGAACATTTTCACTGGCTTCCTCCATTTCACACATCTCCAATGTAGCCACTTTCATTTAGCAACAGTCCTAAACAATTCAGTTAATACAAAATTAATATGTAAGTGGAAACACAAAGTAACAAACAAAGTACCAGGATTATTATCTTCCTCGCTAGCAATCATAACCATGGGTAAAATTGGAATTAAATGCACGGTGCCAGACTTTCTGCTCTCCTCTCCCAGGTGCTGTTCCTGCTGCAGGGTGCGGAGCCTCCAGCCCTGTGTTCTAGTCTGCAGTTGGGCCGTCCCTACACAGAGATCACCATGATGACCCTGCTCACCAGCATGGCTGACAAGGAGCTGGTACACATGATCGCCTGGGCTAAGAAAATACCAGGCAAGAACCTAACACGGCACAGAAATGATACAGTGCCTTCGGAAAGTATTCAGACCCCTTGACTTTTTCCACATTGTTTACGTTACAGATTTATTCTGAAATGGATTAAGGGACCAGCAATCTACACACAGTAGCCCATAATGACAAAACAAAAACAGGTTTTTAGATAATTTTGCAAATGTAAATAAAAAGAAATACGTTATTTACATAAGTATTCAGACCCTTTGATATGAGACTCGAAATTGAGTTCAGGTGCATCCTGTTTCCATTGATCATCCTTTAGATGTTTCTACAGCTTCATTGGAGTCCACCTGTGGTCAATTCAATTGATTGGACATGATTTGGAAAGGCACACACCTGTCTATTTAAGGTCCCACAGTTGACCGTGCATGTCAGAGCAAAAACCAAGCCATGAGGTCGAAGGAATTGTCCGTAGAGCTCCGAGACAGAATTGTGTCGAGGCACAGATCTGGGGAAGGGTACCAAAAAGATCTGGGGAAGGGTACCAAAGTCTACAAGAACACAGTGGCCTCCATCATTCTTAAATGGAAGAAGATTGGAACCACCAAGACTATTCCAATAGAACCTTCTAGAAGGACAACCATCTCTGCAGCACTCCACCAATAAGGCCTTTACTGTAGAGAGCCAGACGGAAGCCACTCCTTAGTAAAAGGCACATGACAGCCCCCTTGGAGTTTGCCAAAAGGCACCTAAAGACTCTCATGCCATGAGAAACAATATTATCTGGTCTGATGAAACCAAGATTGAACTCTTTGGCCTGAATACCAAGCGACACATATGGAGAAAACCTGGCACCCTTCCAATGGTGAAGCATGGTGGTGGTAGCATCATGTTGTGGGGAAGTTTTTCAGTGGCAGGGACTGGGAGACTAGTCAGGATCAAAGCAAAGATTAACATAGCAAAGTACAGACAGATTCTTGATGAAAACCTGCTCCAGAGCACTCAGGACTTGGAAGGTTCACCTTCCAACAGGACAACAACTCTAAGCACACCGCCAAGACAACGCAGGAGTGGCTTCGGGACAAGTCTCTGAATGTCCTTGTGTGGCCCAGCCAGAGCCCGGACTTGAACCTGATCAAACATCTCTGAAGAGATCTGGGAGCAACACTCCCCATCCAACCTGACAGAGCTTGACACGATCTGCAGAGAAGAATGGGAGAAACTCCCTAAATCCTGGTGTGCCAAGCTTGTAGCGTCATACCCAAGAAGACCAGATGCTGTAATCCTTGCCAACGGGGCTTCAACAAAGTACTGATTAAAGGGTCTGAATACTTATGAAATGTGATATTTGTTTTGATAAATTAGCAACATTTCTTTGTCATTATGGGGTGTTTTGTGTAGATTGATAAGGGGAAAAAATGATTTAATATATTTTAGAATAAGGCTGTAACGCAACAAAGTAGAAAAAGTCAAGGTGTTTGAATACTTTCCAAAGGTACTGTATATGATGTTGTGACATGGCTTCTATAGTACTCATTATCTCTCTCTCTTTCTTTCTCACACACACAGACACACACAGAAAATACACACACACAGAGTAGACCCCCACACAATCCTAGACTTCAGCCTTCATATGACTGCTTACGCAACCACTTTCCTCCTGTATTGGCAGGCCTTGGTAGTGGCAGTGACTGGCTGCTGAGGTTGCACACTCACACTGGGACATTACAGGCATTAGGTCGATGATTACAGTCACCATCTCAATGGGTCGTTTGGGCATAACCACTGCTACACAATGGAGCCACACACACACATAACCTCCCCGTGACACTGTCTAAGTAAAAACTGATGTTATGATGTCCCAGTGTGCGTCACTAAGAACCCAAAAGCACACCCGTTTTAGGAGTCTTTAGCCATGTACAGAGAGGAAAAATGGAAGGGAATGGGATGTAATTGGATATGAATTTGGACAGCTGAGTTGTGCTGATAAGGACCCATGCCAGGCCAGCAAAGGGATTGCAGATAGGACAATTCACAATGGCTGTTATGTGGCAAGGTTGTAATAAGTGTAATGCATAGCATTTATCTTTACCTAAGAATTCAGATCAGAGAAAAAACATTATCCTGGAAAAATACAACCATCACATGTTAATATACATATTGATCTGATTCAACTAGAGGCTTCGTCCAGTCAACCACAGATTAAAGGAAATCATCACTTTCATGACTTTGCATTTGCAGTGTGTGGGGGAGCTTCTATCCTTTGAATGACAATTTGACTATTAAATGAGTAATGTGACCATCTTAAAGTGGTTGAATGGACTAGTGGTTAATGTATGGTTGATAGTGGGTTTATATATGGTTTGACCCCAGTGTGACTGTGTCTCCTGGACTGGTAGGTTTCCAGGAGCTGTCTCTCCATGGCCAGGTGCAGTTGCTTGAGAGTTCCTGGCTGGAGGTGCTGATGATCGGACTCATTTGGAGGTCCATCCCCAGCCCTGGGAAACTAATCTTCGCCAAGGACCTCATACTTGACAGGTGGGTACACACACACATAAAATATATTGTATAAGAAACCAATCTAAATTGTAGATGTCCATTTCGCATCTTGTCTGTGTACGTCTACTGAAGGCCATGTCACAATGAGCCTAATTATGATAGTCCCATGGAGAAAGAAACACACTGTTTCACCTGCACAAGTCCCCATCATTACACTTTAACGTTGGCAGAGGGGAGTGAAATGTCATCAAAATGGTGACTCTTGGGTAAGATGGACACATCATGCAAGACGGCATGAGAGAAAGTGGGGAAAGACCGAGAGATGGAAAGAGAGGGAGAGGAGGCCAAGAGGGCGTATTTTTCACGCACAGCCTGTTCCCTTCATTTACCCCCACCATGTTCAAAGTAAACAAGTTTCACAGAGCTGCAGACCCTTCCTAAAGGGAAAGAGGGAGAGGGTGACATGAAATAAGGAGAGAGGAAGAAGGGCTGTTACTCTCTCGTTATTAATGTCTATGATGTTCTCATTTGATCTGAGTTTTATTATAGAGCATTACTTCTGACACCAAGTCCATAGCTAGCCACTTTGACATGATGAGTAAAATGGTGCAGGAGAGGTGGGAAGGCTAGTTGAGTTAGGGGGCAACTATCAAACTTATTCTAGATGGCTGCTCTTCAGAAATACTGTATGATTATTGTTCTTACCCTGACCACCATCTCTGGTCCAGTGCTGCAGTCACTCAGAGTTTCACTGTACTTTACTTATGTCTCATCCCGACTCATATGGAAAATAAGAATTAAAAATGAAGATTATTTGTACAAAAATCTGATAGGTAATCTAATTAGGAGCCTATCTGATAAGATGTTTTATGTTTTACCTTGTATGTCAGTAATGTATTTGTATATGTGTTAACTTACACTGAGTATACAAAACATTAGGAACACCTGCTCTTTCCATAAGACTGATCAGGTGAAAGCTATGATCCCTTATTGATTTCACTTGGTACATCCACTTCAAACAGTGTAGATGAAAGGGAGGAGACCAGTTAAAGAAGGAATTTTTCATTAGTTTTACCCCTTTTCATGATATCCAATTGGTAGTTATAGTCTTGTCCCATCGCTGCAACTCCCGTACGGACACGGGAGAGGTGAAGGTCGAGAGCCATGCGTCCCCCGAAACACGACCCTGCCAAGCCGCACTGCTTCTTGACACGATACTTGCTCAACCTGGAAGCCAGCCGCACCAAGAGGAAACACTGTACAGCTGGCGACCGAAGTCTGCGTGCATGCACCCGGTCCCCCACAGGAGTTGCTAGGGTGCGATGGGACAAGGACATCCCAGCCAGCCAAACCCTCCCTTAACCCAGAAGACGCTGGGCCCTCCCATAACCCAGACGACAGTGGACACAACCACTCATGAGGCTAAAAGAATGATTCTTAAGCCTCGAGACAATTGAGACATGGATTATGTATGTGCGCCATTCAGAGCGTGAATGGGCAAGACAAAACATTTAAGTACCTTTAAACAGGGTATGGAGCTAGGCACACTGGTTTGTGTGAAACTTAAGTTTCCCTTGTGTTTCAAGAATTGTCCACCACCAAAAGGACATCCAGCCAACTTGACACAACTGTGGGAAGCATTGGAACTCTTTCGACACCTTGTAGAGTCCATGCCCCGATGAATTGAGTTTGTTCTGAGTGGGGAGGGGGCAACGCAATATTAGGAAGGTGATCCTAATGTTTGCTTTACTCTGTGCATATACTCGGTGCAATTCAAATTGCCATCGGTAAAATGCAATTGTGTTCGTTGTCTGTAGTTTATGCCTGCCCATACCATAACCACACCGCCACCACATCAGCAAAACGCTTGCCAACACAAAGCCATACACATGGTCTGCCAAGTTCTCTAAAACAACGTTGGAGGAGGCTTATGGCGGCTCAATTCTCTGGCAACAGTTCTGTTGGACAATCCTGCGGTCAGAATGCCAATTGCACTGTCCCTCAAAACTTCAGACATCTGTGGCATTGTGTTGTGACAAAACTGCACATTTTAGAGTGGCCTTTTATTATCTCTAGCACAAGGTGCACCTGTGTATTGATCATAATGTTTAATCAGCATCTTAATATGCCACACCTGTCAGGTGGATGGATTATCTTGGCAAAGGATAAATGCTCACTAGCAGGGATGTAAACAAATTTGTGCACATCATTTGAGAAAAATAAGCTTTTTGTGCATATGGAGCATAATCTGGGAACTTTTATTCCAGCTCATGAAACACAGGACCAACACTTTACATGTTGCATTGATATTTTGTTCAGTGTATAAGAAAAGTGTATGTTCTGACAATGTAACCTCTACAAAATACATGCTTTTCTTATAGGTTTTGTAATTTATAGGTCAACGTATAACAAAAAAAACATGACAATTACTATATTTGTATATACATTTTCAGGAATGAATTTCCATTGTTATGGCATGTGGATTTATCTACAACTGTGCCTTTGGTCTCCCATCCAGGGTTTTAACCAAGCCCCCAGCCCTGTTTAGCTTTGATATTTGTCACTTACTATTACCATGGTGCTATCGTGTGAATGATTGTTGAGGGATCTCCACTTAATAATGAAAGAGATTCACAGCTTCTTTCGAAGTTGTTCCTATCCTTCTCCCTCCTCCTTCGCATCCCCCTCTCCTCCTCCTCCCCTTCTTCCTCTTTCTGCTTTCACCCTTTCCTCCTGCTCCTCCTCGTGGCAGACTTGGCTTCTTTCTTCAATAAGTGTAACGTTGCGTGTGACTCACTTCAGACAGTGCTATGCAATTGCTTTGAAATTTGTGTATCTCATGTATGTGAGACCTTAGAAGGCTTAACTTACATGTCTTTTGTATGTTATTATACAACTGGAACATGTATTTTATGTCTAAATGTTACCCATCCTTATAAGTCAGATATTACAAGAATCTAATATGAATCTTGTATGTGTATTTGCTGCCATATGTATTACTTGCAAGTTCTAGGTGGAACATACAAGAATCTTGTTCAATTATTCTGTATCTTTTCCATATGGGGGGGATCTTTGACCTCCAGGAGTGAAGGGGACTGTGTGGAGGGCATGGCGGAGATCTTTGACATGCTCCTGGCCACTGTGTCTCGCTTCCGCATGCTCAAACTAAAGCCTGAGGAGTTTGTGTGTCTCAAAGCCATCATCTTGCTTAACTCTGGTGAGTGTGTTATTCTAAGCTATTAAAGATACTTTGCTTAGTATGTTTTGTTGTTGTGAGTGTGACCTGAGTTCAATTCTGGGTTAGCCTTGGCTGTGATTGAACATTAAGTGTGTATGATAGAAAAACATCTCCATTAGGATTTTTTTTGTCCAATCACAAATGTTTTTTCTGTTTGAGGCAGATTCCGACCCGAGTTAAGCGCACGTAAATGGAACGAAATTCCCTATTTATGCACATTTCTCTCTTTGCGTATTCTGACCTTCACCCGCTCGCTATTCATTTGGGGTGGAGATCAAAGAAATGAAGATGTGGTGGTGTCTACAGATACTCCGTATTCTGACCTTGACTTAATTCCCTCATAATTCCACCATCTTTACTGGTGACGAAACAATGAATAAGGTCGAGCAACCTGTCGGTTCCAAGTGGAACAACATCTAATTTCCTTTCTCAGATAGAAATAACACCATCCTCCATGCACTGTATTTTACAAATTAAGAAGAACTAGGTAAATGAGTAAGCCGTTTGGATAAGGGGATTGTATAAACGACAATTGTTTTTAGATCTATTTTACCGTACGATCACTGTAGACAAATGGGAAGACAGTATTTTTTTACAGTGAAGTTAATGAAATGCTGGCCTTACAAGGATGACATTTGGAGACTCAACCTATAGGCTCCTGTAGCCATGCGCAAATGACAGTATAGCGCCAAACCTACTGAGTTGATATATGATTTCACTCTATTTTTACAATTTGTATCTTGTTAAATATTAGCCACCTTCAGTTCTACTGCCCCACCAAGCAAAAAGGCAGTAACTGCTCATAGTGTGGAACTGACAAAAATCACAGTAACTTTATACAGTTACTGCTAACATGACCCCCATTTTCTCCAAAACACAATACAATAGAGGCAGGATACTTGTCCACATGATTAAGCATGTATTTCATGTAGCAAAAAATGACCAACTAATTTTTTACCAAATGAGCAGTTACTGCCTTTTTGCTTGGTAGGGCAGTATACCCACATAGGCCTACATAACTGTCACTTTAGTGTTAGTTTCCTTACATTTTTCATCATTCCATTACATAGTTTACCTTTCTTTCCTCTGTCACATTTGTGTGTTTGTCCTGAGGATCGCTGGAAATAGTGGAAGTCGGTTTCTCTCCTTGTTCGGTCTGTGGTCGGCGTCGCTGATCTTCTAGCCATCATCGATCCACTTTTCATTTTCCATTTGTTTTGTCTTCCCACACACCTGGTTTCAATTCCCTCAATATATGTTGTGTATTTAACCCTCTGTTCCCCCCCATGTCCTTGCGTGCGCGACGGGTTTTGTACCCATTGATTGTTTGTTCTGGATGCCGGTGGTTTTATGTATTAAACTGCTCCGTTGTAAACCCAGTTTTTGCTCTCCTGCGCCTGACTTCCCTGCCGCCAGTACGCACCCCTTACATCATATTAAGGTAACATATTATAATTTGGGACACGTAGCCTATTTTTATCATTATGGAACACAGGCCATAGGTAGCAGTTTAAACCTGGAGCCTGGCGCACAGTTCACGACAACTGGAATGTTATCAGTTCTATGATTAGTGAGGATTATTAGGGTAGATTTGTGGGACTACTGTTCAATTGTAAACTTTTGTCATCTTCCAATATTTAATGGATTGAACAATTGACTATGGCAACTTTCAGGATGAATCAAGCCACTGTATTTTTAGTTCACCAATATTTTGTGCTTAAAGACTGCAAACACCATTTTTTCCCCCTTCATTATTTATAAGTACTTTCCTAACCCTAAATTATATACAAGATCAGAATATTTTTTAAATCTACCAATTGGTGCTGAAAAGGAGACTAATGTCTGTATTTAGGCCTACATGGCTTTATTTCATTGATCTCTAATATTCTGAACTGTTTTTGTCCATATACTCTAATGAGTCTGTAAAGAAAATTCTAACGGTACACCAAATGTAAATGGTTGGCTTTAGATAAATGTACTGAAAACGCTATTGAATGAAAACTCCACTATAAAATCTGTGGGCCAGCAAGTGGAAGGGTTTTCAGTAGGTGAATTACATTAATTCATCCTGTGCAAGGGAACCACACCTGCAAAGCCTGCTCAAATGTCTGAGTTCATAAGTGCGTAAGAATGGCGGAGTTTCCTAAGTCTGAATCTGCCACTTTCTGAACATGGTGTAGAACTAATGCATTCTGTTGCCCTTTAGTAAAAGGATGAACTCTGTTTTTATGCCACTCAAGAGCATTTGCTGTGAACAGAATTCGTTATTTCTCAATGTACCCTATAACTGTTACCATGACAACTGGGCCAGCTGTTCTATGTGTGTTGACTGAGAGAAACTTCTGTGTTTGTTTTGAGACTGACTAATATGTAAGAGACAGAAATACCTTAGCAATGGGTGTTGCAGGTTTCTGATCTTATTAATTGCTGAGTTAGCAGTTGCTGCATTGAGAACATCAGGCTCTTCCCTTTTCCCTGTCTTTGTCTCTTTTTTCTTTACTTAAAACCCTTGTAGGTACAATAACCTCTCCTCTGTCTCTCTCCTCATTCCCTCTAGGTGCCTTCTCCTTCTGTTGTTACTCTGTGGAGTCCCTCCACAACAGCCCGGAGGTGCAAAGCATGTTGGATAACATCACTGATGCCCTCATCCACCACATCAGCCAATCAGGAGCCTCGGTGCAGCAGCAGTCCAGACGGCAGGCCCAGCTCCTGCTCCTGCTCTCACACATCAGACATATGAGGTGAGGGCACTCTATCTAGTGGAGGAGCACTAAGGAGAGGGGAGGGGGGGTGGTTAGGAGACTGATGTTTTTCTCACAAATCAGACACATTATATGAGGAGTTCAAACTACACGAGGGGACACATGCTTCTGATGATGTAAATTCAGATTCTGAAAGTCGAGGCTCACTTTAGACCTAGGCGAAGGGAATGTTCACATTATCTGTCAGTTATATACAGTATGATCATCATTTATTTGGTTATACACATATATTATATTTATTCTGTGGTTATAAATATCCCCTCTCACTCCTCCTCTTCTCTCCTCTCTGAAGCAACAAAGGCATGCAGCACCTGTACAGCATGAAGTGTAAGAACAAAGTGCCTCTGTACGACCTGCTCCTGGAGATGCTGGACGCTCACAGGATCCACTCCCCAGGCAAGGTGGCCCAAGCCTGGGGACAGGCCAAGGGGGAGCCCCTCTCTACCAAAGGCTCCAGCATAGGACCCAAGCAAGGCAACCAAGATACCCAGCTCAGAAGCCCCGGTCCTGGGGTACTCGAGTATGGCACTCCACGCTCTGACCGGAGCCCCATTCCATGATGAGATATAGAAATAGGTATTTGTAGATATGGAAGATGTAAAAGTCCTTCCATGCGATATAGTATATGTAGAGAAATATTTTGACATTTGTGGAGGTGAGAGTAGATAAAAAAAAATATATACATGAATTTGTTATTTGTAATATTTGTTTATAAATTATGTGAATCATTTAATAGATAGTTAAAATGATTTAGCAGAGATCCATTGAATGTTTAGAAACGTTCGCATTTTGTACTGGCTCACGGCGGACTGAAATGTGCTCCGTCTCACCAGATGTTGCCTTTCACAACATTTAGAAACTTTCGAGTGAAGTGTTTTCTGTGGCTTTAGCAGCATAGATCTTGATAGAGAGCAGCTAGTCAATGTTGATCAATGCATTATACCCTGTGAACATGAGCTTTGTGTGCCTTGACCAAATTTCCCTGTAAGCTAAGCTAACAAATGGAATTGTTTTAAGATGGCCATACCAAGGATCATTTAGCTATTTGATTTTGAATTTTAGAACCCCTTAAAGTATCAAAAAATAGATAAAGAATTATTGGATGAAACATTGAATTTAGCGTTACTGCTATTAGCCAACAGAAATGCATTGAATAACAGATTCACTAAATGGAACAACAGATAGTACCCCTTAAAAATCCGAAAGGAATTTTGTGCTGAAGTGTCTGTCCAATTTTTTCCATGTATTTATCCCCTTATTTTCAGCACTAAACTATCTCCATATATACTTCCATTAATGTTTTGAAACAATTGACAAAATTGGATATTTAAGGTGATGTATTACTGCATTCGTAATTTACATTGTACAGAACTCTTACAGCATTTCAGTTGATGGACAGCAAATAATGTTTTATGGACCATTTTATATGGTTCAAAAACAGAAGTAATGGAATGTAATAGCCCTACAGTGGAGGTGTCATAACACCCGTAAAACCTAGCGGCCAAACAGGGAAATGGTTCCAATCGTTTTTCCACCATTAATTTTTCTCATTGGGGATTTTAGAAACACTTAAAATAAAGACAGTTCACAGAATTGTCAATTTTAAAGAAATGTAGCCAATTTATTCATTACTACTTTTAGCCAACATTAGATAGTTAATCCAGAGATTCTTGCCTTTGCCTCAGTTTGGCAGTAACGTTCGGATCATCATGGCATTGGTAGTTCTTCATGATAGGCACATTAGCAGCTAATTTGCATGGCATTTTTGGGAGGTTAATACAGGCAAATATATTGATAAGTTACCTTGTCCTAGAGGGATTTACAAGGTTATCAAAACCAGAGTAACCCTACTCGGAACAGAGACCTTCTTTTAAATGATTCTAAAATCCCATATGGGACAAATGTATGGTGGAAAAACTATTGGAACTGTTTCCCTGTTTGCCCACTATGTTTTATGGGTATTATGACTCATACTGTGGTACTCTATTTAGCCTTTTTTTGCAGCTGTTCTGTGAATATTTAGTTGCTTACTCTAACAGATTGTTGTGTTAATTTAATCTAATTGTGTAATGTTTGTGGAAATGAGAGCGCGAGAGCGAGAAATGACTTGCTTGTTTCTGAAGATTAAATACGTAGATCATTAATTTGTTCTACCAGATATGAGAGCCACTGCTGATTACTTAGTCTGCTCTACGGAAGTCTACACCCACCACATATACAATAAATGTAGACGTTGACTTGGATGCTACGGTCATCAAGTGAACACTTTTCAACTGACTATCATGTATTGCTGTGAATAGACCAAGGATAAGACTTTAATAAATGGGGTAGATATGTCGCATTATTATACATAAATTACTGTCTGGCATTTTGTTAATTAAGCAATGCAAACTCAAAGCAATACAAAAACACAGGGAACTAATATTTAATGTGTAGTTTATTATATGCAAAGACTATTCTTCATTAGGTCAGCATTACCCAACTAAATACATAGATCATTACATAAGTATTAATGTTAATATTTAATAGTTTATACAGTTTCATTTTTCAACAGCCCACAAAGCACACTGTGACTCACCCCCTGGATTCGTTCTCATGTATCAACATTTGAAACAATGTTCTTTAAATTGGATAAAAGTAGAGACTCAGAGCTACAAAATGGTATTACATACATTGCATTTGAGGAACAATGGGAAAGTAATTCTGCTTTTAATGTTGTAAATTCACTTTTGAGAAAATGGCCTTTGAATGTTTTGGTATCTTGTGAAGAGCTCTATGTCTACTTCCATTCAGCATCATTTACACCCTCTTTAGCTTTAGCCCCACCTGTCTCGTTTTGCTCTCGGAGTGCACACTTGAAACTCTTTGCAGATGTTTACTGACACCGGCCATATTCAACAGATGTTGTAAACACGGAACGCTAGCTAACAAGCCAGTCAGCTAATGTTAGCTAGTTACAGTGCTGGGAGCTAACCACCCAGGTTCAATGTTAGCTAGCTAACATTAGGCTCTAACTAGAAAAGCAAACGCTAGCTAGCTATCTAGCTAACAGTACACTTCAGCTTAAGACATGTAAGGTTGAAGTTGGAAGCCAAATCATTTTAACTCAGTTTTTCACAATTCCTGACATTTAATCCTAGTAAAAATTCCCTGTCTTAGGTCAGTTAGGACCACCACTTTATTTTAACCTGCCTTGGGTATTTTCACATCTGGGTGAAAATTGTGCCCAGAGTAAACTGCCTGTTGCTCAGGCCCAAAAGCTAGGACAAAAAATAAAGAAATTCAAGTTGTCACGCCCTGACCTTAGTATTCTTTGTTTTCTTTATTGTGTGGGTTAGGTCAGGGTGTGACATGGGTGATGTATGTGTTTTTGTACTGTCTAGGGGTTTTGTAGGTTTATGGGGTTGTTTACCATCTACGTGTCTATGTATGTCTATGGTTGCCTAGAATGGTTCTCAATTAGAGGCAGCTGTTTATCGTTGTCTCTGATTGGGAACCATATTTAGGCAGCCATCTTCTTTGGGTATTTCGTGGGTTATTATCTATTATATGTCTAGTTGCCTGTGTCTGCACTAATATTATATAGCTTAACGTTTGTTGTTTTTGTATAGTTTGTTAAGTGTTTTTCGTCTTCATTAAAATCATGAATTCATATCACGCTGCGCCTTGGTCTCCTCCGTACAACGAACGTGACAGAATAACCAAGCAGCGTGATGAGGAGGAACAGCGCTTTGTGGAATCGAGGACTCAGGATGAAATACTGGACGGTAAAACATCCTGGACCTTGGAGGAGGTAATGGCAGGGGACAAGACCCTGCCATGGAAGCAGGTGGAGAGAGCACAGGATGAACGGCGATGATATCTGTGTACAAGGCTAGCACAGAAGCCCGAGAGGCAGCCCCAATACATTTTTGGGGGGTGGCACACGAGGAGTTTGGCTAAGTCAGGTAGGAGACCTGAGCCAACTCCTCGTGCTTACCATGGCGGGCGTCGTACTGGTCAGGCACCATGTTATGCGGTGGAGCGCACGGTGTCCCCAGTACGCGTGCTTAGCCTGGTGCGCTACATCCCAGCTCCCCGCATCTGCCGGGCTAGGGATCCAGCAAGGGCAGATGGTACCAGCACTGCTCTCCAGACAGCCAGTGTGTCTCCTCGGGCCAGGATATCCTGTGCCGGCATTGCGCACTGTGTCTCCCATATGTCTGTACAGCCCAGTGCGTCCTGTGCCTGCGCTCCGCGCGGGCTATAGTCACCATCCAGCCAGGACGGGTTGTGCAGGCCATTAGCTCGAGACCTCCAGTACGTCTTCACGGTCCGGTCTATCCAGTACCACCAGTGCCAACACCACGCACCAGACCTCCATTACCCCTCACAGCCCAGTACATCCTATTCCTCCTCCCCGCACTCGCCCTGAGGTGTGTGTCTCCAGCCCGGTACCACCAGAACCGGCACCACGCACCAGGCCACCAGTGCGCCTCCAGGGTCCAGTACTCCCTATTCCTGCTCCTCGCACTCGCCCTGAGGTGCATGTCCCCAGCCTGGTGCCACCAGTGCCGGCACTACACACCAGGCCTATAATGCGCCTCGGCAGTCCAGTACGCCCTGTTCCTCCTCCCCGCACTCACCCTGAGGTGCGTGTCCTCGGTCCAGTACCACCAGTACCGGCACCACGCACCAGGCCTACAGTGCGCCTCGCCAGTCCAGAGCATCCGGCAACAGTATCCAGTCCAGAGCGTCCGGCTACAGTACCCAGTACTGTCACGCCCTGAACTTAGTATTCTTTGTTTTCTTTATTGTTAGGTCAGGGTGTGACAGGGTGTGACATGGGTGATGTATGTGTTTTTGTACTGTCTAGGGGTTTTGTAGGTTCATGGGGTTGTTTACCATCGAGGTGTATATGTATGTCTATGGTTGCCTAGATTGGTTCTCAATTAGAGGCAGCTGTTTATCGTTGTCTCTGATTGGGAACCATATTTAGGCAGTCATCCTCTTTGGGTATTTTGTGGGTTATTATCTATTTCTATGACTAGTTGCCTGTGTCTGCACTAGTATTATATAGCTTCACGTTCGGTTTGTTGTTTTTGTATAGTTTGTTAAGTATTCTTTGTCTTCATTAAAATCATGAATTCATATCACGCTGCGCCTTGGTCTCCTCTGTACAACGAACGTGACAGAAGTTCTACCAGATTGCAGTTGCTAGGGCTACCGCTAGATGTCAACAGTCTATAGAAAAAGTTTCAGGCTGGTGTTTGGTAGAAGTTGTAGTTTTTCTAAGTGGCTCCCATTTTGGCTGTAGTGTTTCCATGCACATGGATGAAAGCTTGTTCTTTGTTATTTATCTCCGGTAATGAACATACTATTCTCCGTCTTAAATTTGATAGTTTATTGACGTATTAGGGTAACTGAGGTTTGATTATAAACGTTGTTTGACTTGTTTGGAGAAGTTTATTGGTAACGTTTGGGATTAATTTTGGATGCATTTTGAAGGAGGGAAACTGGTGGATTACTGTATGAAGGGCACCAGCTAAACTGAGTTTTTATGGATATAAAGGACTTTATCGAACAAAAGGACCATTTGTGATGTAACTGGGACCTTTTGGAGTGCCAAAAAAAGATCTTCAAAAGGTAAGGCATTTATTATATCGCTATTTCTGACTTTTGTGTCGCACCGGCCTGGTTAAAAAATGTTTTTCATGTGTTTGTGTGCAGGGCACTGTCCTCAGATAATCGCTCGGTATGCTTTCGCCGTAAAGACTTTTTGAAATCTGACACAGCGGCTGGATTAACAAGACGGTAAGCTTTATTTTTATGTACAATACTTGTATTTTCATAAATGTTAAATATTTATATTTCTGTAACTTGAATTTCGCGCTCTGCAATTTCCCTGGATGTTGGCCAGGTTGGACGCTACCGTCCCACCTACCCACAAGAAGTTAAGAATGTGAAATGTCAGAATAATATTAGAGATAACAATTATTTCAGCTTTTTAGTTATTTCATCACATTCCCAGTGGGTCAGAAGATTACATACACTCAATTAGTATTTGGTAGCATTGCCTTTACATTTTTCTTTACTTCAGTAAAATGGTTTGGGTAGCCTTCCACAAGCTTCCCACAATAAGTTGGGTGAATTCTGGCCAATTCCTCCTGACAGAGCTGGTGTAACTGAGTCAGGTGTGTAGGCCTCCTTGCTCACACACGCTTTTTCAGTTCTGCTCACAAATGTTCTATGGGATTGAGGTCAGGGCTTTGTGATGGCCACTCCAATACCTAGACTTTGTTGTCCTTAAGCCATTTTGCCACAACTTTGGAAGTATGCTTGGGGTCATTGTCCATTTGGAAGACCCAATTGCGACCAAGCTTTAACTTCCTGACTGATGTCTTGAGATGTTGCTTCAATATATCCACGTAATTTTCCTGCCTCATGATGTCATATATTTTGTGAAGTGCACCAGTCCCTCCTGCAGGAAAGCAACCCCACAACATGATGCTGCCTCCCCCGTGCTTCATGGTTGGGATGGTGTTCTTCGGCTTGCAAGCATCCCCCTTTTTCCTCCAAACATAATGATGGTCATTATGTCCAAAAAAATATATTTTTGTTTCATCAGACCAGAGGACATTTCTCCAAAAAGTATGATATTTTTCCCCATGCAATTGCAAACCGTAGTCTGGCTTTTTTATGGCGATTTTAGCTTGAAATGAAACCACTTTCTGTCAAAATTAGAAACGTGCAATATCTGAAAATGTAGCTAGCTAACACCAGACTAGCTTCACTGTATATATCGTCATGCAAGATGGACGCGTCTCCATGTTAGGAATGCCATACCACGCTTGCCTTTAGTTTGAAGATGTAATCCGGAGACTGGTGTTTTCTCTATCTCTTTAGATATCATACTCTAAGCACTGATTTCAAAACTTGACCTTTCAGAAAGTGGAGAGCAACACTTATGGAGCTCCACTACACAATACTTTTTTTTAAAAGCCGTGTTCGACAAGATTACCAACACACACAGAGGAGCTCAAATAGACAGAGGCCATCTATATGGCAGACCAATCTGAACTCATCTCTTGGCATGTCCAGCCCACTCATTATCTCAGCCAATCATGGCAAGTGGGAAGGTTGCCTCTTTCTGTGGCTTAACCAACAAGGCTGGTATTTTAACAATTTGATTCGTATTTACAGATGACATACAAGTTTGTTTCTAAGGCACATGAAAGTTCACATGTTCGAGAAAGCATTTCTGCCAAAAAAAAAATTTAGTTTAAAAAAAAATGTTTCCGTTCAAACGGCTCTCCTGTGACTTGTAACGTAACGTTCCCTGAATCGGGTCACATATCACATCCATCTACTCAATACTACCAATGATTGTTTGTTTGGCTTTTTTTAAAAGCAAGGGTTCATGCGCATGCTCATTATACGTAAAAAAAAAAAACTGCCATTGTCAAGGAATTTCCATATCTGCGGGAAGTAGGGGTGCTGAGGGTGCTGCAGCTCCCCCTGCAAAATCATAATAAAAAAAATAAAAAAATGTTTAGGGGGGGTATTCTTTCACAAAAGTAGCGCGGCAGTAGTATTTCTGTGTTAGCAGACCGATGTTGAAAAAAAAAATCACATCTCCCCCACTCCCAAACTACTTCCCACAGTTATGTACATTTCAACATCAATAAACAAATCCCCTGAATATTACAAGTGAGTTTACATGATTTCTTCTCGTTGCCTTGATTGATTTTATTTCGGTGTTTTAAAACAAAACAATGTTAAATACTGGTCTTGGCTCTAGGAGGAAGATGTCTCAGTGCAGTACCTTCATTCAACAGTGCTCATGTCAGTGGGGTATCCTCTAAAGGGATGTGACTGGCATGCCAACCCATAACTCTAATCCTAACATTAACCATAACCAAACTTCTAACCTTAACCTAACTATAACCAATTTTGTATTTTAACATGAGTTTGCAGGTCAGTCATGTCCCTTTTAGTTTTCCTCCAAGTCAGTGCTCTAGTTTCAGATTTTAGCTCTATAGAATCTCTAGGAGTAATGGGAACGTTTGCTATTCAAACTTCACCGGCAGCCTAGTCTATGTACCTACAATTGGACATCCCACTTGCTAGGTGGCACCCTAGCTTAATTGATTCTAACATCTGCCAAGTGTAGATTGAGTAACAACTTAACAGCAGCACTGAACTCTCTGAACTGCACACACACAGCACAGTCCACTTTGGCTCCCAACGTAATAATAATTTGTTGGGTGCTTATATTTGTCCTGTTTCATGTACAAATGTACACATGTACAAGTGTATATTGGTAATATAATTATGGTATGCTTTTCACACATCTCTCATTAAAATTTGTACAATTAATGGTGAGCGTATTGTGATGTGTTAAATGTGGTGTGTATGTATCCCTGCACGCACATGCGTGTGTTCTACATCAGCAGGCGTACCTCAGGAGGTCCACAGTTTGGGCCCGTAGAGAACCCCTGATCTCCATGGCAACCTTGTATACATTGCTAGATCTCAATTTCCGAAGCCAATTAGTGAGTAAGAGGGAGTTAGCGAAGCCAGGGCCTGCTCATAAAATGTAGCCTACCAGCCCCAGCAGAGGCTCATTACCTTTGCTCGACCACTTAACCGTAAGCTAATTAGGGCCAGGGTTCAACCCAGCCTAAATCTCATTGAGGATCAAAAATCACAGAGAGAAGACTCAAAATAAGAGAAAGATGGGGACAGAGGTGGGTGGGTTATTAGTAAGGAAATTACAGGGGGAGGAGGAAAAACAGACAGAGAAATTAGAGTAAACCGGAGGAAGAGATTGAGACAGTTTATTACAGGGGACAGCTAGTTTGCTATGAAGAGAATGTGAGAGAAATAGAGGGAGGTTAAGTGAAGAAAAAAGAAGGCAAAGTGAGTCAGAAGAGGGGATGATACACAAATATGATGATACACAAATATTAGGATAATGCCATCTAGTGGCTGATAAATAAACTACAGGGGTTCTTCAGATAAGTGAGCAGCAAAAAGATGAAAGACAAGCACTTGGAAGCATCGTTCAGACAGCAGTGCATACTAGCCGAGAGCATATAAAATCTTTTTTGGTTACGTCGCTTCTAGAAGGAAGGAGGATCATGGAACTCATATGGGCCAACGTCGGGGAAGTTTGGAGGGGTAAAGAGGACACATAATTTCTCAACAGATGAGAGAGGCAAAAGAGGCCCTGAGGATCTGGTTTAGGTTTGGTTTCCTTTCCAGTTTTCCAACTGTGTTAATATGAGTTAGACAAACTGAAAGGTATTTGACCAGTTACTACGGGCATAGAGTATAATTTATTTGATTGATTGACTGATTAGGTTAAGAATTTGTGGAGGTAAAAGGTATGCAGTCATGGTTCCATCAACCGCCCATGGTTCTAGAGTCCAGGAGAGAGGTGCCTGTGATTTGGGCCGCTATCGGGGGTCCTGGTGAGGATGATTACTTTAGCCCCGGGGCTGTACCACGCAAGGAGCAGGACATTGGGAAAAAGAAAGAAATTGTACAGTCCGGAACAAATAAAGACCAAGACTCACTCAGATGAGAGATAAAAACAAACCAACAAATAACAGAAAATCCGTGATAGTGATAGGTGTCTCAGAACCAAGAAATCTGTCTTTTCACATTGGATTTCCTAAGGAATTACAAAATGTACACATTTTACTGATATGTTCATCAAACATTCATTCGCATCTATAGGTGGGTAGAAAATACATAAAATGTTATCATCCTGTTAGTTTTAAATGTTTAATTGTTGCCAATGATAAATTATGTTATGATGTTAACATAACCATTATGTTAGGGTGGCCTGTAATGACTAGAAGTACTGACGTTTATAATTATTTGCAATTACACTACTTGTTGACACTCCAATTGTTCTCTATAAAACAGCAGTTAGTGAAAAGCCAGTGTTTCTTGTGAATTTTGGGCTGTGCAGGTCTCCATAGTGTAGGTAGCAAAAACCATCTCAAAGAACAACAGCTTGATGTTGTATGACTAACTCAATGTATGACTTACTAGCACGGAGTAGTCCATCTTCCTGCTGATAACACGCCTCAACCTGGATGCAGAGAAATGTCCTGCCCCAGAGTGTGGTTGCATTTATCTCCGCCAGGCTCCAATTAATCAGATTACCAAACTGCAGGGATTAACAAACGAAATTGGTACCTGTATTTGGGATTCATGTATCAGTTTGCCTACTTCATGATTCATGCCTTGTAAATGACAACAGACCGGCCGTCACTAGTTATCACATCCTGCCTATTTCTACAATTTCTCTTCTTAAAATCTGATTTTAAACCTAAGCCTAACCTAACCACACTGATAACATTATACCTAACCTTAAATTAAGACCAAAAAGCACAAGTTTGTTTTCATATATATATATATATATATATCTTTTTTTTTAGATTTGACTAATTTAGACTTTGTGGCTGTGGTAAACCCAATAGAGGTGATAAAATATGCATGCCATTTTGTGATAATGGTTATGACAAATGACATGGCATCCATGTGAATTTATCTGAGCTATTATTTATATTATGGCACAAGGTATCATTTCACTTACAATTGCTACCTCGACTTATTCCATCATGACAATGTCAACATGCTCCATATTTGACTGCATTTTAAAGGTAGTAAGAAAATAAACAATAAATTAATATTTCGATAAATCACCTGCCAGCAAATCACCTGCTGCCGTGATTTTACAGTGCAAATCTGACGGTGCTTGTTAGCTCGTCATTAACATGGCTTGCTAAACCAGCATAAACTTGGTTAACTTGCCGAAATGGTCCTTAACGGTAAGATAAATATATACGTAGTCACATTCACTATTGAATATGAACCCGTTTTCCAAAGACACTATTGTGTTATACAGGTTTTTAAACAATTGTTTTATGTACAGAGGAAGAAGACACGAAACAACTCATAATGTCTCTCTCAGGCTGAAGAGCAGGCAGACCAACTTTCCTAATATGGGAGAAGCACTCGAAACCCACTAGTTGTTCCTTCAAAGAAAATAATACAAAAAAGGTAAGTCCGAAGACCTCTCGTTTTGCCAACCTTCCTACAATGGCAGCAAATATTTATGAATTCGACAACACATAATGACAGGAAACTTTATTCAAGTGAATGGTTTCACCCACTACTCCACCCACGAACTGCGGTGTTCTCTGATATCTACATTGCACACGAGGTTATGGAAACTGTATTTTCACTTTGTCACATATGCAGTATGCAAAGTTGGTTAGCTAGCTAGCAAGCTCATTTAGCAGCTCATTTGAGTTAGCCTGCACTGCAGCTGCACTGGTTGTTGCTGGACAATTGTTTTAAAGATCTACAGCCACTTCTCAGTATCTGCTTCCCGAAGAGAGAAACTGCGTGCATTTGTTTGCCTTTGTTGACATTGAGTGGTGTGAAATTCTGCAACATGTTTGCACACGATGGCTCTATTCATCCAGCTGTCGATCGTCTCCTACAAAGCTGGCCAACTTTTACTGAATACACAAGGTCCCTTGGGGCGACCTGTCCAGTGGCACTGAAGAGTATTTTTGAGTATGAAGAAAAAAACAGAAGCTGCTGAGATTTATCTGCATTTTCCACAACGGGGGTGTGTTTTTGACCAACTCAAAGCATGAGTAAACAACTCTCTCCATCACAAATGTTTACAAGGAAGTCCAAAAGTTAAAAATGACGATGCGTCCGTGGAAACAGGACAGGTGTTTTGGATATCAGACCAAGCAGCTGATGGACAAACAATTGTCAGCACAAAGGTCCAAGCAGCAACAGGACTTTGAAGTTCTATGACACTGTCATTACATACATTGACAAGTGGTTTGATTTCTCACCAGAAAATGTAATGGTGAAATTGAAACCGATCGGCCTCCTATGAGGAGCTCTCCTTCACTGACCTGGAGCAGGTGGTGGTTGCCCTCAAAATACACAGTCAGTATGGACCAACTCTATGAAGAGTTTTGTGCTAGCTGGGAAGAAATACAGAAAGCCAGACAGGGTACCACAAAATCCACCAGTGAGAAGTGGGTGGCAGTTTTACAAAACCTAAGGAAAGCCAACTTGATGCTCAGGATTGTCTCATTTGTTATCAGTGTGCCAGGCTCAAATGCCTTTGTAGAGAGGATTTTCTCTCTGATGACCATTAAATGGCCTGACTCAAGAAACAGATGTAGCACAGAGCTGATCAAAAATGAACTTCAAATATCTGTGAACCGTGACTTGTCATGTAAGGACTTATCTCTGGCTATGCAAAAGGACTGCTTGAATCCGTCAAGTGCAGCAAAAAAAATATCCATGGAAAAAGTAGACCTGGTGAGTGATTCATGCCCCTTTTCCACTCGAACATTTTTTTTTTTTGCGTTAAAGGTCAATTGTGATCTTTGATCATTTATTTTGAGGTATATTCACATAAGGATACAGTTTTAGTAAAGCTATAGCCTTTAAAGATGATGATACAACAATAAAAATAAAAAAATTTATGATTTTTTCATTGTATTATCTAAACCAGATCTATTGTGTTATATTCTCCTACATTCAATTGACATTTACACAAACTTCAGAGTGTATTCTTTCAAATGAAGCCAAGAATATGCATATCCTTGGTTCTGGGCCTGAGCTACAGGCAGTTAGATTTGGGTATGTCTTCAGGCGGAAATTGAAAAAAGTAGGGGGGTAGCTGTAAGAGGTTTAAACCACTGTGCCACTCGTGAGGCCCCATCCACAAAGTGTTAATGCTGATCAATTGCCTTGCACAAAGTATCAAAATAAAGAGAGGTTATTTCTTGTTCATTGTGCCGTGTGCTTTTGGTTCGCATAAATAAAAGGCTCCGTTTGCTACCAAATATCTGCTCTCCTGCGCCTGACTCCCTTACAGCCATTTCTACATACCTGACAGAATACCACACCATTATGGAGTCAGCAGGAGCAGGTCCTATGATAGTGGAGTTGAGGAGCGCGTCCAGGAGCACACAGCGTTGATTCAGCATCTCGGTACCGCCATGGACCGCGTCTGTCAGACGATGGATCGCTGTGAGAGACAGGGAGGTCCTCCAGCACCTCCTCCAGTACAACTGGGGTCCTCACTACCTCGTCCCTCCTGTACCCGGTTCCAGTGGGATGCGTCTCGCCCTTTCCCGGAAAGTATGATGGGACAGCGGCACGGTGCCAGGGCTTCCTACTACAGCTGGACCTCTACCTGGACACTGTTTATCCAGCTCCCTTGGGAATGGATAGGGTGTCCGCCCTCGTCCCGTGCCTCTCAGGGAGAGCTCTGGAGTGGGCCAAAGCCGTGTGGAGAGAAGGAGATGCGGCGTTGGATAACTTCACGGAATTCAGCCGCCGCTTCCGGGCAGTCTTCAACCAAGTCTGTTCCACCTCAGGCAGGGGACGAGGAGCGCCCAGGAGTTCGCACTGGAATTTCGTACCTTGGCCGCCGGAGCGGGATGGAACGACAGGGCTGTCATCGACCACTACCGTTGCAGCCTGCGCGAGGATGTCCGTCAGGGGTTGGCCTGCAGGGATCCACTCTTACCTTCGACCAGCAGGCGGACATGTCCATTCGGCTGGATAACCTGCTGGTCACCCGCGGATGTCCAGAGAGGGCTCTGTCGATTCCTTTTCCCAGCACCACCACTTCGGTACCTATGGAGCTGTGAGGTGCTGTGCAAAGGGATGCTGGAGGAGGGGCTTTCACGTGTACCATCTGTGGCCGCAGAGGTCACACTGCTGGTCGGTGCCGTGTTGGTTCCTCTAGGGTTCGAGGCAGCAGGCAGGGCACTCTGGCGTCACCCCAGGTGAGAAGGCACCATTCTCACCCAGAGCCCTCTGTTGCACATGTTTTTGTTTGTTACTTTTCCTGAGTTTTCCCCGCATTCCCAGCATAAGGCGCTCGTCGATTAAGGCGTGGCTGGGAGTTTCATTGACAGATCATTTGGCCATAGTTTAGGGATCCCCATCGTTCCTGTGGATGTGCCCTTCCCTGCTCACGCCTTAGATAGTCAACCATTTGGGTCAGGGTTGATTAGGGAGATCACTGCTCCTTTGGGCGTTCACGAGGAGAGAATTAGTCTCTTCCTCATTGACTCTCCTGCATTTCCCGTGGTGCTAAGCCTTCCCTGGTAAGCTCGTCATGACCCCACCATTTCATGACAACAGAGGGCTCTCATGGGGTGGTCGCGAGAATGCTCAGGTAGGTGTTTAGGGGTTTCCGTTGATGCTGCTATGGTGGAAAGTCCAGACCAGGTGTCCAACATGCGCATTCCCCCCGAATATGCCGTTTTGGCTCTCACCTTCTCCAAAAAGAAGGCAAATCAATTACCACCCCGTCGACGGGGTGATTGTGTGATAAATCTCCTGGTAGACGCTGCACTTCCCATGAGTCACGTGTATCCCCTGTCACAGGTGGAGACTGAGGCTATGGAAACATATGTCTCGAATCCCTGCGTCAGGGGTACAATCGGTCCTCCACTTCACCCGCCTCCTCGAGTTTCTTTTTTGTGAAGAAGGAGGGAGGTCTGCACCCGTGTATTGACTACCGAGGCCTAAATCAAACCACGGTGAGGTACAGTTACCCGCTACATCTTATCGCCACTGCGATTGAGTCAATGCACGGGGCGCGCTTCTTCACCAAACTAGATCTCAGGAGCGCTTACAACCTGGTGCGTATCAGGGAGGGAGACGAGTGGAAGACAGCGTTCAGTACGACCTCAGGGCATTATGAGTACCTCGTCATGCCGTACGGGTTGATGAATGCTCCATCAGTCTTCCAAACCTTTGTAGACAAGATTTTCAGGGACCTGCACGGGCAGGGTGTAGTTGTGTATGTTGATGACATTCTGATATACTCCGCTACATGCGCATGAGCATGTGTCCCTGGTGCGCAGGGTGCTTGGTCGACTGTTGGAGCATGACCTGTACATCAAGGCTGAGAAATGCCTGTTCTTCCGAATGTCCGTCTCCTTCCTAGGGTACCGCATTTCCACCTCGGGGGTGGAGATGGAGAGTGACCGCATTTCAGCCGTGGGTAATTGGCCGACTCCCACCGCGGTAAAGGAGGTGCAGCGGTTTCTAGGGTTTGCCAATTACTACTGGGGTTTTGGTCAGGTAGCGGCTCCCATTACCTCACTGCTGAAGGGAGGACCGTTACGTTTGCAGTGGTCGGCTGAGGCGGACAGGGCTTTTCGGTCACCTGAGAGCTCTGTTTACCTCCGCTCCCGGGCTGGCCCATCCGGATCCCTCTTTGGCCCCGAGGTCGTACAGTGAACTTCCGGCGCCGACAGAGATGACCGCCTCGCTTCGCGTTCCTAGGAAACTATGCAGTTTTTGTTTTTTTACGTGTTATTTCTTACATTGGTACCCCATCTTAGGTTTCATTACATACAGTCGAGAAGAACTACTGAATATAAGAGCAGCGTCAACTCACCATCAGTACGACCAAGAATATGACTTTCGCGAAGCGGATCCTGTGTTCTGCCTTTCACCCAGGACAATGGAATGGATCCCAGCCGCCGACCAAAAAAAACGACTTTGTTAAAGAGGGAAACGAAGCGGTCTTCTGGTCAGACTCCGGAGACGGGCACATCGCGCACCACTCCCTAGCATACTTCTCGCCAATGTCCAGTCTCTTGACAACAAGGTTGATGAAATCCGAGCAAGGGTAGCATTCCAGAGGGACATCAGAGACTGTAACGTTCTTTGCTTCACGGAAACATGGCTCACTGGAGAGACGCTATCGGAGTCGGTGCAGCCAGCTGGTTTCTCCACGCATCGCGCCGACAGAAACAAACATCTTTCTGGTAAGAAGGGGGGCGGGGGAGTATGGTTTATGGTTAACGAGACGTGGTGAGGTCACAACAACATACAGGAACTCAAGTCCTTCTGTTCACCTGATTTAGAATTCCTCACAATCAAATGTCGAACGCATTATCTACCAAGGGAATTCTCTTTGATTATAATCACAGCCATATATATATTCCCCCCCAAGCAGGCACATCGACGGCTCTGAAAAAACTTTATTTGACTCTTTGCAAACTGGAATCCACATATCCTGAGGCTGCATTCATTAACAAGGCTAATCTGAAAACAAGACTCCCTAAATTGTATCAGCATATCGATTGCGCAACCAGGGCTGGTAAAACCTTGGATCACTGCTATTCTAACTTCCGCAACGCATATAAGGCCCTCCCCCACCCTCCTTTCGGAAAAGCTGACCACGACTACATTTTGTTGCTCCCTGCCTACAGACAGAAGATAAAACAAGAAGCTCCCGCGCTGAGGTCTGTTCAACGCTGGTCCGACCAATCTGATTCCACGCTCCAAGACTGCTTCCATCACGTGGACTGGGATATGTTTTGTATTGCGTCAAACAACAACATTGACGAATACGCTGATTCGGTGAGCGAGTTCATTAGAACGTGCGTTGAAGATGTCGTTCCCATAGCAACGATTAAAACATTCCCAAACCAGAAACCGTGGATTGATGGCAGCATTCGTGTGAAACTGAAAGCGTGAACCACTGCTTTTAATCAGGGCAAGGTGACCGGAAACATGACCGAATACAAACAGTGTAGCTATTCCCTCCGCAAGGCAATCAAACAAGCTAAGCGTCAGTATAGAGACAAAGTAGAATCGCAATTCAACGGCTCAGACACAAGAGGTATGTGGCAGGGTCTACAGTCAATCACGGATTACAAAAAGAAAACCAGCCCAGTCACGAACCAGGATGTCTTGCTCCCAGGCAGACTAAATAACTTTTTTGCCTGCTTTGAGGACAATACAGTGCTCTCCTTCACTGCAGCCGAGGTGAGTAAAACATTTAAACGTGTCAACCCTCGCAAGGCTGCCGGCCCAGACGGCATCCCCAGCCGCGCCCTCAGAGCATGCGCAGACCAGCTGGCTGGTGTGTTTACGGACATATTCAATCAATCCTTATCCCAGTCTGCTGTTCCCACATGCTTCAAGAGGGCCACCATTGTTCCTGTTCCCAAGAAAGCTACGGTAACTGAGCTAAACGACTACCACTCACTTCGGTCATCATGAAGTGCTTTGAGAGACTAGTCAAGGACCATATCACCTCCACCCTACCTGACACCCTAGACCCACTACAATTTGCTTACCGCCCAAATAGGTCCACAGACGATGCAATCTCAACCACAGTGCACACTGCCCTAACCCATCTGGACAAGAGGAATACCTATGTGAGAATGCTGTTCATCGACTACAGCTCAGCATTTAACACCATAGTACCCTCCAAAAAATAACCTCACACTCAACGTCAACAAAACAAAGGAGATGATTGTGGACTTCAGGAAACAGCAGAGGGAACACCCCCCTATCCACATAGACAGGACAGTAGTGGAGAGTGTAGTAAGTTTTAAGTTCCTTGGCGTACACATCACAGACAAACTGAATTGGTCCACCCACACAGACAGCATCGTGAAGAAGGCGCAGCAGCGCCTCTTCAACCTCAGGAGGCTGAAGAAATTTGGCTTGTCACCAAAAGCATTCACAAACTTCTACAGATGCACAATCGAGAGCATCCTGTCGGGCTGTATCACCGCCTGGTACGGCAACTGCTCCGCCCATAACCGTAAGGCTCTCCAGAGGGTAGTGAGGCCTGCACAACGCATCACCGGGGGCAAACCACCTGCCCTCCAGGACACCTACACCACCCGATGTCACAGGAAGGCCATAAAGATCATCAAGGACAACAACCACACGAGCCACTGCCTGTTCACCCCGCTATCATCCAGAAGGCGAGGTCAGTACAGGTGCATCAAAGCTGGGACCGAGAGACTGAAAAACAGCTTCTATCTCAAGGCCATCAGACTGTTAAACAGCCACCACTAACGTTGAGTGGCTGCTGCCAACACACTGACTCATCTCCAGCCACTTTAATAATGGGAATTGATGGGAATTTATGTAAAATATATCACTAGCCACTTTAAACAATGCTACTTAATATAATGTTTACATACCCTACATTATTAATCTCATATGTATATGTATATACTGTACTCTATATCATCTACTGCATCTTTATGTAATACATGTATCACTAGCCACTTTAATATGCCACTTTGTTTACATACTCATCATATATGTATATACTGTACTCGATACCATCTACTGCATCTTGCCTATGCCGCTCTGTACCATCACTCATTCATATATCTTTATGTACATATTCTTTATCCCTTTACACTTGTGTGTATAAGGTAGTAGTTTTGGAATTGTTAGTTAGATTACTCGTTGGTTATTACTGCATTGTCGGAACTAGAAGCACAAGCATTTCGCTACACTCGCATTAACATCTGCTAACCATGTGTATGTGACAAATAACATTTGATTTGATTTGACAAGCAACGCGTCAATACAGGATTAAGATTGAATCCTAATACACCGGCTCTGACGCTCGTTGGATGTGGCAGGGCTTGCAAACTATTATGGACTTCAAAGGGAAACCCAGACGTGAGCTGCCCAGTGACGCGAGCCTACCAGACTAGCTAAATGCCTTTTTATGCTTGTTTCGAGGCAAGCAACACTGAAGCATGCACGAGAGCACCAGATGTTCTGGATGACTGTGTGATAACGCTCTCAGTAGCCGATGTGAACAAAACCTTTAAACAGGTCAACATTCACAAAGCCGCAGGGCCAGACTGATTACCAGGGAGTGTACTCAAAGCATGCGCGGACCAACTCAAGTGTCTTCACTGACATTTTCAATGTCTTCCTTTGATTTGATTTTGATTTGGCGTTCATAATGGAGATGGATGTGTCCGAGGCTGGGATAGGAGCCGTTCTCTCTCAGCGCTCGCGTACGCCACCGAAGCTTCGCCCCTGTGCCTTTTTCTCGAGGAAGCTTTAGCTGTCTGCGCGAACCTATGACGTGGGGGACCGGGGGCTGCTGCCTGTCGTCACGGCTCTGAAGGTGTGGAGACATTGGCTTGAGGGTTAAACACCCTTTTCTCATCTGGACTGACCACCACAATCTGGAGTACATCCGGGCGGCGTGGAAACTGAACCCTCGCCAGGCAATTTGGGCCATGTTTTTCACCCGTTTTGTTTTCACACTTTCTTACAGACCAGGTTCCCAGAACGTGAAGGCAGATGCACTGTCCCGGCTGTTTGACACAGACGAACGGCCCATGGATCCCACCCCCATACTCCCGGCCTCCTGCCTGGTGGCACCAGGAGTGTGGGAGCTGGACGCGGATATTGAGCAGGCGTTACGTGCAGAGCCTGCCCCCCTCCAGTGTCCCGTTGGGTGTCTGTACATTCCTTCTGCTGTCCGTGATCCTGATCGGCCCACACGTCCCCTTCTTCTGGTCATCCAGGCATCGATTGGACAGTGCGCTGTCTGAGTGGGAAGTACTGGTGGCCTACTTTAGCCATGGACGTGAAGGTTTATGTTTCCTCTTGCTCGGTGTGCGCTCAGTGTAAGGCTCCTAGGCACCTGCCCAGAGGTAAGCTACACCCCTTACCTGTTCCACAACTGCTATAGTCGCACTTGTCGATCGATTTCCTGACCGATCTCCCCCATCACAGGGAAACACCATGATCCTGGTTGTTGTGGATCGTTTCTCTAAATCCTGTCGTCTCCTTCCTCTGCCCGGTCTCCCTACGGCCATACAGACTGTGGAGGCCTTGTTTATGCACGTCTTCCGGCACTGCGGGGTGCCTGAGGATATCGTGTTTGATCGGGGTCCCCAGCTCTCTTCGAGGGTCTGGAGGGTGTTCATGGAACGTCTGGTGGTCCCAATCAGCCTTACCTCGGGTTTTCACCCCGAGAGTAACCGGCACGTGGAGAGAGTTAACCAGGATGTGGGTAGATTTCTGAGGTCTTATTGCCAGTACCGGCCGGGGGAGTGAGCAGCGTTTGTGCCCTGGGTAGAGATGGCCCAGAACTCGCTCCGCCACTCTTCCACTAACCTCTCCCCCTTCCAGTGTGTACTGGGGTATCAGCCGGTTCTGGCTCCTTGGCACCAGAGTCAGACCGAGGCTCCTGCGGAGGAGACATGGGACGCCGCTCATGTTCACCTTAAGCGCATACAGTCACCCGCAGGCCGGGTCTAGCTCTCGACCCGAAACCTGTCCCTCCGCCTGCCCTGTCGGAAGCTCGGTCCGCGGTTTGTGGGGCATTTAAAGTCCTGAGGAGACTGAACGAGGTGAGTTATAGGTTACAGATCACCCCCAATTACCGTATTAACACCTTGTTCCTTGTGTCTCTCCTCATGCCGGAGGTGGCTGGCCCGCTCCAGGAGTCTGAGGTGCGGGAGGTTCCTCCGCCCCCTCTGGACATTGAGGGTGCCCCTGCGTACTCCGTTCGATCCATTCTGGATTCGAGGCGTCAGGCAAGGGGCCTTCAGTACCTCGAGGACTGGGAGGGGTACGGTCCGGAGGAGAGATGCTGGGTTCCGGTGGAGGACCTGTTGGACCCTTCAATGCTGCGGGAGTTCCACTGTCTCCATCCGGATCGCCCTGCACCTCGCCCTCTGGATCATCCTCGAGGCTGGTGTCGGCGCACTGCTGGAGCCACGCGTCAAGGGTGGAGTACTGTCACGACTTCCATTGAAGTCAGTTCCTCTCCTTGTTCAGGTAGGGCGGTCGGCGTCACCGGTCTTCTAGCCATTGTCGATCCACTTTTCATTTTCCAATTGTTTTGTCTTGTTTTCCTACACACCTGGTTCTCATTTCCCTCATTAAGTGTTGTGTTTTTAACCCTCTGTTCCCCCCATGTCTTTGTGTGGAATTGTTTGTTGTAAGTTCTTGCGCACATGTTTACTGGTGCGCGTCGGGTTTTGTACCCATGTAGGTTATTTCTTTATGCCGTTGGTTTTGAAATTAAACTGCTCCGGCTATTACCTAGTTCTGCTCTGCTGCGTCTGCCTTCACTACCACCAGCCGATATGACGGCTTGGTAGACAAAGGAAGGGGTTGTGACTGAGAAAAAGTGGGAAAGACAAAATGGATTCACTACAGACAGTTGATAATTGTATAATGCTTTGCACATCCTTAATCCTTTGCACATGAATGGCCGCTCTTTCGAGAATAATTGCAATGTGTATATACAGTGCCTTGCGAAAGTATTCTGCCCCCTTGAACTTTGCAACCTTTTGCCACATTTCAGGCTTCAAACATAAAGATATAAAACTGTATTTTTTGTGAAGAATCAACAACAAGTGGGACACAATCATGAAGTGGAACGACATTTATTGGATATTTCAAACTTTTTTAACAAATCAAAAACTGAAAAATTGGGCGTACAAAATTATTCAGCCCCCTTAAGTTAATACTTTGTAGCGCCACCTTTTGCTGCGATTACAGCTGTAAGTCGCTTGGGGTATGTCTCTATCAGTTTTGCACATCGAGAGACTGAATTTTTTTCCCATTCCTCCTTGCAAAACAGCTCGAGCTCAGTGAGGTTGGATGGAGAGCATTTGTGAACAACAGTTTTCAGTTCTTTCCACAGATTCTCGATTGGATTCAGGTCTGGACTTTGACTTGGCCATTCTAACACCTGGATATGTTTATTTTTGAACCATTCCATTGTAGATTTTGCTTTATGTTTTGGATCATTGTCTTGTTGGAAGACAAATCTCCGTCCCAGTCTCAGGTCTTTTGCAGACTCCATCAGGTTTTCTTCCAGAATGGTCCTGTATTTGGCTCCATCCATCTTCCCATCAATTTTAACCATCTTCCCTGTCCCTGCTGAAGAAAAGCAGGCCCAAACCATGATGCTGCCACCACCATGTTTGACAGTGGGTATGGTGTGTTCAGGGTGATGAGCTGTGTTGCTTTTATGCCAAACATAACGTCTTGCATTGTTGCCAAAAAGTTCAATTTTGGTTTCATCTGACCAGAGCACCTTCTTCCACATGTTTGGTGTGTCTCCCAGGTGGCTTGTGGCAAACTTTAAACGACACTTTTTATGGATATCTTTAAGAAATGGCTTTCTTCTTGCCACTCTTCCATAAAGGCCAGATTTGTGCAATATACGACTGATTGTTGTCCTATGGACAGAGTCTCCCACCTCAGCTGTAGATCTCTGCAGTTCATCCAGAGTGATCATGGGCCTCTTGGCTGCATCTCTGATCAGTCTTCTCCTTGTATGAGCTGAAAGTTTAGAGGCACGGCCAGGTCTTGGTAGATTTGCAGTGGTCTGATACTCCTTCCATCTCAATATTATCGCTTGCACAGTGCTCCTTGGGATTTCTAAAGCTTGGGAAATCTTTTTGTATCCAAATCCGGCTTTAAACTTCTTCACAACAGTATCTCGGACCTGCCTGGTGTGTTCCTTGTTCTTCATGATGCTCTCTGCGCTTTTAACGGACCTCTGAGACTATCACAGTGCAGGTGCATTTATACGGAGACTTGATTACACACAGGTGGATTGTATTTATCATCATTAGTAATTTAGGTCAACATTGGATCATTCAGAGATCCTCACTGAACTTCTGGAGAGAGTTTGCTGCACTGAAAGTAAAGGGGCTGAATAATTTTGCAAGCCCAATTTTTCAGTTTTTGATTTGTTAAAAAAGTTTGAAATATCCAATAAATGTCGTTCCACTTCATGATTGTGTCCCACTTGTTGTTGATTCTTCACAAAAAAATACAGTTTTATATCTTTATGTTTGAAGCCTGAAATGTGGCAAAAGGTCGCAAAGTTCAAGGGGGCCGAATACTTTCGCAAGGCACTGTATAAGTGCCCGCATGTCGTTGTCTTCTCTGTTGGAATCGCCTGTCCGTCTGCTGGAGATTCAGTTCATCACAGAGTCTCTGGTTAACTTCCCCAGAAGTCACAATGTCCTTTGTGGTTGTAGCTTTCTCCGCAGCTCTGGATAGTGTCTGTTGTAATGGATGCGTCAGGCCTGAAGATGGTCGTTGCATAGAATAGATGTTTCCGCGGTTGTTGGTATTCTAGTACTAGATTACGTCATTTCTAGCTGCAGACTAGTAATTATACGTCTCAGATTTGATTTTATTCTGTAGTGATAGACAGTCTCAGAGCTGAACCATTTCCAGCCGTGTAGCCAAAACTACAGCTGTATGGTCTCCTTGGCCTATAGAATTGTAGCCATTCCAACGTGGGGACTCTGTCCCGGCGTTCTCTGACTTAATGTATATTTTGTAGGAAGTGAGTTTTATACTCTGTGGACGAAAGGGTGGTTCTATGATGCCTAATGTGATGTCTGGGCTCACGGGGGTGTGGCCACTGACTAGGTCATCTTTATATGAAAATTCATACTCTCATTTAGAATGTTAACATCACATTACATCTTTAATCACACTCATTTCACAATATTTAGACATCAACCTGACAGCTGGGAAATGCACACTTTAAGAGATACAGTTGTGTTTTTCCTGTCCTTCATGAGATCACCAAATGAAACACATTCATCATGACTGTCTATTAGGTGTCCACGGACCATTCCCACATTCTCAAAAGTAGATACATTGTTTAATTATTCAAATGTTTGATGTCCAAGGGTCTCTGTGTTCCACAGTTTACATTCTAATCTCCCCGCTCTCCCCCTCTATGAGAGAGAGAGAGAGCACGGTGTAGAGCGGACCCCCCTGTAATCTGATAGTCATGACACCACCTGACACCACTGACTGACCAGCTGCACTGCGATGGCAATAACAATCTAAAGTAATTTAGACCTTCCATTGTCCATTTCTATCTGTTACCATGACAGTAATTAAGACATTGAAATTGTATTCCTCAATAAAATAAACTAAGTAACAATATAAAATAGTTGTTAATGTTGTGTCTGTCAATATTCTGTTTTTCAGTTTATAACTTATAACTGCTGTGTTTACCACAAGTAAGAGCACATATATTTTTTGGGATTGTTTTATTATATCACTGTGTTGGTGTCTCAGTGGTAAAACAGTACTGCTTGTCATTTAGTGCTCCAGGTCTAAACCTCTTTCATCTGGTTGTTTATGTCGTTGGGTATTGATTAACAGAAACGGTATCAATAATTAACTGAAGACAATAAAAATCCCCACATCCTCTGTCACAATGCGAACCCTTCAGCCTCATTTACATTCCTTAAAGGATGCTGGGCTGGAAAAGATCCAATGATTTCACTGTGGTTTTCTGTGGAAAAACAGCACTTGATAAAGTAGCAGCAGCTTTTTCCACCTTGTTTTAACCTCAGCGTATATCAGTTTATTGTACGATTAATGCTAGTTTCCGCTGGTTGAAACCAGTGGTTGAATGTCTCTGGTGATTATGTGTTTTGCAAGGTGCTATTTACCGTTGACTCTCACTTTTCTTTCACTCCTATCTTTTGAACCTGCTCTGGCACAATTTAGTGCTAATACAATGTGGGTCTGTATTGATTTTTGTTTTTACCGCTCTCTCTCTTCCCCTGTGTGAAAAGGCCTGTGTATTCATAGATGTTTTGTTTCTTACAAATGGAGATCAAGACAGAGTATGAGGAGTATTCCTTTTCCCTCCCACTCATTCTTCATTCCCCTGTTCCATGCTCCACCGCCCTCCCCTTAATTTCCCCCCTCCATCTCTTCTTTTTTCCTAGCCCCCTCTACTTCAACCTCCCTGAGTTCCTGCACTTTTCCCCCTCCCTCCCTCCCTCCCTCCCTCCCCACCCACCCATCCCTCCTACTTGGTTCTACCCTGTCTTCCTCTACCTGGTGTGGTAGGAGGTGCCTCTGGGGTCTGGTTAATAATCCAACACTGGAGCTACTGAGCAGACAGACAGATAAGGAGAGACAGGGGGAGTGGAAGAAAGGGAGAGAGAGAGAAGTAAGAGCAAGAGGCATGGGGGGAGCCAGGTGAGATCAGAGAGAGGAGAGTGAGGGAGAGGAAAGATAAAGGATTAGGTGATAGTAGTCAGCGTGTTAGTGCCTGTACAGGTGAGTGGACTCTGAATAGGATTTCCCTTCAAGCTACAGGTGGAGAAAGCCTGATACAGGACCAACTGGATTTACAGAGTGCTGGAGGAAGGTCTTGAACCTCATGTGAAGATCCATGTGGTCACCCTAGCAGCTACACAGACTCACCCTCCGTCCTACCCCTCCTCTCTTCACAGACTACAGGTGAGTCTAACTTTAGTCTTTTCCCCTGTAGCATCAATGTATTTGTGCCAAAATGAGACCTGTTGGAGCAACATCAGAACCCAGTTGCAACTAAATGCATCTAGTTTTAATGAGCTCAGGTTGTGACTGTAGTGACTGGCTTGGGGGCCAGTATACTTTTTAAACATGACTGACATACACTTCACACCAATGAATTCATATTTTCCATTTAGAAATTAAATAGTTTTGTCTATAATTACAGAGTGGAAAATGCAGTCTCTTTATCTACTTTATTATGGTTAGTTGTTTGCTGGGTGACTTTACAATCACTGTAATACCATGTCTAATCTCTGCCCTGTCCAATGTTCAGGGTGAAGTAAAGGTAATTTGGGTCACGTGAAGAGCGGGCGCTAGGCAGTGCGAGATGGCATCAGAGGAGATGGCTGCTGTTTCACGGGCTCTGAACCAATTGTGCTACTGTGTGTGCTTTGTCGCATTATTTGTAACTTATTTTGTACATAATGTTTCTGCTACCGTCTCTTATCAGTACAGCGATTACTCACCTCGTACTGGTCAAAGATTTCTTCTTTAACGAGTCGGACGGAAAGGATTTACTCAGACACCCGACAAGGCCCAAATCACCTTCATTCGCAAGAGACAGATATATTGGGGATGTAAGTCGGGGTGCCTTGTAAGGATCTGACAGCGAGTGGGTAATCCGCCTCCACCATCAGTCCTATTTGCCAATGTGCAACCATTGGATAATAATTGGATGAGCTCCGATCAAGACTATCCTACCAACGGGACATTAAAAAACTGTAATATCTTATGTTTCACTGAGTCGTGGCTGAACAATGACATGGATAACATACAACTGGCTGGGTTTTCGGTGCATCAGGCAAGATAGAACAGCTGCCTCTGGGAAGACAAGGGGTGGAGGTCTGTCTATTTGTCAATAACAGCTGGTGCACGAAATCTAATATTAATTAAGGAAGTCTCAAGGTTTTGCTCGCCTGACGTAGAGAATCTTTTAATCCGTTTTAACTCAAGTCTACCAGCATATTATGTGCGCAACCAGAGGAAAAATAACTCTAGACCACAATAACTCCACACAAGATCTCCCTCGCCCTCCATGTGGCAAATCTGACAATAACTTTATACTCCTGATTCCTGCTTACAATCAAAAACTAAATCAAATTGTATTTGTCACACGCGCTGAATACAACAGGTGCAGACCTTACAGTGAAATGCTTACTAAAATAAAATATCAAAAAAAGAGATAAGAATAATAAATTATTAAAGAGCAGCACTAAATAACAATAGCAGTGCTATATACAGGGGTACTGGTACAGAGTCAATGTGCGGGGGCACCGGTGTTGAGGTAATATGTACATGTAGGGAGAGTTATTAAAGTGACTATCCATAGATAACAGCAGAGAGTGGCACCAGTGTTCCAGAGGGGGCGGGGGGCTGTCTCATCGTTGTCAGTGATCAGGCCTACCACTGTTGTGTCATCAGCAAACATACTGATGGTGTTGGAGTTCTGCCTGGCCATGCAGTCATAAATGAACAGGGAGTACATGAGGGGACTGAGCATGCACCCCTGAGGGGCTCCCGTGTTGAGGGTCAGCGTGGCAGATGTGTTGTTACCTACTCTTACCACCTGGGGGGCGGCCCGTCAGGAAGTCCAGGATCCAGTTGCAGAGGGAGGTGTTTCGTCCCAGGGTCCTTAGCTTAGTAATGAGCTGTATGGGCACTATGGTGTTGAAAGATGCGCTATAGTCAATGAATAGGATTCTCACATAAGTGTTCCTTTCGTCCAGGTGTGAAAAGGCAGTGTAGAGTGCAATAGATATTGCATAATCAGTGGATCTGTTGGTGCAGTATGCAAATTGGAGTGGGTCTAGGGTTTCTTTGATAATGGTGTTTGATGTGAACCATGTAGAGGAAAAATAAATGCACACCTATTTACGCGAGGTGCTTGCTAGCGGAGTGGAAAACTTGAAAAAAAAGGAGAGACGTTGGATCTGTTGGGACGGTATGTGGGTCTAGGGTGTCCAGGAGGATGCTGTTGATGTGAGCCATGACCAGCCTTTCAAAGCATTTAATTGCTACAGAAATGAGTGCTACGGGTCGGTAGTCATTTAAGCATGTTACCTTAGTGTTCTTGAGCACAGGGACTATGGTGGTCTGCTTGAAACATGTTGGTATTACAGACTCAGACAGGGGGAGGTTGGAAATGTCAGTAAAGACACTTGCCAGTTGGTCAGCGCATGCTTGGAGTGCACTTCCTGGTAGTCCGTCTGGCTGCAGAGAGCGAGATCACACTGTCGTCCTAAACAGCTGATGCTCTCATGCATGTTTCAGTGTTACTTGCCTCGAAGCAAGCATAGAAGTAATTTAGCTCATCTGGTAGGCTCGTGTCACTGGGCAGCTTACGGCTGTGCTTCCCTTTGTAGTCTGTTATAGTTTGCAACCCCTGTCATATCCGACTAGTATCGGAGCCGATGTAGTAAGATTCGATCTTAGTCCTGTATTGGCACTTTACCTGTTTGATGGTTCTTCGGAGGGCATAGCGGGATTTCTTATAAGCTTCCGGGTCAGATTCCCGCTCCTTGAAAACCGCAGCTCTACCCTTTAGCTCAGTGTGAATGTTGCCTATAATCCATGGGTTCTGGTTGGGGTATGTACGTACAGTCACTGTGGGGACGACATCCTCGATGCACTTGTTGATAAAGCCAGTGACTGATGTGATATACTCCTCAATGCCATCGGAAGAATCCCGGAACATATTCCACTCTGTGCTAGCAAAACAGTCCTATAGTTTAGCATCTGCTTCATCTGACCACTTTTTTATAGACCGAGTCACTGGTGCTTCCTGCTTTAATTTATGCTTGTAAGCACGATTATAGGAGGATAGAATTATGGTTAGACTTGCCAAATGGAGGGTGAAGGAGAGCTTTGTGCGGAGTAAAGGTGGTCTAGAATTGGTTGTACATTTGGTTTAAATGGTTGTACATTTAACATGCTGAAAGAAATTAGGTCAAATTGATTTAAAGTGCATTAAAGTCCCCGGCCACAAGGATCACCGCCTCTGGATGAACATTTGCCTGTTTGCTTATGGCGGTATACAGCTCATTGAGTGTGGTTTTAGTGCCAGCATCGGTCTGTGGTGGTATGTCCACAGTGATGAAAAATACAGATGAAAACTCTCGAGGAAGATAGAGTATCTTATGATAAGCTGGAGACCACACTAACTCAGGCGAGCTAAACCTCAAGACTTAGCTGTTGTTTAAATGCATTGGCCTCCACCCCGTGTCTTACCAGAGGCTACTGTTCTGTCCTGCCTTAGAGTGTATTACCCTCCAGCTGTATGTTATTTATGCCGTCGTTCAGCCAAGACTCTGTGAAACATAAGATATTACAGTTTTTAATGTTCCGTTGGTAGGATAAATGTGCTTTCAGTTCATCCCATTTATTTGTAAGCGATTGAACATTAGCTAGCAGGACGGAAGGCAAGGGCAGATTAGCCACTCGTTGCCTTATCCTCACAAGGCACCCTGATCTCTTTCGTGAAATTTCCATTTCCTTCTCCATTGAATAACGGGGATCTGGGCATGGTCGGATATCAGCATTATATCCCTCCTGTCCGACTCATTAAAGAACTACTCTTCGTCCAGTTTGAGGTGAGCAATCGCAGTTCTGATGTCCGGAAGCTCTTTTCGGTCATAAGAGACAGTAGCAGCAACATTATGTATAAAACAAGTTATGAACAAAGCGAAAAACCCATCAAAGTAGCATGGTTGGTTAAGAGCCGAAAAGACAGCAGCCTTCCCCTCCAGCTCCACCATCAAGCTGGAAGTAACCAGTGACTTGCTCAATACGGAAGTGGTCAGTTGACACAGATGCTAAGCTACAGGTCTATTTTGCTAGCACAGACCGGAAAATGTTCCGGGAATCTTCTGATGGCATTGACAAGTACACAACATCTGTCACTGGCTTCGTCAATAAGTGCATCGATGATGTCGTCCCCACAGTTACCGTACGTACATAGCACAACCAGAAACCATGGATTACAGGCAACATCCGCACTGAGCTAAAGGGTAGAGCTGCCGCTTTTAAGGAGCGGGACTCTAACCCGGATGCTCATAAGAAATCCCACTATGCTCTTCACTATGCCCTCCGACTGCCCTTAAACAGGCAAAGCGCCAATACAGGACTAAGATTGAATCGTACAACACTGGCTCTGACGCTCATTGGATGTGGTAGGGCTTGCAAACTATTATGATCTACAACGGGAAGCACAGCCGTAAGCTGCCCAGTGACACGAGCCTACCAGGCGAGCACAATTACTTCTATGCTCGCTTCGAGTCAAGCAACACTGAAGCCTGCATGAGAACATCAGCTGTTTAGGATGACTGTGTGATCTCGCTCTCCATAGCCGATGGGAGTAAGAGCTTTAAACAGGTCAACATACACAAGGCCGCAGGGCCAGACGGATTAACGGGACATGTACTCTGAGCATGCGCTGACCAACTGGCAACTGTCTTCGCTGACATTTTCAACCTCTCCCTGAACGAGTCTGTAAAACCAACATGTTTCAACCAGACCACCATAGTCCCTCTGCTCAAGAACACTAAGGTAACCTGCCTTAATGACTACCAACCCGTAGCACTCACGTCTGTAGCAATGAAATGCTTTGAAAGGCTGGTCATGGCTCAGCGTTCAGCACCATAGTGCCCTCAAAGCTCATCACTAAGCTAAGGACCCTAGGACTAAACACCACCATCTGATACTGGATCAGGGTGGTGTGCTTAGTCCCCCCTATACTCTCTGTTCACCCATGAATGCATGGCCAAGCACGACTTCAACACCATCGTTATTAAGTTTGACAACGATGAGACAGCCTATAGAGAGGAGGTCAGAGACCTGGCCGTGTGGTGCCAGGACAACAACCTCTCCTTCAACGTGATCAAGACAAAAAAGATGATTGTGGACTACAGGAAAAGGATGACCGAGCAGGCCCCCATTCTCATGGCGGGGCTGTAGTGGAGCAGGTTGAGAGCTTCAAGTTCCTTGGTGTCCACATCACCAAAAAACTATCATGGTCCAAACATACCAAGACAGTCGTGAAGAGGGCATGACAACGCCTAATACCCATCAGGAGACTGAAAAGATTTAGCAAGGGTCCTCAGATCCTCAATAGGTTCTACAGCTGCACCATTGACAGGTTACAACTGCTCGGCCTCCGACCGCAAAGCACTACAGAGGGTAGTCCATACAACCCAGTACATCACTGGGGCCAAGCTTCCTGCCATCCAAGACCTCTACACCAGGCGGTGTCAGAGGAAAGCCCGTAAAATTGTCAGAGACTCCAGTTACCTAAGTTATAGACTGTTTTCTGCGCTACCACACATTAAGTGGTACCGGCGCGCCAAGTCTTGGACCAAAAGGCTCCTCAACAGCTGCTACTCCCAAACTATAAGACTCCTGAACAGCTAATCAAATGGCTCCCCAGACTATTTTACGCTGCTGCTCGTCACTGTTTATTATCTATGCATAGTCACTTTACCTCTACCTACATGTACATATTACCTCAATTACCTTGACTAAACTGTGCCCTCGCTCATTGACTCTGTCTGTACTGGTACCCCCTGTATATAGCCTCGCTGCTGTTATTTTATTGTTTCTCTTTAATTAGTTGTTATTTTTCTATTTTCATCTTTATATTTAACTTTAAGTAAATACTTTCTTCACAATTATTTTTCTAAAACTGTATTGTTGGTTAAGGGCTTGTAAGTAAGTATTTCACTATAAGGTCTAGACCAGCGGAGATGGGTGAATTGAAACATTGAGGAGGATGGGAGACAACAAAGTGTGTTTCAAAAATCGTCAAAGACCAAGTATTTTAACCTAAAGCATTTAATAAAGACATTTATAGTACAATATTATAGGGAATAGGAATGAGAGGGCTACTTACACAGTGTTGGACAGAGATCACAGCAGGGATTTAATGTGGGTATGATGCATGAGTTGAGGTGTTCAGAGGCTTGACCAGTACAGGACAGGATTTGACTGGGAAAACAAAAAACAATAACACACTACAGAGTTAGACAAAAGAGCTAAGAATGAGTTAGTCCAAGCAAGGAGTAAAATCATTGATGTTTAATAATGTGATTGTTTTTGTGGATGTGATTGACTCTACATACAATAACGAGCTAAAATTGATAAGGCTACTCAAAAAGCTTGGAGAGGAAACATTCACTGTGCCAGTGGATGAGCTGGCACGTGAGACATGGCTTAAATTTAGGTAATGAGAGAGTTGACAATGGTAGTGGAGTGGAGTGGTCATCGCCTCTTAATCAAGGAACAGGAAGGTGACTTGGCTGTTAATGAAATAGCAGATACATTCCATTATAGCTATGCCATCATAGGTTTGGACAACACATTTCTCTATGAAGTCAAACACAGCCTGAGCATCTCACCCACTTCAAAGTAGGCCAAGAAACGTTCCTGAATAAAGCCCTGATTATCCACATACCTGACGATAACAGACAACTGCAAGCAGACTGGTGGCACCATAGGTCCCAGAGTGGTGGGGCAATTTTTACCCCCTAGGTCCTGGAGTTGTTCCTTATAAGTTAACCTAACTAGGAAAACTCTGAACCCTTTAAGGTATGACAGTGATTAATCAGTTGTAAAAATGTTTCATGTGGGCTGTGATGGGACCAGTTTTTCCTAATCAGGTCACATGGTTTTAAAAAACTCCTGACCTTGGGGGGATGAAACCCCTGTCAAACTGCAGCTTCCTTATATTTGTTCATATAAATTATATTTAGACCGGATTAGGAGGGGGATTTCCTCTACCCAGACACATAGACAACATAACTCACAGGGCTGAGCTTGCTTAATGCATGTTTGCATCATGCAGGCCTATGCAACTGTTGGCCTTATAAAACATTTACTCACATCTGTCATCACGATTATGTTGACTGATTAATTTTGGATTGAAAACCTATAGGCAGCCTAGCCAGCCCAATTTTGAATATAAACTACATTTGATCACATTCACATTTTCTCCTGACACAGAAATGGACTATAAATACTTAACGTTACCAATTAGTTTACCCTGACCTGATGGAACATTATGCAGCTGCTCTTATTAGTAGCCTACAGTTGATCAGACTGAAAAATATTCTAAATTTCACCCCGTACAGCATGTCAGATTTCTGATGTTTAGGTGTAGAGTTTTTGCTTGGGTCTGTCCGGAGTGATTATGTGTTATCTTAGCTAAATAAATACTGGAGGAAAGTGGAAAGCCTACATAAGCAAACGTGAAAAAATGCGCTGCGTCAACCTCTCTCTTTAATCCACATTTTCATGCATGATGGGATGGACGCTATCAAATCATTCGGAAAAGACAGTCACAAGTTCAATATGTGGGCATTCATACGCTCCATGCTTTTGTTTTGCCATTTAGCTGAACAAACGATGTTCTTCACGTCACTGTACACACACCTTTCGACCAAGGCTCAGACTTTCCAAAAAGCAGACAAGGCCAGCAATACAGGTGGCTTGATGAAAGGCTCCCTGTTAACCAGCTTTACTATTGATACCAGTTGATATTGAACACCCTCACCTTTTCATCCTTCTTCATGAAACTGATCTCAGGCAGAGGTCGACCCTCCAGTGTTGCCAACTCATTTTCAGGGTAAGTTGTCATTGCATGATATTGTAAAACTGCGTCATTACGTAGAATACACAATAATGTCACTCAAATTGACTGGCCATCTCAGCAAAAAATATGACATTTGACATTTGTTCAGGTACAGACTCCCACTGTTTTCTGTACTTCTGGCTGTACAATTTTGATTGAGACATATTGATTGATGTTGTAAGTTCTGTTCAAGATCAAACATTCGCGACCAACTATATTTATTGGGTTTGGCTCGTCGAACCAACAATGATTTGCAATTTGCAGAAATTGCTTGCTGCCTGCCGCTGCCTATGCACGAGCTGAGCGCCTGCTGCTGATGTCACTCACAATGCACTTTTGCAGCCAGGCACGTGTGTTGTGACTGAGTGCGTGACAGAGAAAATCATTTTTTGTGTAATTTAGAGGGAAAATACGTGCATTTTATTGTTTGAGTCACGTTTCAAAAGTTACTAAAAGTTCAAAATACATTTTTAAAAGTACTTAAATTTGTTGCTAGGTGCTGTTAGAAAAAGAAGTTGCAGTTATTTGGTGACATATGAATATATTTAGTATAGTTGTATCTAAAAATTATAACTTTTTTAATCTTTCTAACGTTTATATTTTTAGGAAATTTCACTGAGGAGAATGGTCCTCCCCTTCTTCCTCTGGATTCTCCACTGGTCTACATCTGTTGTATTCGGCGCATGTGACAGATACAACTAGATTTGATTTGATGGGGATGTGTGTGCTAGGCTAACCCTGTGATTTGTTGGATGCTAAATGTATGCTCTGTCAACAGAGACCAAAGCAGTTTTTTTATTGACTACTAAATTAGCCCTCGCAATCAGTGCAATTGTGAACTGGTCAGTGTATTTGGGTAGGATTTTTTGTTCACAGCTGTGTGTGTGTCCCTGCTAGCGTGTGCATGCATACTCATACACATGAACGGCCCAGGGAGATGTACTGTATATGCACAAACACATTCAAGAAAACACAAACAATTAGTACTCCCATGAGAGGGTGGGTTTGTGTTTAGGACATGCTCCAGACAATTATTCCTGCACACACCAAAAGGTAGCTTTGATTTCGGAAACAATTGTCTGATTTATGAGACTGCCAAAAGGTACACAAATATTAGAGTCACAAGTGTTTAAGTGAATATAAACACAACATGACCATATAATTAGGACAGGACTTTACCTTAGTGATAAGAGTTTCTATATGCGTTGTCTTCCCAGGGTGTGATGGTATTTACAGTACCTCCTGTTGGTAGCCCATCAGTTGTGTGCATTATTCATGATGACAGTGTAGAGACCTCTCGCTGAATGCTGGCTGTGTGCCAGTTTAATGACAGATGAGGCAGTGGTGTGTGTGCGCGTGAGTGCGTGCGCATGTGTGGGTGGGTGCATGTTTTATGCAACTTGTATGAGTACAAGTGTGCATAAGCACTTACATTTTGTGTGTAAGCCTATATGTTAATTTGTTTTCCCATCCTGTGACTCCTCACACATCCTCTACCCCTCCCCTCAGCCATGGAGTGCCAGGTGGAGGAGCTGAGGCAGCAGCTGGAGAAACAGACCCTAGTCAACCAGGAGCTGCAGAACCACAACAAGGACCTGGGTACAACCACAATCACGACCCTGACCATGATTATGATCACAACCAAGACTACAGCCATAAAATAAACCATGATCTAAACCACAACTTTCACAACCAATGGTCTCCTTTCACCTCTAGAAAGAAGACTGCAGGAGACGGAGAAGTTGCTGCAGGAGCTTCAGAGTCATTACCATGACCTGGGTAAAGGGCTAAATGTGACTATGGCAACCACCTGTGTGACGAACGGCAGCCATTTGTGTCAGATCACTAACCAAAGTGCAGCATGTATTTTAACCCCATGTCCTGTGTGTGGTGTGTATCTATTCCAGACTTCCCTGATCAGAGGATCAGTAATGAAGGGGGACTTGTGGTCAGGAAGAGCAGAGTGGCTGTCATGGCCCCTGAGCCAATCCCAGAGGATCAGCAGGAGATCATAAAGACTAAAGTCAAGAAGACCGTCAGGTGATTGGCTAGCGTTATGCATGCAGCATCATGATATGTACAGTATCATGTGTTATGTGACGTCAGTAGAGTATGCTGGTGTGAATATATACAGAATGTCTCTTTCCACAGTGAGACGAGTCTGATCATCAAGGCCATCCAGAAGAATGACTTCCTGAGTCGCCTTGACGATGAGCAGATCACCATGATGGTGGAGCTCCTGGTGGCGATCGACTTCAAACCAGGAAATGATGTAATCAAGGAGGGCACTGAGGGAGACAGCATGTACATCGTAGCAGGTATGTGTGAATTTCTCAACCATGTACGGAGAAACACAATTAACATTTCACAAATAAGGGTTGCTATGTCTGCTTACTTTTTACAATAAAATGATAACCCTCACCTCTCAATGTCCCCCCTCTATCGCTCCCTTTAGCGGGTGAGCTCCTTGTCAGTCAAGCAGATTGTAACCTTCGAACCCTGACCTGTGGGGATGTTTTTGGAGAGTTGGCTATTCTGTATAACTGCAAACGCACAGCCACAGTCAAAGGTGAGATGCTATTATAAAATGTGGATATTGAGAAGTACACAATATGGTAACTAACTGTGTACCTTCCTACATTCTGTATTATGCATGTAATGTACCGAATATTGCTTGTTGTTATGAATGAATTGTCCCCCTCACTCCCATCGTCGTAGCCAAGACAGTGGTGCGTCTGTGGTTTATGGAGAGACAGATGTATAGAACCATCATGACCAACAAGTCCAAGAAGAAACGTGAACAGCTAATGGGCTTCCTAAAAACGTGAGTTTACACACTTAACCTTACAACTTGCACTCTCTTGGTCACACGCACATGCACCCACCCACCCGCACACTCTGCTAATTCTGCTCTGATATGCTTACGTATCAGGTCTCGGACTCTGAAGGCCCTAAATGACAGTCAGCTCTCTAAGATAATTGACTCCATGGAGGAGGTTTGTACTCAGCCATTTGACACACCTCCCCATACTAGATACATTTTCCAGAGCATTAACATCCAAATCCATATGAAATCTGTTCCTTCTTGTAGGTGAAGTACCAGAACAATGATGTCATTGTGCGTGAGGGGGCGGAGGGCAACACGTTCTACATCATTCTCAAAGGAGAGGTACGGGGGACATGTTTGGCGGTTACAGTGATCCAAAACTAGGAAAGTTATGACACACAAATGGGCTGCTACACAGTCACTATGGGAGCTCTTTCTAGAGCACCCAGTTAAATTGTGCTGAAGAATTTATTTTAAATCTCTTAATAGTTACACTAGTGGGAAAAATCAGAATTTTCTTCATTTACTGTCATCCTAAATTAAGATATTATATTAATTTATATTAAGTTACTTTCCATGATGTGGAAAGTATTTGTTACTACATTACAAAAGCTGACCCCATCGAATTGGGGGGGAATTACACATCCTTTTTACCTCAGATTGGGGATGTGAAAAAAGTACAGTTTTATTTTATTTTATTTCACTTTATTTAACCAGGTAGGCTAGTTGAGAACAAGTTCTCATTTGCAACTGCGACCTGGCCAAGATTAAGCAAAGCAGTTCGACACATACTGTACAACAACCAGAGTTACACATGGAATAAACAAATGTACAATCAATAATACAGTAGGAAAGTCTATATACAGGGAGTGCAAATGAGGCAGGCTAAGGGAAGTAAGGCAATAAATAGGCCATGGTGGCGAAGTAACTACAATATAGCAATTAAACTCTAGAATGGTAGAATGTGCAGAAGATGAATGTGCAAGTAGAGATACTGGGATGCAAAGGAGCTAAGTAAATACAGTATGGAGATGAGGTAGTTGGATGGGCTATTTACAGAAAGGCTATGTAGCAAACATAATAACAAAAGATAAATTGTTTCAAACATCTTCAATTTTGTGCTGTTGATTTTGTCATAAGCGCTGGGGTCGCAGGGACTGACATGCTGACCATAACGCTTGCATTGCGTTGCCAGGCACTAAAATAGAGTGTCTGCATTACCAGGCGCTAAAATAGAAGTTGCTTCTATTTGTGGCTCAGAACGTGCTGCAATTCCTGCCTCTCCCATCTCATCATTGATTATTCTCAGGTGGGTGATTGAAAGACGAACTGAGGTCAGTCATCGTCATGTTAACTATGAAAGTTAAATGCCATTCGCCATATAAAGTCCAAAGAAGAAAATGTCTGGAAGCAGGAGAGATGACTAGAAACGATTCGGTTGACTGTTTTATGTGTGGATTAATTGTCGGAGTAGATGACCTTGTGCATTTCAGGTAAAATAACAACTCAATGTTCATATCTCAAAACAAATTAGCTAGCAAGAGCAAGCTAGCTAAATATGACACATTAGCTAGCAACTGCAAGCGAGCTATCTAAATTGCCATAAATGTTTAATGCTTTTCGACCTTATTTGCATTTTTCCTATTTTGTTGCCTTACAACCTGGAATTAAAATATATTTTTGGGGGGTTTGTATCCTTTGATTTACAAAACATGCCTACCACTTTGAAGATGCAAAATACGTTTTATTGTGAAACAAACATGAAATAAGACAAAACAAAACACAACACTTGAGCGTGCATAACACTCCTAAAGCCAATACTTTATAGAGCCATATTTTGCAGCAACTACAGCTGCAAGTATCTTGGGGTATGTCTCTATAAGCTTGGCACATCTAGCCACTGGGATTTTTGCCCATTTCTCAAGGCAAAACTGCTCTCACTCCTTCAAGTTGGATGGGTTCCGCTGGTGTACAGCAATCTTTAAGTCAAACCACAGATTCTCAATTGGATTGATGTCTGGGCTTTGACTAGGCCATTCCAAGACATTTAAACCATTCGAGTGTTGCTTTTAGCAGTATGCTGCTGGAAGGTGAACCTCCGTCCCAGTCTCAAATCTCTGGAAGATTGGAACAGGTTTCCCTTGAATTTCCCTGTATTTAACGCCATCCATCATTCCTTAAATTCTGACCAGTTTCCCAGTCCCTGCAGATGAAAAACAGTGAAACATGGTGGTGGCAGCATCATGCTGTGGTGGTGTTATCGGGGTGATGCGAGGTGTTAGGGTTTGCGCCAGATAGAGGGTTTTCCTAGATGGCCAAAAAGTAACATTTTAGTCTCATCTGACCAGAGTACTTTCTTCCATATGTTTGGAGAGTCTCCCACATGCCTTTTGGCGAACACCAAACGGGTTTGCTTATTTATTTCTTTAAGCAATGGCTTTTTTTTACGGCCACTTCCGTTAAGTCCAGCTCTGTGAATGTACGGCTTAAAGTGGTCCTATGGACAGATACTCCGATCTCCGCTGTGGAGCTTACAGCTCCTTCAGGGTTACCTTTGGTCTCTTTGTTGCCTCTCAGATTAATGCCCTCCTTGCCTGGTCTGTGAGTTTTGGTGGGTGGCCCTCTATTGGCATGTTTGTTGTGGTGCCATATTCTTTCAATTTTTTAATCATGGATTTAATGGTGCTCCGCGGACATTCAAAGTTTCAGATTTTTTTTATAACCCAAACATGATCTGTACTTCTACACAACTTTGTTCCTGACCTGTTTGGAGAGCTCCTTGGTCTTCATGGTGCCGCTTGCTTGATGGTGCCGCTTGCTTTGTGGTGTTGCAGACTCGGGGGCCTTTCAGAACAGGTGTGTGTATATTTTGGTTTTAGAATTTTTTGAAACATGTTTTTTTTCCATATCACTTCACCAATTTGGACTATTTTGTCAATTACATGAAATTCAAATTACAGGTTGTAATGCATTAAAATAGGAAAAACTCCAAGGGGATGAATACTTTTGTAAGGCATTATAGATATTCCATGAAAAATCTGCCGTTTCCAGCTACAATTTACAACATTAATAATGTCTACACTGTATTTTTGGTCAATTTGATGTTATTTTAATTAACACAAAATTCGCTTTTCTTTCAAAAACAAGGATAATTCTAAATGACCCCAAACTTTTGAACGGTAGTGTTTATCTGACTAAACTATGAAAAACAAGAATTGTAGTTTGAATTCCGTAAAGTGAGTGTGGAAGGTGTGCATTTTTTTGCAATCATAAAATGCTGATACACCACATCGAAGTATATCTGACCAAATTATGAAAGGCTAACATTGGATTTGTTTGTTTGTTGTTGTCTATCAACAATGACAAGCCACAACGTTCTGACAACTTAGATGGAAATTTACAGAGGATATTAGAGGATGATATTGCCACATCTTCAATTTAAGCCTACTAGAAAGTGTGTACACTCAGGCCTGTAGGGAAGCAAAAGCCACTCTGCTACCTCTCCCTAGGAATAGTAAAGCCCCCTTTACTGGTTCAAATAGCCGACCAATCAGCCTGTTAACAATCATTAGTAAAGTTTTTGAAAAAATTGTGTCTGACCAGATACAATGCTATTTTACAGTAAAAAAATTGACAGACTTTCAGGATGCTTATAGGGAAGGACATTCAACAAACACAGCACTTACACAAATGACTGATGGTTGACTCAGAGATATTGATGATAAAATTAATGTGGGGGCTGTTTCGTTAGACTTCAATGTGGCTTTTGACATTATCGATCATAGTCTGCTGCTGGAAAAATGTATGTTATGGCTTACACAATACAAATGTATTAATCAATACAAATGTATTATAATTATCCACTTAAATGTTTTCCTCAACAACAAAAAAATTGATGCGAACTGGGCTCGAACCTGAGATTAAAAAACACTATAGATTATAAGTCAATCGCTTTAGCAGTATGTGGCACCTAGAAGTGATAATGATAGCTATAGCCTACATACAGTAACTGTTGTTTGAAAAATCCATAAGGCTCTTTGTTTTTTCAAACAATGTACAACAAACTTTCTTGTAAGGACCTCATTTATATTTTTTCAAAAAGAGCACACGGGGGTTTTTGAAACAGATACACAAACATGTGGATTTTGTCATATATGCAAACATTTTTAAATGTTGCCTAATGTGAGTAGTAGCTATTTGTATAGTCAAGGATTCACCAGTGCAATATTTCACGTCACATTTTGTTACAGACCAACAGAACAAGTAAACCTTGAGTTTGTAAATTTAAAATATCTCTCTGGTGGCTAAGGTTGACCTATTTCTTGAAAATCTAAGATCTTTGATGGGCTGGAAGCAGAAATGGGCTGGAAGCAGTTGTGCCAGGATGTAATCACTGCCACCTGGTGAGGTTAGCATAGCGCTAACTTGTACCGTATCATGTTATCTGATGGGAACAGCTTCAATTTAGCATTTGGTCACATGCAAGTACATCAACTATATTAATTGAGGGTACACATTTCCAGCGTGAGAAGCTGTTTAACTTTAACTGTGTGCTTACACCCTTTGTTTGATGATCATAGTGAACAACGACTTACTACACTAGTGGAGGATTGGAGTCTACAATACTCCTACCTGTGCTTACCAACCCATGTGTTTACTAATGACAAAAATGTGTGTGTGTGTATGTGTGCGTGCTAATAATGCCTGCCTATGTATGTGTGTGGATGTGTGTACGTGCATGTGGGCACGTGTGTGTGTCTTCCTTCAGGTCAAGGTGACTAAGAAGTTGAATGGGCAGGAGAAACAGATTCGCAAGATGGGCAAAGGGGAGCATTTCGGGGAATTGGCCCTGATACGGTAACCATGGATACATTAGTAGCTAAGGCTATAAATAGACTTCATGTTGTTCATTAAAATGACCCCGGTGTGCAGTAGCTATTAGTTAATGTGGCTTCTCATAAGTGTGGATTTGTATGTAACCCGCAGTGAAATCCTGAGGACTGCAACATGTACAGCTGTTGGCCCTGTGACCTGCTTCTCCATCGATAAGGAGTGAGTCTGAACAAGTAACATTACATTTCTTAATCGATTGGTTGAATGACTAATGGTCTGTTACGTTACACTTCCAGGGTGTTTGAGGAGACGATCCCCATTGAACACCTGGAGCTCCATGATGAGTGAGTACAAAGACACACTTGCCCCTTTTAGCAGTGCCCTTCTCCTCCTAGTTATATGTTCACCACTTTAGTCTAGTCAAGCTGTGTAACTGTTGTCTGTGTCCCAGCATCAGCTCTAAGGTTTTGGAGGAGCCAGATGCTCCAGAGAAGACCAGTCCTAGTTCCTATCTGAGACTGAAGGACCTGATCCCCGTACTGTACCAGGAGGGGCGTTACCAGGGAGAACCTGTCACTCTCGGAGTGGGAGGGTTTGGTCGCGTTGAACTGGTATGTGTGTGAGTTTGGTGTTGTAGTTGTGTTTGGCAAGTTAGAGGCTGAAACCAACTGATTAAGTGTTTAATATTTATTAGGATCCCCAATTTGCTGCTACCGATGCAGTGGCTACTCTTCCTGGGGTCCAAACAGGAAACAACACAACATTAAATACATAATATATATTAAATACATAGCACTACATTTACATTTCAATGTAGCCATTCATCAGACACTCCCATCCAGAGCGACCCACATATAGTTAATTCATCTTAAGATAGTCTATACATAATACAATACAACATGCATACAAATGTCTGTGTCTCTTCACAGTCCTGTTCTTCTATCTGATTTTATTGCTAGCATGAGTTACCTGGGGTGGCAGAGTTACATTTAGTCATGGCTCTATTTAATAGTGTGTGTTTCCCAGTCTCTATTCTCGACCTGGGGACTGTGAATAGACCTCTGGTTGCATGTCTTGTGTGATATTGATGAGTGTCCGAGCTGTGTGCCAACTCCTTGAACAGATAGTTACACATGTATAAGCGGTCATACAGTACAATACGTTTTGTAGGTGATTCTTATGTTGATGATGTAAACGGACAGACCTCTTCCCATTTTATTGACATTGAGTTTATATGTTTTGACCATGATAGCTTGCTATCTAGGGTGACACCCAGCAGATTAGTTTCTTCAACTTGCTCAATAGCCACATTATTCAATAATAGATCGAGATGAGATGTAGGGTTATTTCTCCAAAATATTATGCTTTTAGGTTTGGAGATATTCAAAGTGCCTTCAGAAAGTTTTCACACCTTTTTTTCAAAATTTTGTAGCCTGAACTTAAAATTGATAAAATTGCGATTTTTGTCACTGGCCTACACACAATATCCCATAATGTCCAAGTGGAATTATGTTTTCTGAATTTTTACTAAGTAATAAAACATGAAAAGCTGAAATGTCTTGAGTCAATAAGTATTCATCCTCTTTCTTATTGGCAAGCCTAACTAAGTTAATTACACTTGAATCGTGTATAAATTGTTCCATATACGTCAGGAAGCAGGTGCAGAAGGTGAGTTCACTAATGATAAATGCAGATAAACAAAACATGACAAGCGTAGAGATCGTGAATCAAAACAAACCAATACTGCCTGAAGACTGAGGCTACTGAGGGCTAAATAAAGGAGAGGTAAATCAAGGTGAGGATGAAGTCCACGTGTGTGTAATGATGGGGAGCAGGTGTGCGTAGTAATGGTAGCCAGGGCTGGTGGTTAGTAGATTGATGATGACGTGCACTGGAGAAGGGGAGTGGGAGTAGGCGTGACATCAATACCCCCAGTCAATACAAAGATACAGGAGTCCTTGCTAACTCAATTACTAGAGAAGAAGGAAAACGCTCAAGGATTTCACCATGAGGCCAGTGCTGACTTTAAAACAGTTACAGAGTTGAATGGCTATTACTCCACAATATTAACCTAATTGACAGAGTGAAAAGAAGAAAGCCTGTACAGAATACAAATGTTCAAAGAAATGCACCCTGTTTGCAACAAGGCACTAAAGCAAAAGAAAATGTGGCAAAGCAATTCACTTTTTCTACCGATTACAAAGTCTTACATTTAGGGCAAATCCAATACAACACATTACTGAGTACCACTCTCCATTTTACAAGCATAGTGATGGCTGCATCATGTTATGGGTATGCTAGTTATCGTTAAGGACTCAGGAGTTTTTGACAATAAAAAAATAAACAGAATGGAGCTAAGCACAGGCAAAATCCACCAGACACTGGGAGATTAATTAAACTTTCAGCAAGACAATAACCTAAAACACAAGGCTAAATCCATACTGGAATTGCTCAGTTACAGTTCTGACTTCAATCTGCTTGAAATGTATGGCAAGATTTGGAAATGGTTGTCAAGCAATGATCAGCAACCAATTTGACAAAGCTTGAATAATTTGGAAAATAATAATGGGCAAAGATTGTACAATACAGGTGTGCAAATCTCTTTGACCCAGAAAGACCCACAGCTGCTGTTGCTACCAAATGTGATTCTAACATGTACTCACTCAGGGTTGTGAATACTTACAGTACCAGTCAAAAGTTTGGACACACCTACTCATTCCAGGGTTTTTCTTTATTTTTACTATTCTCTACATTGTAGCATAACTCATAAAGAGGCTGCGAATTTTTGCAGCTTTTTGTTAAAACTCGCGCAAAATTTCAACGTCCTGCTACTCATGCCAGGAATATAGTATATGCATATGATTAGTATGTGTGGATAGAAAACACTCTGAAGTTTATAAAACTGGTTAAATTATGTCTGTGACTTTAACAGAACGTGTTTAGCAGGCAAAATCCCAAGGAAAATTGTTCACAAAAAAACCCCCCAAAATATCCCTCCGCCAGTCTCTGTATTGTCTATGGCAAGGGAAAATAGATAGGGCCCAGTTTACAATACCTACAGCTTCCACGCGATGTCGCCAGTACTGTCAATTGATTTTAATTATTATTAATAATAATTAATTATTTAATTTTATGAATCCTTGGTGAAATGAGGAATAGGCACTTCCTGTCTTCGGGTACACCGGAGGAAGTTATGAAAGAGAGAATGTGGACCATGATTTCAAAACGTGCTGCTATTGAATACAGATCGCCCCGTGATCAATTTGATCGATTATTAATGTTTACTAATACCTAAAGTTGGATTACAAAAGTAGGTTGAAGTGTTTTGTCAAAGTTTATAGGGAACTTTTTTAATTTAAAAAAACAACGTTGCGTTTTGGAACGGTGCTTTTTCATGGATCAGACGGGCTTCATAAATGGACATTTTGGGTATACATGGACGGATTTAATCGAAAAAAAGACCCAATTGTGATGTTTATGGGACATATAGGAGTGCCAACAAAGAAGCTCGTCAAAGGTAATGAATGTTTTATATTTTATTTCTGCGTTTTGTGTAGCGCCGGCTACGCTAATTATTTTGTTTACGTCCCCTTTGGGTATTTCGGGGGTTGCATGCTATCAGATAATAGCTTCTCATGCTTTCGCCAAAAATCATTTTAAAAATCTGACATGTTGGCTAGATTCACAACGAGTGTAGCTTTAATTGAGTACCCTGCATGTGTATTTTAATGAAAGTTTGAGTTGTATCGAGTACCGCTGATGTTGATCCCTGTACAGGGACAGCAGCTGTAAAAGGATTTATAATTATATAATAGTGAAGACATCAAAACTATGAAATAGCACATATGGAATAATGTAGTAACCAAAAACATGTTAAACAAATTCTTTAACCAGATTCTTCAAAGTAGCCACCCTTTGCCTTGATGACAGCTTTGCACACTCTTGGCATTCTCTGAACCAGCTTCATGAGGAATGCTTTTCCAAAAGTCTTGAAGGAGTTCCCACATATACTGAGCACTTGTTGGCTGAGTTTTCTTCACTCTGCGGTCCAAATCATCGCAAACCATCTCAATTGGGTTGAGGTTAGGGCTGTTGCGGTGACCATATTACCGCCACACCGACGGTCACGAGTCATGAAGGCAGTCAAATTCCACATGACGGTTTAGTCATGGTAATTAGGCTTCTCCAGCTGTGATTCTGCTGCCGGTCATTAGTAGCGTACCAAACCTACTAACTGCCTGGTATTCAGCCCTCTATTGTCCCTCTAATCACTCTGACATCAATGCAAATGTATTCGAAAATCCAATCAAACACTCCATGAGAGCCCATGTTGCACAATATTTCTATAGGCTATGCAGAGTGATGTCCGCTAATAAAAATAGGAGGATCCCATCAGCTTTCTATAGGCTAGGCCTACCATATTTATTTCTCAACTTTCCTCATTTTAAGCACATAGCCTACCTGGCTGGCATGAAAATAAACCACAGGGAAAAGCGTCCTCCTGTCGCTATTTAATTTCATAGATGACATGTATTCTTTCCCGCTGACCCTGTTTCGATACAGGTGCATGATAATGGTCCATTCTAAATCAAAACAAATGTCACCATATTATTGAGTATGTGTAAAGACAAGATTAAGTCAAGAATAGTCTGATGTGTGACAATATTAACCTATCACTTGTGAATTATATATTATCACTTTAGAATGATGCCCAGCAAAAGAAACAATGCCTTTTCAATCATAGTCACACACCTCATGTAGCCTAGCCCATAGGCCTATATGTTTTAATAAGGTTTTTATCACAACAAAAGTGTCCAAATAACTTAAAATTAAGCACATTAATCTGCTTTACAAGGGGTGTAGAGTCTAACTGGCATGTATTCGTAGCGTGTGAGTTTCAAGTATGGAGAAGATAAATGTTTTAATTTTATTTCTCGCACTGAATAGTATAGGTTTGCACTATTGGGGATTGTAGATTGACATAGGATAGTGCTTTTTCTGTTCGTTAGGCATACTCTTCTTGTTGGCTGACAAAGTAAATGTGAAAGTTTCTTCCAATATCTTCAATATGCACCTCGGAAATGGATAAGGACGCATGCAGGTGCATCCCCGATGTCTGTCTTAACTTGTAGCCTGTGAGAAAGACCCGTGACAGAGAGCCATGTGAGTGAGAGACGCTTCATATTGCGACGCACACTCAGGGAGAAGGGCACCACGCAGCACTCCGGGCTGTAAAAGGCATGAATTTTTTATGGTGCATTACTGCCACAAAGGGTATGCCGCTGTGAAATTTGAGGCATTATCTATTGCTATCTAGAGACTATTGGAGTGTGTAAAGCCTGCGCAAAAAAAATAAAAAAGCGGAGCTCATGCCTTTTCAAGCGACTTTTTTCAAATCATCATTAGTCTGATGCAGGACAAAGTATTTGTCACACCCTTGATCTGTTTCACTTGTATTCGTACTTGTCTCCATCCCCCACCAGGTGTCTCCAATCTCCCCTCATTGTCCCCTGTGTATTTATACCTGCATTTTCTGTTTGTCTGTTGCCAGTTCATCTTGTCCCATCAAGTCCCACCAGCATGTTCCTGTGTTTCTTGTGCTCTAGTTTTAGTTTTTCCTAGTCTTCCCAGGTCTGACCTTTCTGCCTATCCTGACCCTGATCCTGCCTGCCGTCCTGTACCTGCCTGAATCTGATTTGGATTACGACTCTTTGCCTGCCTTGACTTACCTTTTGCCTGTCCCTTGTACTTTAATAAACTCTGAGACTCGTCCTATCCGCCTCCTGTGTCTGAGCTGTGATAGTACGAACTGGCCATGACTGACCCAGCAGACTCGGACCAGCTCCGCAATGCTGTCTCCTCCCAAGGAGCCACCATTGGAAGACATGAGGAGTTACTGCAAAGCCTTATGGAGGGCAGAATGACATGACCATGCATGCAATACATTCCTGGAGCAATTCCGCGGATTCCTTACTAGGCAGCAAGCCACAACCGTAATCCCCCAGACTCTCAGCAACCCTGCCACCAGCAACGCTTCTTCCAAGCCTACCTTGGTGTCCCGAGAACCTCACTTACCACCTCTGGATTGCTACGCTGAAGATACTGGATCCTGCCAGGCTTTTCTCTTCCAGTGTCCCTCATCTTCGAGCTGCAGCCTTTTTCGTTCCCCTCGAACCGCTCAAAAATAGCGTACCTCATAACGTTGATGTCCGGGATGGCACTCGCCTGGGCTACGGCGGTTTGGGAGCAACAGTCCACTGTTTGCCTCAGTCTGGAGGAGTTTGTGGCGGAGGTACGAAAAGTGTTAGATTCTCCATTGTCCAGGAGAGAGGCTGCTCGTACACTGCTCCATCTACATCAAGACTCACACATAGTGTGGCAGACTACGCGGTGGATGATCGCACGTTGGCGGCTGGAAGACAGCCTTTAACACGGCTGGCGGGCACTATGAGTACTTGGTTATGCCTTTCAGGACTGACCAACACTCCCGCTATGTTCCAGGCCCTGGTCAACGATATGCTTCGGCACATGCTGAAGCGTTGTTTGTTTGTCTACCTCGACGATATCCTTGTCTTTTCCCATTAAGCTCAAGAGCAGGTCCGACAGATCCTTCAGCGACTCCTGGAGAAGCAGCTCTTCATTCAAGCGGAGAAGTGTGAATTCCATCGCTTCATCAACTCCTTCCTAGGATACGTCATCACTGTAGGACATATACAGATAGATCCAGACAAGGTGAGAGCTGTGGTCGATTGGACTCAACCCACATCCAGAATGCAACTGAAGCGTTTCCTTGGATTTGCTCACTTCTACTGCTACTTCATCTGGGGTTACAGCACCCTAGCTTTCCCCCTCTCAGCACTCACTTCTCCCAAGTCTCCGTTCATGTGGTCTCAAGCAGCTGACCAGGCGTTCTCTGACCTCAAACATCGATTCACTACAGCCCCCATCTTAATTCATCCAGACCCCTCCCGTCAGTTTGTGGTGGAGGTCGAAGCCTGGGATGTTGAAGTGGGGGCTGTCCTGTGCCAGTGTTCTACCTAGGATCAAAAGCTGCACCCCAGCACTTTTCTCTCCAATAGTCTTACACCTGCTGAAAGGAACTATGATGTGGGGAATAGAGAACTGCTCGCTGTCAAGGTGACGTTGGAGGAGTGGAGGCACTGGTTGGAGGGGGCGGAACACCCATTCTTACTGTGGACTGACCATAACAACCTGGAATATCTCCGCACCGCCATTCTACTCAACCCTAGGCAGGCTCATTGGGCCCTGTTATTTACCCGTTTCAATTTAACTTTCTTCTACCACCCGGGGTCCAAGAATGTGAAACCTGACGCACTTTCACATTTGTTTAGCCCCGCTACTACTCCGTCTGACTCCGAGACCATCCTCCTTACCTCCTGTCTAGCGGCTGCACTCGTCTGTGGTATAGAGAGCCTGGTCCATATTGTGCAGCCGGACGCCCGTAACACACTTCCCGGCTCGGCCACTGGTCTCTTGCTCTTCGAATGATCCCCTGCTCTTCCCTGAGCAAGAAGAAGTTAGCATACCCGCTGCCGAGATGTTCGTCCACCGCTGTCGCCGTACCTGGAAGAGAGCCCAGGCCGCTCTTCTGAAGACCACATTCAGGTATCAGCCACAGGCTGATCGCCACCGGATCCCTGCTCCCCGCTATTGGCACGAGCAGAGTGTATGGCTTTCCACTTGGGACCTGCCCCTCCGGGTGGAGTCCTGTAAACTTCCCTCCTTTTCATCGGTCCTTTCCCCATCTCAAAAATCCTTAGCCCCTCTGCTGTTCATCTTCTGTTGCCCCACACCGTCTGTATACATCCCACTTTTCATGTGTCTAGGATTAACTTGTTATTAGCAGGTGGGACGGTAACTTCTTTATATCCATAAAAACTCATTTTAGCTGACAAGCTTTAGTCAATAATCCACCCAGTTTCCCTCCTTCCAAATGCATACAAAATGAATCCCAAACGTTACTAATAAACTTTTCCAAACAAGTCAAACAACGTTTATAATCAAACCTTAGGTACCTTAATACTAAAATAAACGAAAAAAATTAAGAAGGAGAATCGTTATTGTCTTTACCAGCGAAGAATTCCAACGAACGGGCTCACTTCCACGTGCTTGAAAACACTACAGCCGAAATGGGAGCCACCTAGAAAAACTACAATGTATGGCTCATTTTTCCAAAAATAAGCCCGAAACTCTTTCTAAAGACTTCTAGTGGAAGCCCTAAGAACTGCAATCTGGGAGGTCTTGGCCTTATAATAAAAGTGATAGCCATTAAAAATAGTGGTAGACTGGGGATGGTTTGTCCTCGGGTTTCGCCTGCCATATCAGTTCTGTCATACTCACAGACGTAATTTGGACAGTTGTAGAAACATTATAATGTTTTCTATCCAGATCTACCAATTGTATGCATATCCCAGCTTCTGGGCCTGAGTAACAGGCAGTTTACTTTGGGAACCCTTTTCCCTGAACATCAAAATACTGCCGCCCCCTACCCAAGAGAGGTTAAACATCTGTCTCACAGCCCTTTGTCTCCTGTTTCCAGGCCCACCACTCTCCCTCCTCTCTAGTATTTGTTTTAACTAGTCTTCCCAGTTCTGACCTTTCTGCCTGTCCTGACCCTGATCCTGCCTGCTGTCCTGTACCTGCCTGACTCTGATTTGGATTGCGACTCTTTGCCTGCCTTGACCTACCGATTGCCTGCCGTCCTGTTCCTGCCTGACTCTGATTTGTTTTTTTGATTCTTTGCCTGCCTTGACTTACCTTTTGCCTGCCCCTTGTACTATAATAAACTAAAGAAAAACTAACAGATCTGTGAGAGCCGGAATTCTTACTGGTTGGTAGGTGATCAAATACTTATGTCATGCAATAAAATGCTAATTAATTTCCTTTTGAGGGCATGGCAGATTTACGCCCCCTTTGGAGAAATTGGGTACCCCTAGTAAACTGAAAAAAAATATATAAAAAATTGCTAATATATGCATATAATAATTATTATTGGATAGAAAACACTCTAAAGCTTCTAAAACCGTTGGAATTATGTCTGTAAGTATAGCAGAACTCACAGGGCATGCATTCTTCCAAACTAGTTTTTGTGGCCATGAAAGTTGGAGCAACTTTGACGTCATGGCCCCCACCCTTCCCGACCACTTATGGATCTGGGGACACTTTCCATCTCTTCCACTAGATGTCCTCTTTCTTTGGAGCGTTCAATCGTTCAAATCGCGCGAGAATTGGCCCTATAGGAGTGATTGGAGTAAGTGTCGCGATAAAAAAACCTGTGCGTTAGGGCGCGAATTGGTCACAGCCATTCCTTTGTTCCAGCACTCCTGGGAAGAGCAAACGATGCCCGGTTGAATTGAAGTTTGTTTTGCACGTCTAAAACATCATAAAGCTTGCTTCTGCACTTAGTTTGACCTGTTTAGTCGACATATAATGTGTAATTTTGAAGTTTTGATGCGCAACTTATCCGGACCGGAGGACGTTTTGGGTGCATTTCAGCTGATGTTATTAGCAGTAGCTAATACAAAGACGCAAGACTTGAAACCAAACGATGTATTGGGTAAGTATGAACCCTTCCAGAACATTCTGAACGAAGACCATCGAAGGTAAGGGAATATTTATGCTTAAATCTGTGTTTCTGTTGACTCCAACATTACGTGGAAATGTAGCTTGGAACTGAGCGCTGCCTCAGCATATGAAATAGTGTGCGATTTCTGTAACGTTAAAAATAAATCTAACACAGCGGTTGCATAAAGAAGCAGTGTATCTTTCTAACTATATGTAGAACATGTATATTTAGCCAAAGTTTATGATGTCTATTTACGTTATCTTGCCGAGCTACCTAGATTTCCTGCGGGCATTTTTGAGTAATTTCTGAACATGAGTACACTGTAAATGGACATTTATGGATATATATGGCATATTATTGAAAAAAAAAAAATGTACTGTGTAACATGTCCTGTCACTGTCATCTGATGAAGATTTTCAAAAGGTTAGTGAGCGATTTATTTTTTAATCCTGCTTTTATAATTTTATATTTTCTGGGACAAAATGGCTGCCGCTTGTCTTTGTTTCGGTGGTGGTCTAATATAAATGTGTGGTGTGTTTTCGCCGTAAAACATTTTAAAAATCTGACATGCTGGGTAGATGAACAAGGTGTTTATCTTTCATTTGAGCTATTGGACTTGTTAATGTGTGGAGGTTAAATATTTTTAAGAATATTTTTGCGTTCCATGCGCCACCGTTTGAGCTGAACGGGGGGGAGGGTGTTCCTCCAGAGGAACTCCTGGCATCAACAGGTTTTAAAAATCATACAATGTGATTTTCTGGATTTTTGTTATAGATTCCGTCTCTCACAGTTGAAGTGTACCTATGATAAAAATTACAGACCTCTACATGCTTTCTAAGTAGGAAAACCTGCAAAATCGTCAGTGTACCAAATACTTGTTCTCCCCACGGTATGTATTCTTCAGCTTTGTTCAATTGTATTCTAACAATAAAATAATATACAATAATGCCATGGAATTATAAGCAAATCTTGTCTGCTAAATGAACTAGTGTGATTTATTGTGAAGGTGTAGACTACAGTGGCTTGCGAAAGTATCTTCCCCTTTGCATTTTTCCTATTTTGTTGCCTTACAACCTGGAATTGAATTTATTGGGGGGGGGGGGGGGGGGAGGTTGTATAATTTGATTTACACAACAAAACATAATTTGATTTACCTAGGCCATTGCAAGACATTTAAATGTTTCCCCTTAAACCACTCGGGTGTTGCTTTAGCAGTATGCTTAGGGTCATTGTCCTGCTCGAAGTTGAACCTCCGTCCCAATCTCAATTCTCTGGAAGATTGAAACAGATTTCCCTTCAAGAATTTCCCTGTTTTTAGCGCAGTCCATCATTCCTTCAATTCTGATCAGTGCCCAAGTCCCTGCCGATTAAAAACATTCTCACAGTGAAGCATAGTGATGGCAGCATGATGCTGTGGGGATGTTTTGGGGATGGTATTCTCGGGGTGACGCGAGGTGTTGGGTTTGCACCATACATGGCGTTTTCCTTGATGGTAAAAAAGCTCAATTTTCGTCTCATCTGACCAGAGTACCTTCTTATGGGGAGTCTGCCATATGCCTTTTGGTGAACACCAAACATGTTTGCTTATTTTTTTTCTTTAAGAATTTTTTTATGGCCACTCTTCCATAAAGCCCAGTTCTGTGGAGTGTATGGCTTAATGTGGTCCCATGGACAGATACTCCAATCTCCGCTGTGGAGTTTTGCAGCTCCTTCAGGGTTATCTCTGGTCTCTTTGTTGCCTCAGATTAATGCCCTCCTTGCCTGGTCTGTGAGTTTTGGTGGGCGGCCCTCTCTTGGCAGGTTTGTTGTGTTGTATTTTTTGCTTCCTTGTATTTTGTATGTAACTAGGCCTATGTTTTTTAAAAAACTTTTCTTAGGTCTTTGCAGAAAATTGTGATTTAATTGCCCCCCATCTATCTTCAGAGTTCGTACTGTTAGGTGACCCAAACTGGGATATGCTTAACACCCCGACCATCCTACAATCTAAGCTAGATGCCCTCAATCTCACACAAATTATCAAGGAATCTACCAGGTACAACCCCAAATCCGGAAACACGGGCACGCTCATAGATATCATCCTGACCAACCTGCCCTCTAAATACACCTCTGCTGTCTTCAACCAGGATCTCAGTGATCACTGCCTCATTGACTGCGTCCGTAATGGGTCCGCGGTCAAACGACTAACCCTCATCACTGTCAAACACTCCCTAAAACACTTCAGCGAGCAGGACTTCATAATCTACCTGGCCACTGTATCCTGGAAGGATACTGACCTCATTCCGTCAGTAGTGGATGCCTGGTTAGTCTTTAAAAGTGCTTTCCTCACCATCTCAAATAAGCATGCCACATTCAAAAAATGTAGAACTAAGAACAGATATAGCCCAGATATAGCAGATATAGCCCTTGACTGCTCTTGACCAGCACAAAACACCCTGTGGCCTATTGCATTAGCAACGAATAGCCCCTGCGATATGCAACCTTTCAGGGAAGTTAGGAACCAATAGACACAGTAAGTTAGAAAAGCAGAGGCTAGCTCGTTCAAACATACATTTGCATCCTGTGGCACAAATTCCAAATGTTTTGGGACACTGTAAAGTCCATGGGGAATAAGAGTACCTCCTCACAGCTGCCGACTGCACTGAGGCTAGGAAACACTGTCACCACCGATATATCCACTATAGACGATAATTTCAACAAGCATTTTTCTATGACTGGCCATGCTTTCCACCTGGCTACCCTTATCCCGGCCAACAACTCTGCACCCCCCGCAGCACCACTTCTCCTTCACCCAAATCCAGATAGCTGATGTTCTGACAGAGTTGCAAAATCTGGACCCCCACAAATCAGCTGGGCTAGACAATCTGGACCATCTCTTTCTAAACTTATCTGCCACAATTGTTGCAACCCCTATTACTAGCCTGTTCAACCTCTCTTTCGTGTCGTCTGAGATCCCTAAAGATTGTTCTTCAAAGAGGGAGACACACTAGACCCAAACTGTTATAGAACTATATCCACCTGCCCTGCCTTTTGAGCACTAAGTTAACAAACAGATCACAGACCATTTCTGCTTTGGTTTCTGAGCTGGTCATGGGTGCACCTCAGCCACGCTCAAGGTCCTAAACGATATCATAACAATGGACAATAAAAGACAGTACTGTGCAGCCGTCTTCATCGACCTGGCCAAGGCTTTCAACTCTGTCAATCCCGGCATTCTTATCGTAGACTCAACACCCTTGGTTTCTCAAATAACTGCCTCACCTAGTTCACCAACTGCATCTCAGATAGGGTTCAGTGAGTCAATGGGGGTGCCACAGGGTTCAATTCTCGGGCCAACTCTTTTCTCTGTATATATCAATGATGTCGCTCTTGCGGCTGGTGATTCTCTGAAACCATTCTGTACACTTCCGGCCCTTCTTTGGACTGTGTTAACACTGGAGTGATAGATGTGCAGGTAGAGATACTGGGGTGCAAAAGAGCAAAAATAAATAACAATATGGGGATGTGGTAGTTCGGTGGGCAATTTACAGATGGGCTCTGTACAGGTGCAGTGATCAGTAAGCTGCTCTGACAGCTGATGCTTAAAGTTAGTGAGGGAGATATAAATCTCCAGCTTCAGTAATTTTTGCAATTCGTTCCAGTCATTGGCAGCAGAAAACTGGAAGGAAAGGCAGCCAAAGCAGGAGTCAGCTTTGGGGATGACCAGTGAAATATACCTGTTGGAGCGCACGCTACGGCTGGGTGTTGCTATGGTGACCAGTGAGCTGAGATAAGGCGGAGCTTTACCTAGCAAAGTGTAACAGTGTCTAGGTTTGTTGTCTGAGTCAGGCGCAGGACACAGGTTTGAGGAAAAACACAAAAGTCTTTACTTAAAATATTAATACAAAAACAGAATATCTCCAACAAGGAAACATCACGTCATGACAAAACCCTCCAACACACGGTAACACAAAACATTCATGGACAAAACAGGAAGGTAGACGAGAGGTTAAATAAGGAACATAATAAGGGAATAGAAATCAGGTGTGCGTAATCAAAACAAAACAAAAGGAAACATTGATCGGTGATGACTAGAAAGCCGGTGACGTTGACCGCCGAACGCCGCCCGAACAAGGAGAGGAGCCGACCTCAGCCGAAGTCGTGACACAAAGACTTATAGATGACCTGGAGTCAGTGGGTTTGGCGACGAATATGAAGTGAGGGCCAGTCAACAAGAGCATAAAGGTCGCAGTGGTGGGTAGTATATGGGGCTTTGGTGACAAAACGGATGGTACTGTGATAGACTACATCTAATTTGCTGAGTAGAGTGTTGGAGGCTGTTTTGTAAATGACATCGCCAAAGTCAAGGATTGGTAGGAGAGTCCGTTTTAAGAGGGTATGTTTAGCAGCATGAGTGAAGGAGGCTTTGTTGTGATATAGGAATCTGATTCTAGATGTACTTTTGGATTGGAGATGCTTAATGTGAGTCTGGAAGGATTGTTTACAGTCTAACCAGACACCTAGGTATTTGTAGTTGTCCACATATTCTAAGTCAGAACCGTCCAGAGTAGTGATCCTAGTCGGGCTGGCGGGTGCGGGCAGCGATCGGTTGCAGAGCATGCATTTAGTTTTACTAGCATTTAAGAGCAGTTGGAGGCCACGGAAGAAGTGTTGTATGGCATTGAAGCTCGTGTGGAGGTTTGTTAATGCTAAATTGTAATTATTTCACCACTATGGCCTATTTATTGCCTTACCTCCCTAATCTTACTACATTTGCACACATCGTATATAGATTATTCTATTGTGTTATTGACTGTACGTTTGTTTATCCCATGTGTAACTCTGTTTTGTTGTTTTTGTCGCGCTGCTTTGCTTTCTTGGCCTGGTCGCAGTAGTAAATGAGAACTTGTTCCCTACTGGCTTACCTGGTTAAAAAAGGTTAAATAAAAATATTTAAAAAAATAGAATGTATTCTCAGTCAACTCACATTATTAAATAAAAATTAAATATACTATATATTGGAATCGCGGATGTTGATTTTGGGAGGCCGCCAATACAGAAAAGGGAACAACCACTTTTTTTGTTAGTTAACTTCAATGAATCACGATCCACCATAGCATGTCAACAATGACAACGGCTGGCTACTGTTTAAGTGATAGTTTGACGGTCAAATCTGTGTATTGGTGTGTGGCCAGCAACTTTTATAGAGAGACCGCAACTAATTATTCATGCTATTTGAGAAAGAAATGTATAGCGTTCTAAGTCCTGCGACCCCAGCGCTTATGACAAAATTAACAGTACAAAACCGAAGGTATTGATCTGTTTTAAGCAATTGATCTTGTCATCATGTTTACTATAAAATTTTCACATTCTCAATCTCAGTTAAAAAGGATGTGTAATTCCCCCCAATTCGATGGGGTCAGCTTTTACAATGTAGTAGCACATACTGTCCACATCATGGAAAGTAGCATAATATAAATTAATTAGACATAGAAAATGTATATAATATCTTAATTTAGGATGACCGTAAATGTAGTAAACTCAGATTTCTCCAATAATAACATATATTTCTTACTAGTTTAACCATTAAGAAATGTAAAATAAATTCTTAAGCACAATTTAACTGGGTGCTCTAGAAAGAGCTCGCATTGTGACTTTGTAGCAGCCATTTGTTTGTCGCAACTTTCCTCGTTTTGGATCACTGTAACCAACAAACATGTCCCCTGTACCTCTCCTTTGAGAATGAAAAAAAATATGTTTCAAGGGATATGTATACTTTCAGAAGGCACTGTAGCACCAGGTTATTGCTAGTTACTCATTCTAATACCGACTGAACCTCCATGTTAACCCTCCTACTGTGTTCCGGTCGTACCGATTTACAAGTTTTTTCTCTGAAATATGTATTTGATTTAATCTGATTGTCATAAGGTTCCATGACTTTGTCCATACAGGGCATTTGAACACACAAAATACATTTTCATTACATTTTGGGTGTTTTATTTAACTTTTGTACACCTGTGGTGTTCCTGGTCAAAAATGACTGGTCATTAGAAATTAATGGGTGAGGCGACAATTAGCGATTAAAATTGATTTCAGGCACATTCATCAGATGGACACACTTCCTCCCCCAGACCCCCACATGCATGTGTATTTGAGCACACACACACACACCTACCTCACTCCCCTTCTTGGCTTCCATAGCAACCTTTCCCCAATAGAATCTTTCCCCCACCGGAACCACACCTGTTGGCATACTTACAAACAATCGCATCATTGTTTCAATAATACATGGAACTTTTCTCGCAGTTCTGGTATGTAAAAGCTTTTTTGAGGCCTTGCTCACAATTCATCCTCTGGCAGCACAATAACCAAACGATATACTGTATGTGAGGCTCTTGATCATGACACTGGTGAGGAGGAGAGAGGCCAGGAAACTGACAGTGAAGATTCATTAGAGTAGGAAGTGTCAGAAGTTGAAGACAACACAGAATATGATCTAGACAAAGAGACAACCGATGTGGAACAATCCATTGATGAAGAAGAGGGCCCTGCTGAGTTTGTTGCTACATTCCGGTCAAAGAATGGGAATTTGTCCTGGTCTTCATCCCCACCTGAGAGGAGAGGTCGGCTGTCGGCTGAAAATGCTATAAGGATGACCCCAGGGCCAAGGAGATATGCCATATCCTGGGTTGATGATATACAGTTGAAGTTGGAAGTTTGGAAGAACTGTTTGGCCATAATGACCATTGTTATGTTTGGAGGAAAAAGGGGGAGGCTTGCAAGCCGTAAAACTCCATCCCAACAGTGAAGAACGGGGGTGGCAGCGTCATGTTGTTGGGGGTGCTTTGCTGCAGGAGGGACTGGTGCACTTCACAAGATAGATGGCATCATGAGGAAGAAAAATTGTGGATATTGTTACGTTCGTCGATGGAAGAATCGGACCAAGGTGCAGCGAGGTAGGCGTACATTTTAAATTATTAAATGAACACTGAAAAAACACCAAAACTAAACTTAACGTCTAGTAGGGATAAACAGCACAGTACCAAAAACAGGATCCCACAAACTACAGGTGGAAAAAGGCTGCCTAAGTATGATCCCCAATCAGAACCATAACCGGCCAACAAAGAAATAGAAAACATAGATTGCTCACCCTAGTCACACCCTGACCTAACCAAATAGAGAATTAACTTCTTGATGCACCCATCCCGTTAGCGGGATCATTTTCATCAACATCCGCTGAATTGCAGAGCGCCAAATTCAAATTAAATTACTAAAAATTATTTAATTTCATGAAATCACAAGTGCAATATAGCAAAACACAGCTTAGCTTGTTGTTAACCACCTGGCGTGTCAGATTTAAAAAAAAACTTTTGGCGAAAGTCTACCGAGCGTTTATGTAAGGACATCTCTCTCAGCAGACAAAACATTACAAACAGCTAGCAGCCAAGTAGATTGGTCACAAAAGTCAGAAAAGCAATAAAATGAATTGCTTACTTTTGATGATCTTCGGATGTTTGCACTCACGAGACTCCCAGTTACACACTAAATGTTCCTTTTGTTTGATAAAGATAATTTTTATATCCAAAAACCTCAATTTGGTTGGCGCGTTATGTTCAGAAATCAACAGGCTCGAGCGATCACGACCGGGCAGACGAAAATTCCAAATTGTAAACACTGCTGGCATCCAGCCATCCAATGCAGCGATGCGATCTTTCTCGCTCATTTTTCAAAATAAAAGCCTGAAAATATGTCTAAAGACTTTTCACACCATGTGTAAGTCATAGGAAAATGAATCTGGTTGATATCCCTTTAAATGGAGGGAAGGCATGCAATGGAACAGGGAGCTTTCAAAATAAGAGGCAATATCAGTTATGTTATACTCACAGACAATATTTTGAGAGTTTTGGAAACTTGAGTGTTTTCTATCCTAATCTGACAATTACAGTGGGGCAAAAAAGTGTTTAGTCAGCCACCAATTGTGCAAGTTCTCCCACTTAAAAAGATGAGAGAGGCCTGTAATTTTCATCATAGGTACACTTCAACTATGATAGACAAAATGAGGGATAAAAATCCAGAAAATCACATTGTAGGATTTTTTATTTATTTTTTTGCAAATTATGGTGGAAAATAAGTATTTGGACAATAACAAAAGTTTATCAATACTTGCACTGAAGTCTAATAAAACAGATCACACAATCTTCGTATTATCAACTGATGAAAGCTTACTGTTCCCTTTAACGTGCTAGAAAGCTAAATTCAATGTTAAATGGCTCTTTTTAGATCAAAAGTTTAACTGTTGTTTGTTGTTGTTATTGTTGTTTTCCGCAGGTGACCACTCTGCATCATGGAAAGTACTTTGCCATGAAGCGGGTCAGTAAGAAACACATTGTTGCCAAGCGACAGGAGGAGCACGTCCTGTTTGAGAAGAGGATCCTCAAAGCCATCAAGAGTGACTTCATTGTCAGGTGATTGTGGGGTGCTAGGTGACCGCTGACCTCTAACCTTTAATTAACATCCAAGCATCATTATTTAAGCTCACACTTAAATCCTCTTTCTTCCCTTGTAAATCGATGGCTTTCATTGGTCACTTAAAGTATCATGAAATATAAAGAAAAATCAGCAGACACTGCTGTAGCCCTCAAAGTTTCAGGAGGACTGAGGATACTGTACCAACTTTAATCCTGTTGTTTTCTCTCTCTTGATGTTCAGGCTCCATTCTGCCTTCAAAGACACTCGCTACATCTACATGATTATGGAGTTCTGTGTAGGAGGGGAGATCTGGACCAAGCTGAAAGAAGTGTGAGGAAACAGTGCTGACTAAGGGCGTTTTCACACACAGTTTTGAGCTATAGAATCAGAGTTTGACTATTTTGTTACATTGTATTTTTTTTCATTTGATTCCATTGGTTTCACATTGCCAAATGTCAAATGAACAAAAATGTCTAAACAAAACCACATGTCCATGCAAGTAATTTGCTATTTAACAAACATTCTCCATTTATGATTATGATGAAGCGTCACTTGTGTGTCCCAATCGTCATATTACTTTTGCTTTGGTTTTCCAACAAATTGCGGAGCATCGGATACACTCATAAATGCGTTGCTACTCACAGAATGTTTCAGAGATCTGAAGTTATGATGCTGTGTGCATTTCATAAGATGCTGGGAGTTCAACAACCAATAATAATGTGCGACTCTGGTTATTTTCCTGTGTTTGGTCTGAAACACACCACGGTACGAATTAAATCGGACCAAGACCGTTTTTGAATGAACCATGATGCACTGTTTAGTGCGCTCCCAAGTGCCGAACTAAGGGGGTGAATGCACCAGTTTGGAAAAAAGCAACCTAACCATTTTGGAGTGAAATCCCCCTAAGTCTTCTCATTCAGATAAACACAACTGAGGTTGTGGATTCTTCAAGACATTTAATTAAGATCAAAATTGTATTATCTGCATTGTCTCTGTTTTTTACAGTGGGCGATTTGATGAGCCCATTGCCGTATTCTGCGCTGCCTGTGTAGTGGAGGCCTACGCCTACCTCCATAAAAAGGGCATCATGTACAGAGACCTCAAGCCTGAGAATCTGATGCTGGATGCCAAGGGCTACGTTAAACTGGTAGGTGCTACATTACGCTTTCCCTCTTTCACTGCTTCAACCTCGTGTACTTTTTATCTCTTATCACATGTTTCTGTGTACGTGCTTTCTAATCTCGGCATCCAGAAGTAAATCTTGCTTGCATGTGAACTGTCCAGCTATGAACGTTAATATATATCACAAGAGACTATGTACTTGCGACGCCAAATAGTTAATGCATTCATAACTCTGTTTGGATATGTGTGGGGGTTTGAATGTGTGTGTTTTTACACCTAGGTGGACTTTGGCTTTGCTAAGGAGTTAGTGCACGGTAATAAGACCTACTCATTCTGTGGTACTCCAGAATACATGGCCCCAGAAATCATCCAGAACCAGGGACATGACTTTGCTGCTGACTTCTGGTCCCTGGGCATCCTAGTCTATGAGCTGCTGGTGGGGAGGTACTGTACACATCCACACAGAAAGATTTAAAGCAGCTAGATATTTCAGTTAACAATTCTTCATTTTTGTAAAGTATTATCTAAAATACTGTTTTACCTTTCAGCCCTCCATTCTCCAGTTCCGAGCCCGCGAAGATCTACCCTAAAATTTTGGACGGGGTGCTCAAGTTCCCACCTTACATGGGCGAGGGGGCCAAGTCCCTCATCAGTAAACTGTGCAGGTGAGAGATGGGCCACCCTATGTTCTGGGGTGTTAGGTGCTGTTCTAACTATGTCTCAGTTAAGTGTAAGTGTTTTGATTGGTTATTGATGTTGTGTTATGGCCCATAGGCCTCGACCGGGTCAGAGGCTGGGAAACACCAAGAATGGGATTAAAGATGTACGCCACCACAGGTAACAATGATGACCCAACCGTCCAGTGTGTATGACCCATTATTTGGTCTCTCTCTCTCTCTGAGGACTCTCACCCGCTCCCCATTTCCTGTGTTCCACTCTAGGTGGTTCAGCAGTATGAACTGGCACAAGCTGCGTGTGGGCCAGGTGGAGGCTCCTACAATCAGACTCATACGCAAGGTCAGTCTAGCCACAGCAGGTAACTTTAAAAGGTGTCCTTCGAAGGATTTATAAATGGGTATGAATACTTTATCATTTTTAGGGACATTAGTTTGTACACTCTATGGTCTATAACGGCTATTCCCAAACTGGGGTATGTGCACCCCCAGGTGTAAGCACAATCCGCCGGGGTATGCCAAATAAAAATGTGGTTGATATTTTCAAATAGTCAATTCAGATTTGTTTTTCTCGCCTGAGTAGCCTCGTTTCACTGCCAAAAAAATTAAAATTAAACCACCTAGGTCAAATATGTAGCCTAGTCAAGTAATTAACATCCAATCACATTGCGGCAGGGTAGCCTAGTGGTTAGATCGTTGGACTAGTAACCGAAAGGTTGCAAGTTCAAATCAAAGTCCAAGCTGACAAGGTAAACATCTGTTGTTCAGCCCCTGTTAACCCAAGGCTGTCATTGAAAATAAGAATTGCTTGCCTAGTTAAATAAAAGGTTAAAACATTAACTGTTACTCTCTCGTGGGAATTCCAATAACGGTCTGTATGTAGCCAAACGTAGATGCTGCTCATTCTGGATAAATGGTCCAAAAAAGTAAGGCATGCCTATATAGAGAAAGATACCAACTGTACTGGTAGTACTAGTACTACACCATCATCACTGGAGGCTCCGTGCCATGGATCCTCACTGGAGGCTCCAGGCCATGGATCATCACTGGAGGCTTTGTACCATCCATGGATCATTACTGGAGGCTTCGGGCCATGGATCATCACTGGAGGCTTCGTGCCATGGATCATCACTGGAGTGAGGATAAGTATAGGCAGCCTGGTGCGTGGAGCTGCCACAGGGCTTACCAGGCTGGGGAGACATACTGGAGGCAGGATATCCTGGGCCGTAGAGATGCACTGGCGGCCAGATGTGCTGTGCCGCACCATCCGTCCTGGCTGGATGCCCACTCTAGCCTTGCCGATGCGGCGCAGTACCACACTCCCTGCGGTAAGCACAAGGAGTTAGCTCAGGTCTCCAACCTGACTTAGCCAATCTCCTTGTGTGCCTCCCCAATTTTTTGGGGGGGGGGCTGCCTCTCGTGCCTGCTCCGCTGTGCCAACTCCTCGTATTGTCGCCGCTCTGCTTTCGCCGCCTCTTTCTCCTCCCTTGGACACCGATACTCTCCAGCCTATGCCCAGGGTCCCTTACCTTCCAAGATCTCCTCCCATGTCCTCCAGGAAATGCTGCTCCTCCTAGCCACGCCGCGTGGTGGGTAGTTCTGTCACGAACGTCGTCAGGGAAATGACCGGACCAAGGTGCAGCGCTGTGAGCGTACATTTATTTTGATTTTGAATGTCGCCAACAAAAACAAGAAAGAACAAAAACTAACGTGACGCTTACTAGGACTATACAGGCCACTAGCAAAGTCAACTACCCACTATTAAGGTGGAAAACAGGCTGCCTAAGTATGATTCCCAATCAGAGACAACGATGGACAGCTGTCCCTTATTGAGAACCATACCCGGCCAAAACATAGAAACAGAAAACATAGAAATAAAGAAACTAGAATTCCCACCCTAGTCACACCCTGGCCTAACCAAAATAGAGAATAAAAGCCTCTCTATGGCCAGGGCGTGACAAGTAAGACTTATATAAAAGCAACAGATACCATTAATATGAAGGGGCTAGAAGAATCTTACATTTTTATTTATATACATATATTTAAATTTAACCTTTATTTTACTAGGCAAGTCAGTTAAGAACACATTCTTATGGCCTACAACGGCCAACATTGGGACTATTGTGCACCTCCCTATGGGACTCCCAATAACGACCGGTTGTGATACCGGTTGGATTCGAACCAGGAGTTTTTGCCCCTATAACACAGCCATCCACCACCGCAAGAAAGATTTTGATGCAGCGACATATGAACACCACAGCGGACTCTTACCCCTACGGTTTCCCAAAAGCCGCGAGTCATCCCAAATTTATTTTCAACAGCTGTTGTCTTTTTAGTGAAAACATTTTTCCAGCAATAGGTTTTCACACTTTATAAAGATCAAGTGACATTCATGTTACAGATTGAGTGGTAAGGGACAGTCAGAAATGTACTGGTGGGGGTGGGGACCACTAATACAAATAACTGTAGCGACCCTGTGTTTATAAATGTGGATTTTGACTTTGCCACAGCATGCTTTTGTGGCAGAGTTGATGCCATGCAGGGCTACGGGCCAGAAAGTTGAGGGTTCGCCGACCACCACGGACGGGCTCACTCTCCTGCCTGTTTCATTACACTACGATCAGAGCTGGCAGCAGACATTGATTCTGATGCCATGTTTATAATTATATAAAATATATGCAATGAATTTTTCACCAACAGATTTCTGTGCCAATGCACAAACAATAAACTAAGCATACCGTCTTCGAGCACTTTAATATTGGTTTGTGTTTTCAACACCACAAATTCGAGCAAGGGTTGCCTTCCATAGAGATATCAGAGATTGTAACATTCTCTGCTTCACGGAAAAATGGCTCTCTCTGGATATGTTGTCGGAATCGGCTCCACCACCGTGCTTTTCCATTGGAGATGTACCCACTGTGACTATTAAAACCTACCCTAACCAGAAACCGTGGATGGATGGCAGCATTCGCGCAAAACTGAAAGCGCGATCCACCTCTTTTAACCATGGAAAGAGGTCTGGAAATATGACTAAATATAAACAGTATAGTTATTCCCTCCACAAGGCAATCAAACAAGCGAAATGCCAGTACAGGAACAAGGTGGATTCGCAAATCAACTGCTTGGACACGAGACGCATGTGGCAGGGTCTACAGGAAATCAAGGACAACAAAAAGAAAACCAGCCATGTCACGGACACCAACGTCACACTTCCAGACAAACTAAACACCTTCTTTGCCCACTGAGGATAATACAGTGCCACCATGGCGGACCGCTAACAAGGACTGTGCCCCCACCTCTCCTTCACCTCTCCTTCTCCGTGGCTGATTTTAAATCAATCGTGGACTTCAGAAAACAGCAGAGGGAGCACCCTTCCTATCCACATCGACGGGACAGCAGTGGAGAAGGTGGAAAAGTTTAAGTTCCTAAGTGTACACATTACAGACAAACTGAAATGGTCCACCCACACAGACAGTGTGGTAAAGAAGGTGCACCTGCACCTCTTCAACCTCAGGAGGCTGAAGAAATTTGGCTTGTCCCCCAATACCCTGCCAACTTTTAGAGATGCACAATCGAGAGCATCCTGTCAGGCTGGTACGGCAACTGCACCGCCCTCAACCGCAAGGCTCTCCAGAGGGTGGTGCTGTCTTCACAACGCATCACCCGGGGCAAACTACCTGCCCTCCATGACACCTACAGCACCACAGGAAGGCCAAAAAGATCATCAAGGACATCAACCACCCAAGCTACTGCCTGTTCACACCGCTACCATCCAGAAGGCTAGGTCAGTACAGGTGCATCAAAGCTGGGACCGAGAGACTGAAAAACAGCTTCTATCTCAAGGCCATCAGACTGCTAAACATTCACAAACTCAGAGAGGCTGCTGCCTATATTGTGACCCAAACAATGCAACTTTAATAAATGGATCGCTAGTCACTTCATACAATGCCACTCTAAACAATAATAATGTTTACATATCTTTAATAATGTTTACATATCTTACATTACTCATATCACATGCATATACTGTATTTTATACCATCTATTGCACCTTGCCTATGCCGCTCGGCCATCGCTTATCCATATATGTTCATATTCTCATTCACCCATTTAGATGTGTGTATTAGGTTGTTGTTGGGGAATAGTTAGATTACTTGTTAGATATTTCTGCACTGTCGGAACTAGAAGCACAAGCATTTCTCTTCACTCACATTAACATCTCCCAACCATGTGTATGTGACAAGTAAAATCTGATTTGATTTGAAATAGACTATGTAAATCTGGACAAACAGAAAATACTTCCCTCCCTACCTTGTAGGCCTACCTAGTATCCAAGACTTGGCTTGACAATCTCTGAATGTCATTAAACTTTTTGTTATTTTGTAACAGATGTCTCTTTCCATTCATCAAATGGCCGTTACACAGTTTGGATTGATAGATTTTATTTGTCCTAAAAAATTCATATAAGCACATTCTGCAATGCAGATGTAGGAGAACAGTGGCTAGAAAACATTTCCTAGAAAGGCAGCAACCTAGAGAGAAACAGGTCAGGGTTTCATAGCCAATGGCAGAAGTGCAGAAACTGGATCAGCAGCACAACCAGATGGACCAGTTAGACTGGGGATGGGGACAGCCAGAGTCATCAGGCCATGGTGCTAGGGCATTTTCACTGCAACCAAGAGTAGAATTTTGTACTAATTTGAAAACAAAATGCAATTATTCATAGCATTTTGGTGTGGAAGGCTAGTCTAGGCAGGATAATTGTACAAGATCAATAGGGGAGCTTTTTGAGCTGCATGTATCATGTCTTCACTGTTCTTTTATGCATATAATGATGCACCTGGCCTCTCAGGTGGATATCAGCTATTCCTATTTGTTCCTGTGGATTCATAATGATAATTGATGCAGCTTTGAATGCTTTTATGCGTGGTATGGTCGCTACTTAGCCTACCGCAGATCTGGACAACTGATCCACCTACAACTATTGTCACTGTGTATCACGTTTCAGGAGAAGACGTAGATGCAGACAGTGTCGAAGTAACACAAGTTTATTAATAGAACAGGGGGCTGGCAAAATGAGAGGTCAAGGGCAGGAATAGATCAGTAATTCAGATCAGAGTCCAAAAGGTACAGAATGGCAGGCAGGCTCAGGGTCAGGGCAGGCAGAATGGTTAAAAACGTGAAAACTAGAAAAAGACAGGAGCAAGGGGAAAACTGCTGGTAGGCTTGATGAACAAAACTAACTGGCAACAGACAGAGAGCACTGGTATAAATACACTGGGGATAATGGGGAAGATAGGTGACACCTGGAGGGGTTGGAGACAAGCACAAAGACAGTTGAAACAGATCAGGGTGTGACACTGCGAATGGTGGATAGAGGGCAGGATAGACAGTTAGACTGGTTGACAATATTATGGTATAGTAAAAGTTAGCGTGTGGAAAAGCATAGTGCACATTAATATATGGGAGGTGCATGCAAGCAGATGAGGAAATTTGACTAGGATGGAAGAAAGTATATAAGAAATCCACAAAAGAGCTAATGTAAACCAGGGAAAAGACACACACTCCCCTGTGCCCAATAAAAAAAACACACAACCCTCCGCAAAGCATAAAAATATGTTTGATTACCCTCCCCTATTTTGGACCTCAGTAAATGTGTTTTGCCCTTAAGTACAGTGCCTTGCGAAAGTATTCGGCCCCCTTGAACTTTGCGACCTTTTGCCACATTTCAGGCTTCAAACATAAAGATATAAAACTGTATTTTTTTGTGAAGAATCAACAACAAGTGGGACACAGTCATGAAGTGGAACGACATTTATTGGATATTTCAAACTTTTTTAACAAATCAAAAACTGGGCGTGCAAAAGTATTCAGCCCCTTTACTTTCAGTGCAGCAAACTCTCTCCAGAAGTTCAGTGAGGATCTCTGAATGATCCAATGTTGACCTAAATGACTAATGATGATAAATACAATCCACCTGTGTGTAATCAAGTCTCCGTATAAATGCACCTGCACTGTGATAGTCTCAGAGGTCCGTTAAAAGCGCAGAGAGCATCATGAAGAACAAGGAACACACCAGGCAGGTCCGTGATACTGTTGTGAAGAAGTTTAAAGCCGGATTTGGATACAAAAAGATTTCCCAAGCTTTAAACATCCCAAGGAGCACTGTGCAAGCGATAATATTGAAATGGAAGGAGTATCAGACCACTGCAAATCTAATTAAGACCTGGCTGTCGCACTAAACTTTCAGCTCATACAAGGAGAAGACTGATCAGAGATGCAGCCAAGAGGCCCATGATCACTCTGGATGAACTGCAGAGATCTACAGCTGAGGTGGGAGACTCTGTCCATAGGACAACAATCAGTCGTATATTGCACAAATCTGGCCTTTATGGAAGTGGCAAGAAGAAAGCCATTTCTTAAAGATATCCATAAAAAGTGTCGTTTAAATGTGGAAGAAGGTGCTCTGGTCAGATGAAACCAAAATTGAACTTTTTGGCAACAATGCAAAACGTTATGTTTGGCGTAAAAGCAACACAGCTCATCACCCTGAACACACCATGCCCACTGTCAAACATGGTGGTGGCAGCATCATGGTTTGGGCCTGCTTTTCTTCAGCAGGGACAGGGAAGATGGTTAAAATTGATGGGAAGATGGATGGAGCCAAATACAGGACCATTCTGGAAGAAAACCTGATGGAGTCTGCAAAAGACCTGAGACTGGGGCGGAGATTTGTCTTCCAACAAGACAATGATCCAAAACATAAAGCAAAATCTACAATGGAATGGTTCAAAAATAAACATATCCAGGTGTTAGACTGGCCAAGTCAAAGTCCAGACCTGAATCCAATCGAGAATCTGTGGAAAGAACTGAAAACTGCTGTTCACAAATGCTCTCCATCCAACCTCACTGAGCTCGAGCTGTTTTGCAAGGAGGAATGGGAAAAAATTTCAGTCTCTCGATGTGCAAAACTGATAGAGACATACCCCAAGCGACTTACAGCTGTAATCGCAGCAAAAGGTGGCGCTACAAAGTATTAACTTAAGGGGGCTGAATAATTTTGCACGCCCAATTTTTCAGTTTTTGATTTGTTAAAAAAGTTTGAAATATCCAATAAATGTTGTTCCACTTCATGATTGTGTCCCACTTGTTGTTGATTCTTTACAAAAAAATACAGTTTTATATCTTTACGTTTGAAGCCTGAAATGTGGCAAAAAGGTCGCAAAGTTCAAGGGGGCCGAATACTTTCGCAAGGCACTGTAGCTGCCGTATCCAGTGTGACCGTCATTCCCAGGCAGCCAATGATATGAGCTCCCCTTCACCCCCCCCTCTTTTCCTCCAGGGTCCGTGCTACATCAACTTTGATCGCTTCCCCTTCGACCAGGCTCTGGCTGATGAGGAGTTCTCCGGCTGGGACAAAAACCTCTGACTTGAACCAGAACCTGAAGCAGTCCAAGTGAGTCAGAGTTCAGAGGTCACGGGTTCACTGATAGATCTATCCAGATCAGACTACTTCTTGGTGACATTGGTTTACCCCTTACCTTTAAGACTCTGAACGCAATGTAGCGGTAGGGACTCGTGTGCTCATTGAAAGCTGTATGTGTGTGTTGTGCCCAAAAGAAAGATGAATTTAATTTTTAAAAAGTTTGAATGTAATGTCTCATGCTGGACAAAGATATGGTTTTACCGTTGACCCTCATTGTACTTTGTAATTTAGGATGGCATTATTGTTAGTATCTGTTGCTTGTAACATATACTGACTGTATATAATATTCAATGTATGTGTTTCACATTAAAATAAATGTATACGTCACCAATGTCCCTTAAATGTATACATAGAGGAGAAAAGGTGCTTCAGTACATGTCATCACTGCTGGGTGGAGACTGAACAGGAATGCAGAGTCTGTTCTAAATGGAATCCTATACTGTGGTTTGGTACAGAGCACAGGTTTGGTATGACGTCAAGTACTATGTAGTATTTGAACATCATTACACACTTCCTCAGTGTCTGTTAGCTTGACTTAAGCTGTTTTACTTTACTGTGGTGAATCAATCAAGTCATCAGACCTCTAAGGACAAACAACTCTTATCAGGAGGGAATAAAACAACAAATCAATATGCCTAATCTGTGATGGTGGTCTGAAGTACATCTGATTTATGTTGGATTAAAAACGAACTGGATGATTGATCAACATGTTTGGTACAAGGGGAGTACAAATTGCCATTGACAATACTACTATTATGATTAATAATATTTTGTATATGCTGCCAAGGACAGCTTCCAGTGTTTGTTACTGCTGTTTTTCATTTGTGTATATCTTCCAGGCCATCTTTGTATACTGAACAAAATATAAATGAAACAGTGTTGGTTTCATGTTTCATGAACTGAAATAAAAAATCCCAGACATTTTCAATACACACATTTGTTTACATCTCTACTAGTGAGTATTTCTCCTTTGCCAAGAAAATCCATCCACCTGACAAGTGAGGCACATCAAGAAGCTAATTAAACAGCATGATAATTACAAAGGTGCACCTTGTGCTGGGAACAATAAAAGGCCATTCTAAAATGTGCAGTTGTCACAGAACACAATGCCAAAGATGTCTCAAGTTTTGAGGGAGAGTGCAATTGGCATGCTGACTGCAGGAATTCTACCAGAGCTGTTGCCAGAGAACTGAATATTAATTTGTCTACCATAAACTGCCTCCAATGTTGTTTTAGGGAATTTGGCAGTATGTCCAACTGGCCTCACAACCGCAGACCACGTGTATTGGGTCGTGTCACGTGTATTGGGTCGTGTCGGCGAGCGGTTTGCTGATGGCAATTTGAATGCCAAGAGATACCGTGATGAGATCCTGAGGCCCATTGTCTAGCCATTCATGCGCCTCAATCACCTCATGTTTCAGCATGATAATACACAGCCCCGTGTTGCAAGGATCTTTACACAATTCCTGAAAGCTGAAAGTGTCCCAGTTCTTCCATGGCCTGCATACTCACAAGACATGTCACCCATTGAGCATGTTTGGGATGCTCTGGATCGACGTGTATGGCAGAGTGTTCCAGTTCCCACTAATATCCAGCAACTTCGCATAGCCATTGAAGAAGAGTGGGACAACATTCCACAGGCCACAATCAATAGCTTGATCAATTCTATGCAAAGGAGATATGTCACACTGCATGAGGGAAATGTTGGTCACACCAGATATTGACGTGTTTTCTGATCCACGTCCCTACCTTTTTTTTATGTATCTGTGACCAACAGATGCATATCTGTATTCAGTCATGTGAAATCCATAGATTAGGGCCTAATTTATTTATTTCAATTGACTGATTTCCTTATATGAACTGTAACTCAGTAAAACCTTTGAAATTGTTGCATGTTGCATTTATATATTTTTTTTAGTATAAATAACTATTTTTTCTTAAGACTCACCTGGTTAAATCAAATCAAATTAAAGTTTATTTGTCACGTGCGCTGAATACAACAGACCTTACAGTGAAATGCTTACTTACAGGCTCTAACCAATAGTGCAAAAAGGTGTTAGGTGAACAATGGGTAAGTAAAGAAATAAAACAACAGTAAAAAGACAGCCTATATACAGTAGCGAGGCTACGTACAGATTAGTCAGGTTAGTCAGGCTGATTGAGGTAGTATGTACATGTAGATATGGTTAAAGTGACTATGCATATAGAAATAAAGGTTAAATAAATAAATACAGTGCGTTCAGAATGTATTCATACCACTTGACATAATTCCACATTTTGTTGTTTTACAGCCTGCATTCAAAATGGATTAAATAGATTTCTCTCTCACCCGTATACACACAATACCCTATAATGACAAAGTGAAACATGTTTGCACATTTTTGGAAAATGAAATACAGAAATATCTCATTTACATAATTATTTACACGCCTTTGTCAATACTTTTAGAAGCACCTTTGGCGCTGATTACAGCTTTGAGTCATTTTTTGTATGTCTATATGAGCTTTGCACATCTGTATTTGGGGATTTTCTCCAATTACTCCTTGCAGATTTTTTATTTTGTGGAAAGACTTGAAGATTGCTGTGAACCACCACTCCCGATCTACCTTAACGTTAAATCGGGAGCGGTTTAACGCTTTCCACAGATTTTCAAAAGGATTCAAATCTGTGCTTTTGCTGGGCGACTCACATTCTTGTTCTCAAGACATTCCAGGGCTGCGTTTCAAACTTATAAAAAAACACACCCTCCTCCTCTTACCCTCACCATATGCCCTATGGGGAATCCCCGCGGCCATCTTTGTCGTTGGTCCAAATTATTAGAAAAGCAAGGGAAGTTGGCAATGTAAGTCTCTCAGCCCCCATTTTTGATTGAGTTTGCGAGGGTACAATTATGTTCACTCCGGAGCCTGAAATACCCCATAATTCAATTCACAATGATTGTACAACCGCTAAGAAAACTCCAAAAATTAAAAACAACATTAATATTGAGAAGAAAGCAAGTTATACAAGTGTAAGTAAAAACGAATGTAGATAAGTTAGAAATTGTGCTACTAATGCACATGACGTCTCAAAAACGTATCATAAAAGTGATTATGATTTTGTTTGGTTAGCTTTTGGAAACATTAGCTTGTGCACATAGCTTTCCCTGACATCACACTTATACATTGTCATTTTCAATTTAGTTGATATAGTAGGATGTAAGGCACACACAACAGTTCCATGATGACTGAAAACACAACCGTGGGATTAGTGACACATTTCCGGGCAAGAGCGGTCAAGATAAAATGTGTTCATTCTTCCCTTGCCCTGCAAGTGTCAACTTGTCAAACATCATGATACGTCATCAGAAATGTCCACTTAATTTGAGAGCTGAGGGGAGAGGGTGTGGCTTCTAAGTGTTTGGAATGTAGCCCAGTTTGGGCTTTGGCTATATGCTTAAGGTCATTGTCCTGTTGGAACATAAATCTTTACCCGAGTCTAAGGTCAAAGCAGGTTCTCATCAAGGAGTTGCATTTATTTGACTCCATTCATTGTTCCCTCTATCCTTAACAGTCTCCCAGCGAAGAGCATCCCCATAGCATGAAACTGCCACCACCATGCACCACGGTAAGGATGGTGTTAGATGGGTGATGAGCTGTGCCTGGTTTTCTCCAGACATAGTGCTTTGCATTCAGGCCAAATTTTTGTCTCATCAGACCACAGAATATTTTGCCCTATGATCTCAGAGTCTTTCATATGCCTTTTTTGCAAACTCCAGCCATTCTATCATTAGCCTGTTTGTCAGCAGAGGCTTCCGAGAGGCCACTCTCCCATAAAGCACAGATCCGTGAAGCACTATAGAGACTGTTGTCCGTCTGGCAGTTTGTCTCATCTCAGCCAATAAACTCTGTACTTCTGTCAGACTGGTCATTGGGTTCTTGGTCCACTCCCTGATCCAAGGTCCATCTTGCCTAGTTGCTCAGTTTGTTCAGACAGCCAGCTCTAGACAGAGTCTGGGTTGTTCCATATTTTTTCCATTTCCCAATGATGGAGACCACTGTGCTCGTGGAAACTTTGAACACTCAAAAAAATATATATGCTATTCCACAGATATATGACTCATCACAATTATAACTCAAAGATTTTTTGGGGGAGCAAAGGTTTCTTCAGAAATATCAAAGGGATAAATGTTTATTGTTGGTGAATTATTGTAACTCCCCCCCCCCCCCCAAAAAAAATATATATATACACACAGAATATATTTTATGGTCTTTATTTTAAATTAGCATGGTATGAGTATACAAACTCTTTTGGAGTGATGAATCACACTTCACCATCTGGCAGTCCAATAGACGAATCTGGGTTTGGCAGATGCCAGGAGAACACTACCTGCTCCAATGCATAGTGCCAACTGTAACGTTTGGTGGAGGAGGAATAATGGTCTGAGGCTGTTTTTAATGGTTCGGGCTAGGCCCCTTAGTTTCAGTGAATGGAGATCTTAACACCACGACATACTTGACATTCTAGACAGTTCTATGCTTCCACCTTTGTGGCAACAGTTTGGGGAAGGCCCGTTCCTGTTTCAGCATGACAATGCCTGTGAGCACAAAGCGAGGTCCATACAGGAATGGTTTGTCAAGATAGATGTGGAAGAACTTGACTGTCCTCCACAGAGCCCTGACCTCAACCCCATCAATCACCTTTGGGATGAATTGGAATGCCGACTGCGAGCGAGGCCTAATCGCCCAACATCAGTGCCCGACCTCACTAATGCTGTTGTGACTGAATGGAAGTAAGTCCCCTCAACAATGTTCCAACATTGAGTGGAAAGCCTTCCCAGAAGACTGGAGGTTGTTCTAGCAGCAAACTGAATGGAAGTAAGTCCCCTCAGCAATGTTCCAACATTGAGTGGAAAGCCTTCCCATAAGACTGGAGGTTGTTATAGCAGCAAAGGGGGGACCAAATCCATATTTGGCCCATCATTTTGGAATGAGATGTTTGACAAGTAGGTATCCACATACATTAGTATCATGTAGTATATATTCACAAAATAACCGATTAAAACACACGGTCTAAGGCAGTCTTTAGATTTTGCGTGTCCGAAGTAGAGTATATTGTGATAAATTGTACTTGCCTAGAGAGTTTTCAGCTATACTTTTCATGGCTTTTTATTTACCACCACAGACAGATGCTGTCACGAAGACCGCACTCTGTCAGCTGTATAAGGAAATAAGCAAACAGGAAACCACTCACCCAGAGGCGGTGCTCCTAGTGGCCAGAGACATTAATGCAGGGAAACTTAAATCAGTTCTACCAAATTTCATGTTGCACATGTTAAATGCACATGTTAAATGTGCAATCAGAGGGGAAAAAATTAGAGATCACCAGTACTCCACACAGAAAGATCCGTACAAAGCTCTCCCTCGCCCTCCATTTGGTAAATCCGACCACAAATCTATCCTCCTGATTCCTGCTTACAAGCGAAAATTAAAGCAGGAAGCACCAGTGACTCAGTCTATAAAAAAAGTGGTCAGATTAAGCAGATGCTAAACTACAGGACTGTTTTGCTGTCACAGACTGGAACATGTTCCAGGATTCTTCTGATGGCATTGAGGAGTACACCACATCAGTCACAGGCTTTATCAATAAGTGCATCAAGGATGTCGTTCTCACAGTGACTGTACGTACGTTCCCCAACCAGAAGCCTTGAATTACAGGCAACATTTGCACTGAGCTAAAGGGTAGAGCTGCCGCTTTCAAGGTGGGGGACCCAGGAGCTTACAAGAAATCCTGCTATGCCCTGCGACGAACCATCAAACAAGCAAAGCGTCAATACAGGGCTAAGATTCGAATCGTACTACACCGGTTCCGACGCTCGTCTTATGTGGCAGGGCTTGCAAACTATTAAAGAGTACAAAGGGAAGCACAGCCACGAGCCTACCAGACGAGCTAAATCACTTCTATGCTCGCTTCGAGGCAAGCAACACTGAGGCATGCATGAGAGCATCAGCTGTTCCGGACGACTGTCTGATCACGCTCTCCGTAGCCGACGTGAATAAGACCTTTAAACAGGTCAACATACACAAGGCTGCGTGGCCAGACGGATTACCAGGACGTGTGCTCTGGGCATGTGATGACCAACTGGCAGGTGTCTTCACTGATATTTTCAACATGTCCCTAATTGAGTCTGTAAAACCAACATGTTTCAAGCAGACCACCATAGTCCCTGTGCCCAAGAACACAAAGGCAACCTGCCTAAATGACTACAGACTCTTAGCACTCACGTCCGTAGCCATGAAGTGTTTTGAAAGGTTGGTAATGGCTCACATCAACACCATTATCCCAGAAACCCTAGACCCACTCCAATTTGCATACCGCCCAAACAGATCCACAGATAATGCAATCTCTATTGCACCTCACACAGCCCTTTCCCACCTGGACAAAAGGAACACTTATGTGAGAATGCTATTCATTGACTACAGCTCAGCGTTCAACACCATAGTACCCTCAAAGCTCATCACTAAGCTAAGGATCCTGGGACTAAACACCTCCCTCTGCAACTGGGTCCTGGACTTCCTGACGGGCCGCCCCCCAGGTGGTGAGGGTAGGTAGCAACACATCTGCCACGCTGATCCTCAACACTGGAGCTCCACAGGGGTGCTCATTCCCTTCCTGTACTCCCTGTTCACCCACGACTGTATTGCCAAGTTTGCAGATGACACAACAGTGGTAGGCCTGATCACTGACAACGACGAGACCTCCCTATAGGGAGGAGGTCAATGACATGGAAGGGTGGTGCCAGAATAACAACCTATCCCTCAAAGTAACCAAGACTACGGAGATCATTGTGGACTACAGGAAAAGGAGGACCGAGCACGCCCCCATTCTCATCGATGGGGCTGTAGTGGAGCAGGTTGAGAGCTTCAAGTTCCTTGGTGTCCACATCAATAACAATCTAGAATGGTCCAAACACACCAAGAAAGACGTGAAGAGGGCACAACAAAGCCTATTCCCCCTCAGGAAACTAAAAAGATTTGGCATGGGTCCTGAGATCCTCAAAAGGTTCTACAGCTGCAACATGGTAGGGCAATTGCTCGGCCTCCGACCGCAAGGCACTACAGAGGGGAGTGCATACAGCCACAAAGCTGCCTGCCATCAGAGGAAGGCCCTAGCAATTGTCAAAGACCACAGCCACCCCAGTCATATAATGTTCTCTCTACTACCACATGCCACGGGGTACCAGAGTGTCACGCCCTGAGCTTAGTTATCTTAGTTTTCTTTATTATTTTGGTAAGGTCAAGGTTTGACGAGGGGGGTTTGTTTAGTTTTTGTATTGTCTAGGGGTTTTTGTAAGTCTTGTGGTTTATATGTCTATGGTTGCCTAGATTGGTTCTCAATCAGAGGCAGCTGTTTATCGTTGTCTCTGATTGGGGACCATATTTAGGTAGCCATATTCCCTGGGTAGCTTGTGGGTTCTTAGTCTATGTTTAGTTGCCTGTCTGCACTAGCCATAATAGCGTCACGGTTCATTTTGTTGTTTTGTTCAGTTTATGTTCTCCCATTAAAATAAGTATGTACGCTTAGCACGCTGCACCTTGGTCTCCTCCATATAATGACCGTGCCAAGTCTAGGACCAAATGGCTTTAAACAGTTTTTACTGAAGCCGACTATTTGCATTGTGTGCCCCTCCAACCCCCCCCCCCCCCCCCCCCCCCCCCCCACACACTCTTTTTACTCTGCTGCTAATTTCTGTTTATCATATATGCATTGTCACTTTAACCATATCTACATGTACATACTACCTCAATCAGCCTGACTATCCGGTGTCTGTATGTAACTTCGCAACCTTTATAGCCTCGCTACTGTATATAGCCTGTTGTTTTATTTCTGTAATTACCTATTGTTCACCTAACACCTTTTTTACACTATTAGTTAGAGCCTGTAAGTAAGCATTTCACTGTAAGGTCTGTTGTATTCGGCACACTTGACAAATAAACTTTGATTTGATTTGTTTTACAATGAATGTCTACAGTCAACAGCACTCTTTGTGGTGCACCATGGTGTAGCCGGAGGAAAGCTATTTTCTGTCCTCTTCTGTGTACATTGACTTTTATTCAAAACCTAGGAGGCTCATGGTCCTCACTAGGGCTGGGTAGATAACAAGGTCTACGACATTAGGAGAAGGGTTGCTTTCCAGAGGGATTGTAAAATACACTGTTTCACGGAAACATGGCTCTCTCTGGATATGCTGTTGGAGTCGGTACAGCCACCTGGATTCTTTGTAAATTGTGCCGACAGGTATAAACATCTCTCTGGGAAGAAGAGGGGTGAGGGTGTATGTTTCAAGACTCATGGTGTAATTGTAACACCATACAACAACTCCTGTAACAACATGACAGAATTCTCCTGTCATTGTCACAGCCATATATATCCCCCTCAAGCCAATACCATGATGGCCCTCAAGGAACTTCACTGGACTTCATGCAAACTGGAAACCATATGTCCTGAGTAGAGGTCGACCGATTTATCGGAAAGGCCAATTAATTAGGGCCGATTTCAAGTTTTCATAACAATCGGAAATCGATATTTTTGGGCACCGATTTGCCGATTTAAAAAAATATATATATATATTTTTTATACCTTTATTTAACTAGGGAAGTCAGTTAAGAACACATTATTATTTTCAATGACGGCCTAGGAACGGTGGGTTAACTGCCTTGTTCAGGGGCAGAACGACAGATTTTCACCTTGTCAGCTCGGGGGATCCAATCTTGCAACCTTACAGTTAACTAGTCCAACGCAATAACAACCGGCCTCTCTCTCATTGCACTCCACAAGGAGAATGCCTGTTACGCAAATGCAGTAAGCCATGGTAAGTTGCTAGCTAGCATTAAACTTATCTTATAAAAAACAATCAATCATAATCACTAGTTAACTACACATGGTTGATGATATTACTAGATATTATCTAGCGTGTCCTGCATTGCATATAATCTGTCTGAGCATACAAGCATACACGTATCTAAGTATCTGACTGAGCGGTGGTAGGCAGAAGCAGGCATGTAAATATTCATTCAAACAGCACTTTTGTGGGTTTTGCCAGCAGCTCTTCCGCTGTTTATGACTTCAAGCCTATCAACTCCCGAGATGAGGCTGATGTAACCTAAGTGAAATTGCTAGCTAGTTAGCGCGCGCTAATAGCGTTTCAAACGTCACTCGCTCTGAGCTTTCTAGTAGTTGTTCCCCTTGCTCTGCATGGGTAACGCTGCTTTGATGGTGGCTGTTGTCGTTGTGTTGCTGGTTCAAGCCCAGGGAGGAGCGAGGAGAGGGACGGAAGCTATACTGTTACACTGTCAATACTAAAGTGCCTATAAGAACATCCAAAAGTCAAAGGTTAATGAAATACAAATGGTATAGACGGAAATAGTCCTGTAATTCCAATAATAACTACAACCTAAAACTTCTTACCTGGGAATATTGAAGACTCATGTTAAAAGGAACCACCAGCTTTCATATGTTCTCATGTTCTGAGCAAGGAACTGAAACTTTAGCTTTCTTACATAGCACATATTGCACTTTCACTTTCTTCTCCAACACATTGTTTTTGCATTATTTAAACCAAATTGAACATGTTTCATTATTTACTTGAGGCTAAATTGATTTTATTGATGTATTATATTAAGTTAAAATGTTCATTCAGTATTGTTGTAATTGTCATTATTACAAATAAATTAAATTTAAAAAATTGGCCGATTAATCGGTATTGGCTTTTTTGGTCCTCCAATAATCGATATCGGCATCGGCATTGAAAAATCATAATCGGTCGACCTCTAGTCCTGAGGTTTCATTTATTGTAGCTGGGAATTTTAACAAACCAAATTTGAGAACAAGGCTACCTAAATTCTATCAGCACATTGACTGTAACACTCGTGATGGCAAAACTCTGGATCAAGTCCTTCCCCCGCCCTCCTTTCGGGCAAATCTGACCACGACACCATTTTGCTCCTTCCTATAGGCAGAACCTCAAACAGGTTGTAACCGTGCTAAGAACTATTCAACGCTGGTCTGGCCAATCAGAATCCACGCTTCAGGACTGTTTTGATCACACGGACAAAGACATGCTCCGGGTAGCCTCAGAGAATAAAATCTACAAATACGCTGATTCGGTGAGTGAGTTTAGAAGGAAGTGCATAGGAGATGATGTACCCACTGTGACTTTTAAAACCTACCCTGACCAGAAAACTTGGATAGATGGCGGCATTTGTTGTAAACTGAAAGTGCGAACCACTGCATTTAACCATGGAACTGGGAATATGGCTGAATACAAACAGTGTAGTTATTCCCTCCGCAATGTAATCAAATAAGTGAAAAGTCAGAATAGAGACAAAAGTGGAGTCGCAATTCAACGGCTCAGACACGAGACATATGTGGCAGGGTATACAGACAATCACAGACTACAAAAGAAAAAACAGCCATGTCACATACACCGACGTCTTGCTTCCAGTCAAACTAAACACCTTCCTTGCCCGCTTTGAGGATAATACTGTGGGCTCTCCTTCTCCGTGGTCGGCGTGAGTAAGATATTTAAAGACTACCGGCCCAGACGGCATCCCTAGCCGTGTACTCAGAGCATGTGCATACCAGCTAGTCGGTATGTTTACGGACATTCAATATTTCCCTATTCCGGTCTGCTGTCCCCACATGCTTAAAGATGGCCACCATTGTTCCTTTACCCAAGAAGGCAAAGGTAATGGAACTAAATGACTATCGCCCCGTAGCACTCACTTCTGTCATCATGAAGTGCTTTGAGAGGCTAGTCACGGATCATATCACCTCCACCTTACATGTCATCCTAGACCCACTTCAATTTGCTTACCGCCGAAATATGTCCACAGACGATGCAATCGCCATCACACTGCACACTGCCCTAACCCATATGGACAAGAGGAACACCTATGTAAGAATGCTGTTTATTGACTATAGCTCAGCATTCAACACCGTAGTACCCTCAGCTTGAGGCCCTGTGTCTGAGCTCAGACCTGTGCAATTGGGTCCTGGACTTCCTGATGGGCCGCCCCAGGTGGTGAAGGTAGGTAACAACATCTCCACTTCGCTGATCGTCAACATTGAGGCCCCGCAAGGGTGTGTGCTCAGCCCCCTACTGTCCCCCTGTTCACCCATGACAGCGTGGCCATGTACACCTTCAACTCAAGCATCAAGTTTGCAGACGATGCAACAGTAGAAGGCTTGATTACTAACAACAACGAGACAGCCTCAGGGAGGAAGTGAGGGCTCTCAGTGTGGTGTCAACAAAACAAAAGGTGATTATCGTGAACTTCAGGGAACAGCTGAGGGAGCACCCCCCTATCCATGTCAACGGGACAACAGTGGAGAAGGTGGAAAGTGTTAAGTTCCTCAGCGTACACATCACGGACAAACTTAAATGGTCCACCCACACAGACAGTGTGGTGAAGAAAGAACAACATTGGCTCTTCAACGTCAGGAGGCTGAAGAAATTTGGCTTATCATCAAAAACACTCACAAATTTTTATAGATGCATAATTGAGAACATCCTGTCGGGCTGTATCACAGCCTGGTACGGCAACTGCAACGCCCACAAACGCAAGGCTCTCAAGAGGGTGGTGCGGTCTGCACAACGCATCACCGGGGGCAAACTACCTGCCCTCCAGGACACCTACAGCACCCGATGTCACAGGATTGCCAAAAAGATCATCAAGAACAACAATGATCTGAGCCAATGCCTGTTCACCCTGCTATCATCCAGAAGGTGAGGTCAGTACAGGTGCATCAAAGCAGGGACCGAGAGACTGAAAAACGGCTTCTAACTCAAGGCCATCAGACTGTTAAACAGCCATCGTTAACACAGAGGCTGCTGCCGGCATACAGACATGAAATCATTGGCCACTTTAATAAATGGATCACTAGTCACTTTAATAATGACACTTTAATCATGTTTACATACAGTGGGGCAAAAAAGTATTTAGTCAGCCACCAATTGTACAAGTTCTCCCACTTAAAAAGATGAGAGAGGCTTGTAATTTTCATCATAAGTACACTTAAACCATGACAGACAAAATGAGAAAATAAATCCAGAAAATCAAATTGTAGGATTTTTAATGAATTTATTTGCAAATTATGGTGGAAAATAAGTATTAGGTCAACTACAAACAAGCAAGATTTCTGGCTCTCACAGACCTGTAACTTCTTCTTTAAGAGGCTCCTCTGTCCTCCACTCGTTACCTGTATTAATGGCACCTGTCTGAACTTGTTATCAGTATAAAAGACACCTGTCCACAACCTCAAACAGTCACACTCCAAACTCCGCTATGGCCAAGACCAAAGAGCTGTCAAAGGACACCAAAAACAAAATTGTAGACCTGCACCAGGCTGGGAAGACTGAATCTGCAATAGGTAAGCAGCTTGGTTTGAAGAAATCAACTGTGGGAGCAATTATTAGGAAATGGAAGACATACAAGACCACTGATAATCTACCTCGATCTGGGGCTCCACGCAAGATCTCACCCTGTGGGGTCAAAATGATCACAAGAACGGTGAGCAAAAATCCCAGAACCACACGGGGGGACCTAGTGAATGACCTGCAGAGAGCTGGGACCAAAGTAACAAAGCCTACAATCAGTAACACACTACGCCGCCAGGGACTCAAATCCTGCAGTGCCAGATGTGTCCCCCTGCTTAACAGTACATGTCCAGACCCGTCTGAAGTTTGCTAGAGAGCATTTGGATGATCCAGAAGAAGATTGGGAGAATGTCATATGGTCAGATGAAACCAAAATATAACTTTTTGGTAAAAAGTCATCTTGTTGTGTTTGGATGACAAAGAATGCTGAGTTGCATCCAAAGAACACCATACCTACTGTGAAGCATGGGGGTGGAAACATCATGCTTTGGGGCTGTTTTTCTGCAAAGGGACCAGGACGGCTGATCCGTGTAAAGGAAAGAATGAATGGGGCCATGTATCGTGAGATTTTGAGAGAAAACCTCCTTCCATCAGCAAGGGCATTGAAGATGAAACGTGGCTGGGTCTTTCAGCATGACAATGTTCCCAATCACACCGCCCGGGCAACGAAGGAGTGGCTTCGTAAGAAGCATTTCAAGGTCCTGGAGTTGCCTAGCCAGTCTCCAGATCTCAACCCCATAGAAAATCTTTGGAGGGAGTTGAAAGTCCGTGTTGCCCAGCAACAGCCCCAAAACATTACTGCTCTAGAGGAGATCTGCATGGAGGAATGGGCCAAAATACCAGTAACAGTGTGTGAAAACCTTGTGAAAACGTTTGATCTCTGTCATTGCCAACAAAGGGTATATAACAAAGTATTGAGATAAACTTTTGTTATTGACCAAATACTTATTTTCCACCATAATTTGCAAATTCATTAATTAAAAGTCCTACAATGTGATTTTCTGGAATTATTTTTCTCATTTTGTCTGTCATAGTTGAAATGTACCTATGATGAAAATTACAGGCCTCTCTCATATTTTTAAGTGGGAGAACTTGCACAATTGGTGGCTGACTAAATACTTTTTTGCCCCACTGTATCTTGAATTACTCACCTGATCCTGTATTATACCATCTATTACATCGTGCCTATGCCGCTCCGTCATTGCTCATCCATATATTTATATGTATATATTCTTATTCCATTCCTTACTTAGATTTGTGTGTTTAGGTAGTTATTGTGGAATTGTTAGATTGCATGTTAGATATTGCTGCACGGTCAGAATAGAAGCACAAGCATTTCGCTACACTCGCAATAACATCTGCTAACGATGTGTAAGTGACCAATAACATTTGATTTGGCTGTAGCAGCCAGTGATTGTCATGCAAATAACTGATGGTCTCACAGTAATTGACCACTAATTAACATAAACACAAACCACTGATGCAGACCTTTGGAACATCTACGTTTAAAAAAGTCTAATAAATCCACTTAATATAGCCTTCACCTTCACAGTTAATCCATTATTTATTTTAGACAGGTCTAAAGAAACAAGATATGAAGAAAATGTAGACTATTTCAGCAGAACCGAATAACATACTCTGAGTTGTCCTTATGTTAAGGCCCTGATCTGGTTATGTTATATGGCTGTGGGCTACACTAGTTCATTTAGCAGACAAGATTTGCTTCCCATGGCATTATTTTATATTATTTCATAGTATGAAGCATAGGATTGAACATAGCTGAATAAAATGGAAAGTATATTTTCTCCAAACGATTTGAGGGAGTGCGCACATGCAGCTATTCTGTGTTGAGCAGTTATCAAAGAAACAGGTACTCCAATATGCTTCATTTAGAGTTATTTATGCAACTTTAATTGTGATAGAAGCGTTGGGCTGGATATATGTTTTGATTTTTAATACATTCTAATGCTGCATGATGAGACTCTAATTATGATTTGAAAAAGTTGCATGAAAGGCATGAGCTCTGCTTTGTTTTTTTTGCGCAGGCTACACACACAGTCTTTCATTCAGAATGTGAAAAGCACTTGATAATGCCTTGACTTTCCCTGCGAAAATCCATGCCTTTTGCGGCCAGTGGCGGTTGTGCCCTTGGGCTGGATATAATAATTATAATTCCCATCTCCTGGCTGCATGCGCCGAAGCACCTCTCACTGACATGGCTCGCTTAGATATCAAAAAAAATCTTATTAGCCAATTCCCGTCACATCTTATTAGCCAATGACTGTCACGTGATCGGGTTCTTCTCACATCCCCGACGACATACACATCGTGATGCAACTGTGCACATCCTTGTGGAACTCTGAGGCGCATAATGAAGATGTTGTAAGAACTGTCCACAATTACTTTTCGTCAGCCAACAAGATGAGTAGGCCTAACAAACAACAAAAGCACTAGCCTATGTCAATCTACTATCCCTCATAATACAAAAGTTGACCCATTCTATTGGTCAATTTGTCCTTCTGTGCAAGAAATAAATATTCCAAATATAGTCTGGGACAGTTGTGGGATGCTACTAGCTTCAGAAAACACAAAACTAGGCGTATGTCACGCGTCGCTACTTCACAGGAGCCATTTGAACTTAATTAAACTGAACTTTTGAACTTTTACTTTTATCAATTTTTTTTTTGTTGTTGGCAGAAATGCCAACTGGAACATGTGAACTTTCATGTGGCTTAATAACAAGCGTGTATGCAATCTGTAAATACGAAAAAAAAGAAAAAAAAATATACGAAACTTGTTGGTTTAGCCACAGAAAAAAACAGGAAACTTCCCGCTAGTCATGACTGGCTGAGGTAATGGATGGGCTGCCACGTGGCACGCTTCTGCCCATAACATGAGCTGGTCAGTATATCTAGTTTATACTTTCTAACGCTACTTTTTTTTAAAGATATCACGAAGTAGAACTGAAAAAGTGTTGTCCTCCAATTTCTGGAGGACTGAGTTTTGAAATCAGGAGATGGAGAAAATGATGGCGTTTGATTGCAGGGATCACTTGCTGGACAGAGAACAGGTGTTTATGGTTAAGGGTCACATAAACACGCTTACAAAAACATACATATAAATCTACTCCACTCAACTAGGATAATACCTCTTAATCGTCCCACCTAGCCAATAGCCAGGGAAAATGCAGAGCGCCAAATTCAAATAAAATACTATAAAAATCTAACTTTTATTAAATCACACATGTAAGATACAAAATTAAAGCTAAACTCGTTGTGAATCCAGCCAACATGTCAGATTTCAAAAAGGCTTTTCGGCGAAAGCATAAGATGCTATTATCTGATGATAGCACAACAGTTAACAATGAGAGAGTAGCATATTTCAACCCTGAAGGCGCGACACAAAATGCAGAAATAAAATATAAATCATCCCTTACCTTTGATGAGCTTCGTTTATTGGTACTCATCACAAATGGTCCTTTTGTTCGATTAATTCCATCCATATATATCCAAAAATGTCAATTTATTTGGCGCGTTTGATCCAGAAAAACACTGTTTCCAACTTGACTAACGTCACTTCAAAATATCTCAAAAGTTACCTGTAAACTTTGCCAAAAATGTAAAACTACCTTTGTAATAAAATTTTTGAATGCCAATAATCGATAAAATTGAAGACGGGATGATCTGTGTTCAATACGGGAAGACAACAAACTCAAGCATGCTTTCTGATCTTGCGCCTCTATCAAATCAAATCAAATGTATTTATAGTCTGCTCTTCTTACATCAGCTGATATCTCAGTGCTGTACAGAAACCCAGTCTAAAACCCCAAACAGCAAGCAATGCAGGTGTAGAAGCACGGTGGCTAGGAAAAACTCCCTAGAAAGGCCAAAACCTAGGAAGAAACCTAGAGAGGAACCAGGCAATGTGGGGTGGCCAGTCCTCTTCTGGCTGTGCCGGGTGGAGATTATAACAGAACATGGCCAAGATGTTCAAATGTCCATAAATGACCAGCATGGTCAAATAATAATAATCACATGCAGAACATTTGAAACTGGAGCAGCAGCACGGCCAGGTGGACTGGGGACAGCAAGGAGTCATCATGCCAGGTAGTCCTGAGGCATGGTCCTAGGGCTCAGGTCCTCCGAGAGAGAGAAAGAAAGAGAGAATTAGAGAGAGCATACTTAAATTCACATAGGGCACCGGATAGGACAGGAGAAGTACTCCAGATATAACAAACTGACCCTAGCCCCCCGACACAAACTACTGCAGCATAAATATTGGAGGCCGAGACAGGAGGGGTCAGGAGACACTGTGGCCCCATCTGATTACACCCCGGGACAGGGCCAAACAGGAAGGATATAACCCCACCCACTTTGCCAAAGCACAGCCCCTACACCACTAGAGGGATATCTTCAACCACCAACGTACCATCCTGAGACAAGCCCACAAAGATCTCCGCCACGGCACAAACAGTACACATGACGTGACACTTGTTCAAGATGGCCGTACTTCTTCATTACACAAAGGAATAACCTCAACCAATTTCTAAAGACTGGTGACATCCAGTGGAAGCGGTAGGAACTGCAAACAAGTCCCTTAGAGATCTGGTTTCCCAATGAAAACCAATTGAATAGACAGTGACCTCAATTATTTTTTTATCTTAATGATTTGTCCTCGGGCTTTTGCCTGCTACATAAGGTCTGTTAAACTCACAGACATGATACAAACAGTTTCAGAAACTTCAGAGTGTTTTCTATCCAAATCTACTAATGATATGCATATCTTATATTCTTGGGATGAGCAGCAGGCAGTTGAATTTGGGCACACTATTTATCCAAAAGTGAAAATGCTGTCCCCTATCCCAAATAAGTTTTAATACCACTCCTGTGTGTTTGTCTGTGTGTACTGTGTGTGTGTATGTGTGTGTGTGTGTGTGTGTGTGTGTGTGTGTGCAGTAGAACATGTCTGTGTGCATGAGTCTGCTCTTATGGCAGATGTACCTCATGCCTCCATTTCATTCAGCATAAAACTGTCTGAAAATAACTTTAGAAGACTCTATTGAATAAGCCACAGATAGATAAGTTAAACGAACACCTTAAGACCTATTCAGACTCAGATATGCATGGATATGTATGCTTGAATATGGATAACACCGTATGTGTTGACTAAAATAAAAAATTGTCTAAAGATTGACAACTTTACTTGCTCTGGGGACGTGTTCAGGGATGGGCAGAGGAAGATCAGGAAATGATATGTGTGTATTTGTTACCCTGAGTGTTGATGCGAACTGACGTACATTTCAAGCCTAAGCAATTAGCAGCTTTGACAAAACACTACACGTGACACATTTGGAAGTGGATGTGCCTTCAGAAAGTATTCACACCTGTTATGAAGACCAAGGTGCAGCGTGGTAGGTGTACATTTTCTTTAATTTTAAATGTTCCACCAAAAAATCATAAACAACTCAAAGAACGTAAAGCTAGGAGTGCAACACATGCAACACACAAAGACAAGATCCCACAACAGAAGGTGGGAAAAAGGGCTGCCTAAGTATGATCCCCGATCAGAGACAACGATAGACGAACTGCCTCTGATTGGGAACCATACTCGGCCAACAAAGAAATATAAACATAGATTTCACACCCTGACCTACCAAATAGAGAATTTAAAGGATCTCTAAGGACAGGGCGTGACAGTACCCCCCCCATCCCACCAAAGGTGAGGACTCCCGGCTGCATACCTGAACCTATAGCCGAGGGTCCGGGTGGGCATCTACCCTTGGTGGCGGCTCCGGTTCGGGACATAGCCCCCGCTCCCTATGCTAATCCTTCCGCTTCTGTGGAACCGGACCGTGGATCGTCGCCAGAGGCTCTGAACTGGGATCCACTGCTGGAGGCTCCGGACTGCTGATCGTCGCCGGGGGCTCCGGACTGTGAACCCCCGCTGGAGACTCCGGACTGGGGACCGTTGCTGGAGGCTCCGTACCCTGGATTTTCACTGCAGGCTCCGGGCCATGGATCATCACTGGAGGCTTCATGCCATGGATCATCACTACAGGCTCCGTACCCTGGATTTTCACTACAGGCTTCGTGCCATTGATTATCACTGTAGGAACTGGGCAATGGATTATCACTGGAGGATTCGTGCCATGGATCATCACTACAGGCTCCGGGCCATGGATCATCACGGGAGGCTTCGGGCCATGGATCATCACTAGAAGCTTCGTACGTGGAGCCGGAACAGGTCTCACCGGACTGGGGAGATGCACTGGAAGCCTCGTGCGTGGAGCAGGCACTGGATACACTGGGCCGTGGAGGCGCACTGGAGGTCTCGAGTGTAGAGCTGGCACAACCCGTCCTGGCTGGATGCCAACTTCTGCCCGGTAAATGCTGGGAGCTGGCACAGAGCGCACCGGCCTGTGAATGCTCACTGGAGACACCGTGCGCATCACCGCATAACACGGTGCCTGACCGGTCACACGCTACCCACGGTAAGCATGGGGAGTTGGCTCAGGTCTGAACCCTGACTCCGCCAATCTCCCTGTGTGCCCCACCACAAACAATTTTTTGGGGCTGCCTCTCGTGCTTGCTTCGTTGAGCTATCTCCTCGTATCGTCGCCATTCCACTTTCGCTGTCTCTATCTCCTCCTTCGGACGGCGATTCCCCCCGGCCCTTGTCCAGGGTCCTGCTCCCTCCAGGATTTTCTCCCAGGTGCAGTCCTCCTGACCATGCTGCATGTTGCATGTGTTGCCCTCCTAGCTTTACGTTCATTGAGTTGTTTATTGTTTTTTGGTGGAACACTTCAAATTAAAGAAAATGTACACCTACCACGCTGCACCTCCGTTGGTGGTGGGATCTTCTGTTACGTCCGTCGTTAAATGAAGACCAAGGTGCAGCGTGGTAGGTGTACATTTTCTTTAATTTGAAGTGTTCCACCAAAAAACAATAAACAACTCAATGAACGTAAAGCTAGGAGGGCAACACATGCAACACACAAAGACAAGATCCCACAACAGAATGTGAGAAAAAGGGCTGCCTAAGTATGATCCCCAATCAGAGACAACGATAGACGAACTGCCTCTGATTTGGAACCATACTCGGCCAACAAAGAAATATAAACATAGATTTCCCACCCTAGTCACACCCTTACCTACCAAATAGAGAATTTAAAGGATCTCTAAGGTCATGGCGTGAGAACACCCCTTGACTTTTTCTACATTTTGTTGTGTTACAGCCTGAATTTATAAATCATTACATTTAGATGTTTTGTCACTGGCCTACACACAATATCCCATAATGTCAAAATGGAATTACATTTAATAAATGTCTTGAGTTAATAAGTATTCAACCCCTTTATTATGGCAAGCCTAAATAAGTTTAGGAGAAAAAAAAAGCTTAACAAGTCACATAATAAGCCTCATTCTGTGTTCAATAATAGTGTTAAACATTTTTTTATGGACTACCTCATATCTGTACAACCACACATGCAAATATCTGTAAAGTCCCTCCGTTGAGCAGTGAATTTCAAACACAGATTAAACAACGCCTTGCGAAGAAGGGCACCTATTGGTAGAATTTTAAAAAAGCAGGCTGAATATCCCTTTAGTCATGGTGAAGTTATTAATTTCACGTTGGATGGTGTATCAACACACCCAGTCACTACAAAGATAGAGGTGTCCTTCCTAACTCAGTTGCCGGAGAGAAAGAGGCCAATGGTGACTTTAAAACAGTTACTGAGTTTAATGGCTGTGATAGGAGAAAACTGAAGATAGATCAACAACATTGGAGTGGAGTACCTCCACAATACTAACCTATTTGACAGAGTGTAAAGATGGAAGCCTTTACAGAATACAAATATTCCAAAACATGCATCCTGTTTGCAACAAGGCACTAAAGTATCATTGCAAGAAATGCGGCAAATCAATTCACTTTTTTGTCTCGAATACAAAGTGTTATGTTTAGGGCAAATCCAATATAACACATTACTGAGTACAACTCTCCATATCTTCAAACATAGTGGTGGCTGCATCATGTTATGGGTATGCTCATGGGTATTCACCTGTCAGCAGGACAATAAGATAAACCACAAGGCCAAGTCTACACTGGAGTTGCTTACCAATACGATAGTGAATGTTCCTGAGTGGCCTTGCTACAGTTTTGACTTAAATCAACTTGAAAATCTATGGCAAGACCTGAAAATGATTGTCTAGCATTGATCAACAACCAATTTGACAGAGCTTTAAGTGTTGAGAAAATAATAATAGGCAAATGTTGCACAATCCAGGTGTGGAAAGCTCTTAGAGACTTACCTAGAAAAGACACAGCTGTAACATTTCTAAAAACATGTTTTCACTTTGTCATGATGGAGTGTTGTGTGTAGATGCAAGATCCATTTTGAATTCAGGCTGTAACACAACAACATATGGAATAAGTCAAGGTGTATGAATAATTTCCGAAGCCACTGTAGTGACCAATATTTGAACTGGTTTCTTAGACACCTATCTCATCTGGCCACTTCTAAAGACACAAATCAAGTCACACAAATTGGTAATCATGAATAATTGTGACAGAGAAAACTGCAGGTGGGCATATTCGCATATTAGTCTGGTCCAGGTGGTCGGGTGGCATTCCACTCCGTGGTGGTGTGTTTATGTGTTAACTGTGTGTTAGGTGTGACTGGGCACTCAGTAGTCTTTGTACGTGACTGCCCTGTCAGATCCCAGCCTGCTGCCTAGCGAATAGAGCAGCGTGGTGCCTGCTCTATTTGTGTGTCTACTCACTCAGAACACTAGCCTTATCTCAGGAGATAAAGCAAGTAATCTGCAGGAGATAAAGCAAACCCACTGGGCACACACTGGTTGAATCATCGTTTCCACGTAATTTTGATTAAATTATGTTGAACCAACGTGGGGGGAAACACTTAGGGGATCTGAGGAGGATGCGCTTTCTGGTGATAAACTGAGGTGGAGAGGAGATTCAGAAACATATGGAGGACAATGGAATTAAATGAAAAGGAATGTCGATTGCAAAAAGATGGTGGTCGTGCATAGCTTCAGCTAAATTTAGAGCTTCTAACACACTCACACAGCAAATGTTATTAGTATTTGTTTTATTTAACCTTTACTTAACTAGGCAAGTCAGTTAAGAACAAGTTCTTATTTACAATGACGGCCTACTACAAATGCAAATATAGGAAACCAGGTCAAAGACCCCTCGGAGACACCAATACTCATTAGCCGGGTCACAAGAATGGAATGGTCTACTGTATCAAAAGCTTTGGCGAAAGTCAATAAAAATAACAGCACAACATTGCTTAGAACCAAGGTCAATGGTGACATCATTGAGGACCTTTTAAGGTTGCAGTGACACATCTATAACCTGAGCGTAAACCAGATTGCATACCAGAGAGAATACTATAGACATCAAGATAGCCAGTCAGTTGATTATTGACATGTTTTTCCAACAATTTTGATAAACCGTGCAAAATAGAAATAGGCCAAAACAGTTAGGATCCGCTTGATCTCACCCTTTAAATAAAGGACAAACTGGCTGCCTTCCAAGCAATGGGACCCTCTCCAGAGAGGAGAGACAGGTAAAAATAAATGTCAGAGATATGCTTGGAGATGATAGGGCAGCAACCTTAAAGTAAAAAGGGTCTAAACCATCTGACCTAGATAGTTTTCGGGGTCCAGTTTAAGGAGCTCCTTTAGCACCTTGGACTCAGTGACTGCCTGCAAGGAGAAACTTTGTAGCGGGGCAGGGGAAAAAGAGGGAGGAGCATCGTGGCTACTTGCATTAGAAGGGGTGGGAGATGAGGAAATGTTGGATGGGGAAGGAGGCATGCCTGAGTCAAATAGGAATCCTGACCTAATGAAGTGGTGATTAAAGAGCTCCGCTATGTGCTTCTTGTCAGTAACAACCACATCATCAACTTTAAGGGACATGGGCAGCTGTGATGAGGAGGGTTGATTCTCCAGGTTTTTAACTGTTTTCCAGAACTTCTTGGGGTTAGGCCCACAGAGAGAGAACTGCTCCTTAAAGTAACTAACTTTGGCCTTCCGGATAGCCTGAGTGCACTTATATCTCATGTGCCTGAACGAGAGCGAGTCAGCCTGAGTATTCCGAGCCTTTCGCTAAATGCAATTCTTTAGGTGGATTAAATCTGCAAGATCACGGTTGAACCAGAGGCTGAACTGTTTTTAATTCAAATTTTCTTTATGGCGGCCTGTTTGTTAACAATACCACTGAAAATATAAAAAAAGCAAGTCCAAGCGTCTTCGACAGAGAGAATCAAGCTAATTCTATACCAATTTAGAGAGGCCAGGTCATGAAGGAAGGCTTGCTCATTAAAGTTTTTTAGCACGTGTCTATGACAAATCAGGACAGGCCATTTCACTGAGCAGCCATTACGAACACAAGCTGTAAAAGAGTGATCACTAAGGTCATTACAGAAAACACCAGACTGATACCTATCAATATTATTTGTGAGGATAACATTGAGGAGAGTAGCCTTTTCTGGGTGTTTGGAGTCATACTTTTGGGGATTAGTAATAATTTGAGAAATACTTAAGGAGTCCCATTGCTGTAGGACTTGGTCAGGTGGTTTAAGCATGTACCAGTTTAAGTCACTAGTTTAGGTCACTAGTAGGACAAATTCAGACTTAGCGTAAAGGGCCAGGAGAGACCTTAGGGCAGGTAGGGTACAGTTGCCACTGTATTGAAGAATATCTTTCTGTTTATAAAGCCCTCTTGCACAAACTTCAGCCATACCTTACTTCATTGTTAAACTACAGAAGCATGTAAAAGCTACCAGACCTGGACTCAGAGTTGACTAACTCTTGAGATCCCTTCTATCTCCACTGGGTTTAAATCTGCTTTTAGTTTTTGTTGCACCTTACTTGTGGAATAAACACCAAAACTGTCAAAATGTTGATGATTTGGTGTCTCTAGGGAAATTGATGAGAACCTTTTAACTGAAGAATGTGTTTGTTTTCTATGATTGTCTTTTGTATCTCTGTTTTGCTTTTCATACTGTATTGATGTGTATATTATTGTGCATATTTTTGTAATTACAGTGCTCATCCGTAAAAGAGTATGATGTCTCAGCATGACTCCCTGTCAAAATTCGGGGGTAAAATACAAATGTCTAAGGTATTTTTGTGTTTGTGTGTGTGATAAAAATAAGGGTGAGAGAGTAAATTTGAGGGAGAGGGTTGTGTGTTAAGGGAGTGCGCATGAACGCATTTGTATGTGTGTAAGCATCACGGTGTGTGTTTGAGAGCTGTGCATATTAATTAGAGTGTTTAAAAGTGCCGGGACTGAGAGTGTGATGTAGCATTATGTTTGTGTGTGTGCATAATAAATCATCTGAGTAGCCAGCTAGCACCTGGCTAACCCCCACTGAGGGCCCTAATGGAACAAGTCACCAGAGAAGGTTGACAGTGACCAGGCCTCTCAGACACAGTGCGAGCTGATTATGGCAACTTGGTAGGAACTTTGAACAATTATTCACTAAAGAAGAAGTAATACCTCCTAGATGTCGAGTCATCAGCTCCTGCTGTAAAAGTACATGGCCTAGAAAAGGACCAACAATCTCCTAAGAAAGACAGGGTACTTCAACGCAGCACTACGACCAGAAAGATTCTTCAAAGGACAATGGCGATCTCTGCTGGGCAAACCAGTCTTCCATCTTCGACCCATCTATCGGCACGGAGTAATATATATATATACAGTCGAAGTTGGAAGTTTACATACACCATAGCCAAATTAATTTAAACTCAGTTTTTCACAATTTATGATGTTTAATCCTACTAAAGATTCCATGTTTTAGGTCAGTTAGGATCACCCCTTTATTTTAAGAATGTGAAATGTCAGAATAATAATAGAAAAAATGATTTATTTCAGCTTTTATTTCTTTCATCACATTCCCAGTGGGTCAGAAGATTACATACGCTCAATTAGTATTTGGCAGCATTGCCTTTAAATTAACTTGGATCAAACATTTTGGGTAGCCTTCCACAAGCTTCCCACAATAAGTTGGGGGAATTTTGGCCCATTCCTCCTGACAGAGCTGGTGTAACTGAGTCAGGCTTGTGGGCCTCTGCCCACAAATGTTCTATAGGATTGAGGTCAGGGCTTTGTTATGGTCACTCCAATTCCATGACTTTGTTGTCCTTTTGCCATTTTGCCACAACTTTGGAAGTATGCTTGAGGTCATTGTCCATTTGGAAGACCCATTTGCGACCAAGCTTTAACTTCCTGACTGATGTCTTGAGATGTTGCTTCAAGATATCGACATAATTTTACTTCCTCATGATGCCATCTAGTTTGTGAAGTGCACCAGTCCCTCCTGCATCAAATCACTCCCACAACAGGTTGCTGGCACCCCTGTTCTTCACGGATGGGATGGAGTTCTTTGCGAGCCCCCCCCTTTTCCTCCAAACATAACAAAGGTCATTATGACCAAACAGTTATATTTTTGTTTCATCAGACCAGAGGACATTTCTCCAAAATGTACGATTTTGGTCCCCATGTGCAGTTGCAAACCGTAGTCAGGGTTTTTTATGGCGGTTTTGGAGCAGTGGCTTCTTGCTTGCTGATTGGCCTTGTTTTACTGTGGATAAAGATACTTTTGTACCTGTTTTCTCCAGCATCTTCACAAGGTCCTTTGCTGTTGTTCTGGGATTTATTTGCACTTTTCGCACCAAAGTACGTTCTACTCTAGGAGACAGAACACGTCTCCTTCCTGAGCGGTATGACGGCTGCGTGGTCCCATGGTGTTTATACTTAAGTACTGTCGTGTCTTTGGCTATGTTGGATTAATTGCTAAAACATGCTATAAAAAAAATTATCTGTATATATCACATGATTGAGCATATCATGTAAATGTAATTAACTAGAGAGTCGGGCACCACGAAATAATATTTATAGAGCTGTTATCTTCCGAATAAACTCTTAAAGAACTAGTAATATTTTACATCAATAGCAGTCAACATTAATCTTCATCTTACTTCAGTCTCATAATCTGAAAGTTGTAAATGCTTGGTTATCTGCAAGAACCCTGGCTAACAAGTTGAATCAGCAATACAAAATTGGGTTTAATTATTTATTTACTAAATACCTAACTAATCACACAGAATTACATATACAAAGAATGAATTATACCTGGATAATTCTTTACGTCATAGGAAAACGTCCCTAGCGGGGGGAACAGATATGACAGCTTGTTACACAAAGGAAAAGGGTCTGGGTTGGGTAAAAGAGCGGGAGACTGGAACAAAAGGAAGATGTGTGCTATCATAAATACAGTATCTTATGCATTCTAAATTACCACCCATTTGGAAAAGGAAAATGCAATAAATATTTACTCTGAGCTGCGCTTCAGTAGGTTGGTGGTAGATGGAAGACCGTGTTGCCAAACCGAGTCCTCTGTCCTTTGAAGAATGTCTCTGGTGGTCACTTGGATAAGTTGTAGAAACGTTGTTGTGTGGTAGACGGGATACTCCTTCTGTTCCTTCCTAACCTGCGTTTGCAGCTGCGCTCGCTAACTCAACGGCTAGGAGGTATCACTTCTGTCATGATTAAGAGTTCAAAGTTCATACCATTCGCAACCAAAGCTCATGCTGATGTTGGCTTCGTTCTGTAGTTTTATCTGAACCATTCTGACATAGGATCGTCATCCTACCTCGTTGGAACAGAAAGTTATGTTGTCGTCAAGAGCTTATATAGGAGGGTGTGTTTGAAAAGTTGTATAGCCCTTGTCCCTTCACAGGGAGGGCCACTGATTGAGCAGTCCTATCTTATGAAAATCCAAATCTCACATTTTAGAAGCTAAAATCACATTTCATCCCATCACAAATAATTTCATATTCAAACATATAAATTGAACAACAATTCCATGTGAATCTGATAACTCTGATGTAAAATATTACTAATTCTTTAAGAGTTTATTCAGAAGATAACAGCTATATAAATATTATTTTGTGGTGCCCGACTCTCTAGTTAATTACATTTACATGATTAGCTCAATCAGGTGATATTAATTACGGAGAAATAATTTTATAGAATAGCATGTTTTAGCAAATAATCCGGCATAGCCAAAGAAACGACAGTACTATTGTTTGTACAGATGAACGTGTATGAACGTGGTACCTTCAGGGATTTGAAAATTGCTCCCAGGGATGAACCAGACTTGTGGAGATGCAGCCAGTTATGATACTCTCAATAGTGCAGCTGTATAACTTTTTGGAGGATCTAAGGGCCCATGCCAAAACTTTTCAGGCTCCAGAGGAGGAAGAGGCGCTGTCGTACCCTCTTCACAACTGTGTGGACCATGTTACTCAACCATTGGTCAAGGTCTGCCCACCCTCATCAACGTAATGCAAAGCAGCTCAACATTAAAAACAGTCCAATTATGTTATAAACCAAACATTTCCAATCACATCACAGAAATCAAGCAGTAGACTTGGCAGCAACGGCAAAAAAATAAAATCACGTCCACACCTATTTCTGACATTTACCACGCATTTATAAAAGCCAGAAAATAACAAAATAATACCAGCCCAGCCAGGCTGCCTGTTCTTACCCAGATTCAATTTGTAAGTAAGATCCCTCTCAAATGTCATTTGAATCAGCTGCACTTTCCTCCTGTGCAACATGGTCCGTCTGTGCTCACTGAATAAGTTTTTCAATGTTGAAAAAGAGTTCCCGCAAGTTGCTGTGGATGCTCCAAATGTTAATCCCAGCTTCAATGCAATCATCACAGTAGGCATTGCTGTTAGAGGTCCAGAGTATCTTCGTTCATTTTTCGTATCCAGATCAGGCGATTTCAGTCTGTAAACTCAGTTTCCACAAAGTCTCCTGAGATTAAGTCCAGCAGTGGTTTCACCTTTTCCACAGCCATAAAGCTTTCATTCTCTGGGCGTAAGGTGAACAGGGCCTCATCAAGTTGGCTGTTTCGTTTGTTAAATCTTGCTGCATTTCTCCCAGTACAGCATCCAGAATGCTGAAAAACATTATTTTGCACTCCCTCTCATTATCCTCTTCTTGCTGGCCCATTGTTGTTTTGACCACATATTCCTTCAGATTACTACTCACTATTCTTTACCGTTTACTTGGAGCGGGGGTCACCGTGTGCTTGTGTTTCCTTGCAGGAAATTCCAGCCACTCTCTGCCTTTGAACCACACGCTTCAAAATGCCCGTTTTCTCCCACAGTACAGGCGGGTTGGGTATTTTCCCAGACAAACCTGCGCTGGCTCCTCATCACCGAGGTCGTCAGGAACTAATAGAGGTGTCAGTTCTTGTAATTCCCTGGTGATGCTGCTGCTAGGTTTGGTCTTGGCAGATGCAGGCCCCTCCTCGAGTTGGTTACCTCCTATGTCACCAGGCTGCAAGACGGTTACGCAGGTGCCTTTACTGCTGGGCTCGACGGCCTTGGCCTCTGTGATTAGCATAGCTCAGCGGCCTTGGCCTTTGTGGCAGGCTTCTCCCCCTCCCCGCCGCTTTGATTCGATGCTGCCGTGGTGCCCTGGCGAAGCCACTTTCTAATATACATAATGTCCACAGCTACCTGCCTAACTGTTAACATGAGCTAAATTCCATCCAGTTGCATGGTGAAACTTTTTTTCGAAGTATGTAACTTCGATAGTAAACCTAAATGGTCCAATTGAGCCCTTCTACTGTGAAGGTCGATCCAAATATTTTTTTTTCAACTTGTAAAATGTGTATGACGTACACTACCGTTCAAAAGTTTGGGGTCACTTCGAAATGTCCTTGTTTTTGAAAGAAAAGCATGTTTTTTTTTTGTCCATGAAAATAACATCAAATTGATCAGAAATACAGTGTAGACATTGCTAATGTTGTAAATTACTATTGTAGCTGGAAACAGCATATTTTTTTATGTAAAATCTACATAAGCATACAGAGGCCCATTATCAGCAACCATCTCTCCTGTTTTCCAATGGCACTTCAATGTCGAATCCAAGTTATGCATTTTAAAAGTCAAAATGATCATTAGAAAACCCTTTTGCAATTATGTTTGCATAGCTGAAAACTGTTATACTGATTAAAGAAGCAATAAAACTGGCCTTCTTTAGAGTAGTTAAGTATTTGGAGCATCAGCATATGTGGGTTCGATTACAGGCTCAAAATGGCCAGAAACAAATACTTATTGTACTGAGAAATTAAGGCTATTCCATGCAAGAAATTGCCAACAATCTGAAGATCTCGTACAACGCTGTGTACTACTCCCTTCACAGAACAGCGCAAACTGGCACTAACCAGAATAGAAAGAGGAGTGGGAGGCCCTGGTGGGAGGCCCCGGTGCACAACTGAGCAAGAGGACAAGTACATTAGAGTTAACCCACTGTTCCTAGGCTGTCATTTTAAATAAGAATTTGTTCTTAACTGACTTGCCTAGTGCTTCTGGACATCAGAACAGCGATAACTCACATCGAACTGGACAAATATATTTTCTTTAATGAGTCCAAAGCGAAGGATATAATGCTTTGCTGAGACTAGGCCCAAATCCCAGTCATCCACGTGAAGAAAAGATGGAGAAAAGGTGGGAGGAGGCCAGGTTGCCTTGTAAGAATTTGCAAACGAGTAGGTAAACCACCACTACCCTCTGTATTATTGGCCAACGTGCAATCATTGGAAAAAACTCAACAAGCTGTACCCGTGTATAAGGCAATAAGCAAACAAGAAAAAGCTCATCCAGAGGGGGTTCTGGGGACTTTAATGCAGGGAAACTTAAATCTGTTTTACCTCATTTCTACCAGCATGTCACATGTGCCACCAGAGGAAAAAAAATCTAGATCACCTTTAGTCCACAAACAAAGTTGCATACAAAGCTCTCCCTCACCCTCCATTTGGCAAATCTGACCACAATGATATCCTTCTGGTTCCTGCTTACATGGAAAAACAAAGCAGGAAGTACCAGTGACTCGCTCTCTGTACGGAAGTGGTCAGATGACGCGGATGCTATGCTACAGGACTGTTTTGCTAGCACAGACCGGAATGTGTTCTGGCATTCATCCAATGGCATTGAGGAGTATACCAACTCAGTCACTGGCTTCATCATTAAGTGCATCAACAACATCGTCCCCACAGTGACCATACTTACATATTCCAACCACAAGCCATGTATTACAGGCAACATCAGCACCGAGCTAAAGGCTAGAGCTGCCAATTTCAAGGAGTGGGACACTAATCCGGACGCTTATAAGAAAACATGCTACGCCCTCCAACGAACCATCGAACAGGCAAAGCGTCAATACAGGACTAAAATTGAATCCTACTAACACAGGCTGTGACGCTCGTTGGATGTGGCAGGGCTTGAGAATTATTAAGGACTACAAAGATAAACCCAGCCACGAGCTGCCCAGTGATTTGAGCCTACCAGATGAGCTAAATGCCTTTCATGCTCGCTTCGAGACAAGCAACACTGAAATATGCTTGGAAGCACGAGCTGTTCCAGATGACTGTGATCACTGATGTGAGCAAGACCTTTAAACAGGTTAACATTCACAAAACTGCGGGCCACACGGATTACCAGGACGTGTACTCAAAGCATGCATGGACCTACTGGCAATTGTCTTCACTGACATGTTCAACCTCTCCCTGACAGAGTATTTCATACCTACATGTTTCAAACAGACCACGATAGTCCAAGTGCCGGTAGCATTCACGTCAGTAGCCATGAAGTGCTTTGAAAGACTGATCATTGCTCACATCAACACCATCATTCCGGAAATGCTAGACCCACTCCAATTTGCATTCCGCCCCAACTGATCCACAGATGATGCAATCTCAATTGCACTCCACACTGCCCTTACCCACCAGGACAAAAGGAACACCTATGTGAGAATGCTGTTCATTGACCACAGCTCAGCATTCAACATCTATAAAGATCATCACTAAGCTAACAACCCTGGGACTAAACACCTCCTTCTCCAACTGGATCCTGGACTTTCTGACGGGCCGCCACCAGCTGGTAAGGGTAGGTAGGCAACAACACATCACCCAAGTCATACTGTTCTTTCTGCTACCACACAGCAAACGGTACCGGGGCATCAAGTCTAGGACCAAAAGGTTCCTTAACCTGTCTGGGAACGGGGTTCCGCTAACAGCCAATGAAATTGCAGGGCGCCAAATTCAATCAACAGAAATCTCATAATTCAAATTTCTCAAACATACAAGTATTAGACACCATTTTAAAGATAAACTTCTCGTTAATCCAACCACAGTGTCCGATTTCAAAAAGGCTTTTCGGCGAAAACACAACATATCATTATCATTATGTTAGATCAGCAACTAGTCACAGAAAGCATACAGCCATTTTCCAACCAAAGAGAGGAGTCACAAAAAGCAGAAATAGAGATGTTGCCTCCACAACATCCCGTGAATTTGCACAGAGCCACATCAATTTCCAGAAATACTCATAATAAACTTTGATAAAAGATACAAGTATTATGCACAGAATTATATATATACTTCTCCTTAACAGCTTCTACCCCCTAGCCAAAAAATTGCTGAAAATTGTATCAAATGGCCACCCGGACTATTTACATTGACCCGCCCCCCCACCCCTTGTTTTTACACTGCTGCTACTCGCTGTGTATTATCTATGCATAGTCACTTTACAAATTACCTCAACTAACCTGTACCCCCGCACATTGACTCATTACCGGTACCCCATATTTATAGCCTCGTTATAGTTAAATCATTTTCTGGTGTTACTTTTTAATTTTTTAAAAACATTTTTTTACATTTAATCAGAAAATATTTTCTTAACTCTATTTCCAGAACTACATTGTTGGTTAAGGGCTTGTAAAGTAAGCATTTCACGATAAGGTTGTTGTACACCTGTTGTATTCAGCACATGGGACAACCCGGAAACGTTGAGAAAAATAACTTGATATCATAACTTGTACCTGTTGTTCACACGCGTATCTGCCCTCTCATTGGCTAAAATGGTCCCACCTGGGGGACGACATGTTTAACTCCTCCTCCTGCTGCCTCATCATCGCTGATGATCAGTCCTACCAACATTGTGTCTGTCGTCAGCAAACTTGACGAGGTTGTTGGAGTCATGCAGGAGGGGATAAGCACACACCCCTGAAGGGCCCCAGTGTTGATGGTAAGCATGGCAGATGTGCTTTTGCCTACTCTCACTGCCTGGGGGAGGCATGTCAGGAAGTCCAGGATCCAGTTGCAGACAGAGGTGTTTATTCCCAGGTTCCATAGCTTGGTGATCAGCTTGGAGGGGACTATGGTATTGAATTCTGAGCTGTAGTCATTTAACAGTATTCTTACATAGGTATTCATTTTGTCCAGGTGGGTGAGGGCAGTGTGGCGTGCAATAGAGATTACATCATCTGTGAATATGTTGTGGCGGTATGCAAATTGGAGTGAGGCCAGGGTGTCTGGGAGGATGGTGTTGATGAGAGCCAGCCTTTCAAAGCATTTAATGGCTATAGATGTGAAATATGATTTGGCCAGGTTCAAATCAAAATCAAATCAAATTTTATTTGTCACATACACATGGTTAGCAGATGTTAATGCGAGTGTAGCGAAATGCTTGTTCTTCTAGTTCTGACAATGCAGTCATAACCAACGAGTTATCTAGTTAACAATTCCAAAACTACTACCTTATACACACAAGTGTAAAGGGATAAAGAATATGTACATAAAGATATATGAATGAGTGATGGTACAGGGCGACATAGGCAAGATGCAGTAGATGGTATCGAGTACAGTATATACGTATACATATGAGATACATAATGTAGGGTATGTAAACATTATATTAAGTAGCATTGTTTAAAGTGGCTAGTGATATATTTTACATAAATTCCCATCAATTCCCATTATTAAAGTGGCTGGAGTTGAGTCAGTGTGTTGGCAGCAGCCACTCAATGTTAGTGGTGGCTGTTTAACAGTCTGATGGCCTTGAGATAGAAGCTGTTTTTCAGTCTCTCGGTCCCTGCTTTGATGCACCTGTACAGACCTCGCCTTCTGGATGACAGCGGGGTGAACAGGCAGTGGCTCGGGTGGTTGTTGTCCTTGATGATCTTTATGTCCTTCCTGTGACATCGGGTGGTGTAGGTGTCCTGGAGGGCAGGTAGTTTGCCCCCGGTGATGGTTTGTGCAGACCTCACTACCCTCTGGAGAGCAGTTGCCGTACCAGGCGGTGATACAGCCCGACAGGATGCTCTCGATTGTGCATCTGTAGAAGTTTGTGAGTGCTTTTGGTGACAAGCCGAATTTCTTCAGCCTCCTGAGGTTGAATAGGCGCTGCTGCGCCTTCTTCTCGATGCTGTCTGTGTGGGTGGACCAATTCAGTTTGTCTGTGATGTGTACGCCGAGGAACTTAAAACTTACTACCCTCTCCACTACTGTTCCATCGATGTGGATAGGGGGGTGTTCCCTCTGCTTTTTCCTGAAGTCCACATTCATCTTCTTCGTTCTGTTGATGTTGAGTGTGAGGTTATTTTCCTGACACCACACTCCGAGGGCCCTCACCTCCTCCCTGTAGGCCGTCTCGTCGTTGTTGGTAATCAAGCCTACCACTGTTGTGTCGTCCGCAAACTTGATGATTGTATACAGGTTACCTTGGCGTTCTTGGGCATGGGGACTATGGTGGTCTGCTTGAAACAAGTTGGTATTACAGATCGGGTCAGGGATAGGTTGAAAATGTCAGTAAAGACACATTCCAGCTGGTAAGTGCATGCTCTGAGTACACATCCTGGTATTCCATCTGGCCCTGCGGGCATGTGAATGTTAACCTGTTTAAAGGTCTTACTCACGTCGGCCACGGAGAGCGAGATCACACAGTCGTTTGGAACAGCTGGTGCTCTCATACATGGTTCAGTTTAGCTGGTCTAGTTTGCTTGTGTCGCTGGGCAGTTGGCGGCTTGGTATCCCTTTGTAATCTGTGATAGTTTGCAAGTCCTAACACTTCCACCAGGCGTCAGAGCCGGCATAGGAGGATTTGATCTTAGTCCTGTATTGAAGCTTTACCTGTTTGATGGCTCGTCAGAGAGCATAGTGGGATTTTCTTTTAAGTGTCCAGATTAGAGTCCCGCTCCTTGAAAGTGGCAGCTCTAGCCTTTAGTTCAGTGTGGATGTTGCCTGTAATCCATGGCTTCTGGTTGGGGTACGTACAGTCACTGTGGGGATGACGTTGTCGATGCACTTAATGAATCTGGTGACTGATGCTGTAACTCCAAAATGTTATCAGCTAAATCCCTGAACATATTCCAGTTTGTGCTTGTATATGCTTTAATTATCAGACTACTTCCGCATTGAGTGCATCACTGTTACTTCCTGTTTGAGTTTGTAAGCCGGAGGATAGAGTTATGGTCTGATTTGAGAGGAAGGGAAAGGAAGGGCCTTGTATGGGTTTATTTGTGTGGAGTAAAAGTGATCTAGGGTTTTGTCGCCTCTAAGTGACAAAAAAAAAATTGGAAAAAGGAATTTCAGTTTCCCTTTACTAAAATCATTAGCCAGGAGAAACGTCACCTCTAGAAATGCATTTTCTTGTTTGCTTATGGCCCTATACAGCTTGTTGAGTGTACTCTTTGTGCCAGCATTGGTTTGTGGTGGTAAATAGACAGCCATGAAAAATATACATGAAACTCTCTTGGTAAATTGTGTGGTCTGCAGCTTATCATGAGGTATTCTAACTCAGACAAGCAAAAAGTTTAACATTAAAGATTGCACACCAGCTGTTGTTAAAAAAGAGACACCCCTCCTCCCTTCATCACCCTTCGTCTGCCATTCGGGCCTTGACAATGCATAGAAGGAATGATGCATGTGTTTGTGTATCCACCCCACATGTACACTAACCTTAAATTCAACCTCTCCCTGCCTCCTCCCTCTCCTCTCTCTCAGGAAGGTGGCAGGTCTAAGAGCTACCGCTACTGGCCAAAACTGGGCTCCAAGCACAACTCAGACACCGACGGTAAATTCAAATGTGTCCACTAAGTTCCGTACGGACTCAAGCTGCTACGCCATCACGGAGTTAAAGGTAAAACACCTGCTGTCGGGCCAGGAGGGCGCTGTATGGCACCTGCAGTACACAGACAGGCCCGACCACGGCTGCCCCAAATACGTTCAGGTGTTCTTCTGTGAGTCACACCTAAATGCCTTTAATTGGTATTGAAAAGTGTTGAATAACTGTATATTTACTTTGTGTAGTTAATTCCACAAAGATAATGGGGTAGAAAAGAAGGCTTCTGCCCTGTGTAGTGGCCCAAAGTACTTAACTAACTTAAATTAGAATATTGATGTGAATGTTGATTAATATGCATTGTTGCTGACAACTAAATGAGGGAGCTGTATGAATTAATAGGCCTCAAATTTGATACCAGAGGAGGCTGATGGGGGAGCTTTAGGAGGATATGCTCATTGTAATAGCTGGAACGCTATTAATGGATCGGAGTCAAACGGGGTTTATTCCATTCCAGCTATTACGTTGAGCCCATCCTCCTTTAGCTCCTCCAACCAGCCTCCTCTGATTGATACAGGATGACACTAACACCCGTCCCTCCCCCAGCATACCTGGAGGAGATCCAGTCACTGAGGAGACACACTAACAGCATGCTGGACACCTCCAAGAGCCTTAACACCCCTGTGGTGGTCCACTGTAGAGCTGGCGTTGCCTGCACCGGGGTCTTTATTCTCAACAAACTCATGATCAGCTGCCTTGAGCACAATGAGGTAAGGGGTATCCTGCCACTGAGATTAATGTTTTTACTGGGGGGGGGGGGTCACTGTTACTCTCCAAACTGTTACTACACTGATACATCATTAATTCTATATCATAACACAAGTATGGTCACTCTCTCTCAGAGGGTGGAGGTCCCTATAATGTTGGGTCACTTGATGCAGCAGAGGATGCTCATGGTCCAGACCATCTCCCAGTACAAGTTTGTTTACGAGGTCCTCATCCAGTTTCTCAAGAATTCACACCTAATCTGTACCCTCACTTCTGACCTCTGACATGGTCCCACATGGCCTGACACAAGGGCAATGTAATACTGGTACAGCAAATAACTCCTAAAATCTTTGGGCTTAGCCACAGTGTTGACACCCACGTCATGGTCCTAATAAGGCTGGGTAGGGGTGAGTAGCATGGTGATGGCCTCGCTCAGCACTGTGATAGGTTAGAGTTTCCGGCATATTGCTTACATCCATCTAGTCCTATTAAGGGCAGGGGAAAGTAGTTATGTTTTCGGATTTGAACACAGCCAGCGACAACTGCTTTTTCCAAACAGGCTAATGACAAAGAGTGTATATTTCATACATCCACATTTAGTCTGAAAAGCGTCCTACCATTCAGTCTGTCTCTATTCTTTATGTTGGAGCTAGATGGTTTTTCTTTGTATTTGTGTTAGCCTCTCTGGCCTATGTCTGGTCAATGGAGAAACCTGAGAGGGCTATGGAAATGGTACAGACCAGCATGCTACATGTTAGCATTTAAAGTCACATGCTAAAGGATGACCGTTGGATTTTAAAAACAGGTAAGAAACTACCAAGTAAACCCAGGAGATAATTCTCAGCATTTTCATGTCTATTCCTCTAAAACAAAATATTTTGTATTAACTTAAAAAATATATTATTTCCCATTTCATTGTCATGCAATTTCAAATGTAAGGGTAATGCACCTTTGCTGATCAAAGTGAACCGAAATGTATGAACAAGTTATACATTTACATTTTTGTATAGCCCTGTATTGTTAAAACAAGAAACTCTATTTTTGTCACCCAGTCAATTAGATTACACATTTCCATTAATTTCTCCATTGAAAATAAGGCAAAGTGAAGGTGTAAAATGTCAGGTGTTTCTTTAAAAAAACAGGAGAGGGCACTGTTGTTTGCGATCAAGTATTCTAAGTCCACTGTCTAAGTCCATAAACCTTTCTAAATCTATGGTAAGGTAGACATTTGTAATATAGAGTGAAGACTTGTTTCCACATTTCAATATTTAATATTATCATAATTTTATTTTTTAATTTTATTTCTCCTAAAGCCATAGTCATCTTCTTCCTGGATGTGGATTATTAGAGAGCATGTTGACAGATCCTCTTTGCAACTAGTTCTGTGGTGGTTGAAGTAAAATCGGTCGAAAGTTGTTGTCTTACACAAATAGTACAACTATTTATTTTCAAGTATTCCACTCTCCGTTCACCTACTTCCAGATATTATGTCTTGAGCAGTAGTAAATCAAGATGCATATATATTGTTCTTTTTCATACAAAATCATCCATTTTTCATGTACAGTGCCTTCAGAAAGTATTCACACCCCTTGACTTTTTACACATTTTGTTGTGTTACAAAGTGGGATTAAAATAGATTGAATTGTATTTTTTTTGTCAACGATCTTCACAAAATACTATGTAATGTCAAAGTCGAGAATTTAAAAAAAGAAGGAAATTAAAAACACTAATGTATTTTTATTAGATAAGTAACCCCTGAGTCAATACATGTCAGAATGACCTTTGGTTGTGATTAAAAGCTGTCTTTTTGCAAACCTAGATGGAAAAATATTACTTTTACAATTCTTCAAGGTCAATCAACTTGAATCATTGATTATTGTTAGACAAGGATTTTTTTTTTTACCATAAATTCTCAAGCCGATTTAAGTCAAAACTGTAACTAGGCCACTCAGGAGCATTCAATGTAATCTTTGTAAGTAACTCCAGTGTATATTTGGCTGTGCGTTTTAGGTTATTGTCCTGCTGAAAGGTGGATTTGTCTCCCAGCGTCTGTTGGAAAGCAGACTGAACCAAGCTTTCCTCTAGGACTTTGCCTGTGCTCAGCTCTATTCCTTTTCCTTTTATCCTAAAAAACTCCTAACAGAGCTTCAGATCCCACACGAAGCTGTCAACAAAATCCAACTGAACGGGTACACCATTTCGGACAGAGAGGAAAGAGATATGAGCGCCCAATTGTTGCCAAATTTCCTTTCTTTGAAGATAAAATATTGGTTAAAAGCCTTGTTAAAAGACTTACTGTCACAAAAATAGGCATACATGATCAGTTCCTGAAGGAAATTGCAGAACGGCACAAAGTTCTGTACCAAATCTTCAAGGAAAATAGATTAAAAAGGAAACGTGTAGCTCTGATAGTCGATAAACTGTATATTGATAACCAAATGTTCGGAGACACAAAGACTACTCCATGGCTATTCTAAATATTACAACATTCCCATAGAGGAGTTGAACAATGGAACACACAATACTAGCCATGGTAGGGATTGTAATTAAAAATACAGTGGCTTGCGAAAGTATTCATCCCCCTTGCCATTGTTCCTATTTTGTTGCCTTATAACCTGGAATTAAGATGGATTATTTTGGGGGGGATTTGTATCATTTGATTTACACAACATGCCTACCACTTTGAAGATGCAAAATATGATTTATTGTGAAACAAAAAAAATAATAATAATTGTTAAACTTGGGCGTGCATAACTATTCACCCCCCCAAAGTCAATACTTTGTAGAGCCACCTTTTCCAACAATTACAGCTACAAGTCTCTTGAATTATGTCTCTTTAAGCTTGGCACATCCAGCCAAAGGGATTTTTGCCCATTCTTCAAGGCAAAACTGCTCCAGCTCCTTCAAGTTGGATGGGTTCCGCTGGTGTCCAGCAATCTTTAAGTCATACCACAGATTCTCAATTGGATTGAGGTCTGGGCTTTGACCAGGCCATTCCAAAATATTTAAATATTTCCCCTTAAACCACTCGAGTGTTGCTTTAGCAGTGTGCTTAAATGAAATCCAAATAAAAATCCATTAAATTACAGGTTGTAATGCAACAAAATAGGAAAAACTCCAAGGGGGATGAATACTTTTGCAAGGCACTGTATATATAGACAAGCAATAAAATACAACAATTGTTAAAGAAATAAACAACAACTACATACACTATACCATTCTAGATAGGGAATGTTGGAAAATAATTTATTTTAGACATTCCATTTATAGTATTTCATAAATTGATAAGACAGTATTAGAAGAAGGATAATTAGCCAAATAATACAACTGCAAATATAAGGAATTGGAACACAAAAGTACTCAGAATTAACATGGTAGAGATAAAACACAAAGGACATAGAACGCACAGTATGTTGGGTTTGAGCAGATGTATTGTGATGGAAAGTGGGGTGTGTGGTTTTGTGTTTGGAAAAATGTGAAGTGAAGTGAGAAAAGGGATAGGGGTTGCAGAACCCAGAGCCCGTGTGTGTTTGTGAACAGGGGCTGTGAGAGAGAGAGCTTTCAATTTTGTGCAGATATGGGATATAAATTTGAAAATAAATTATTAATATTTATTTATTTACTGTCCTATCATGATGGAACGGTCCCCAACTCTATACCCCCAGACACCCACCTGAGAGACCTGAGAGACACTAAAGAGAAGTAATCTGTTTTATGGGCCTACTACAAACAGCCAAATCAGAAACATTAATGTGATCAGAGACCTACTAAAGCAGCACCTCCCCTTCAAGATTCTGAGCCTGCCTGGCAGGGTTGGTCCTACAAAGCCAAAGCCCCCAGATATGAGAGCATAATATACAAGGAAATTCGAAGCTGTTAATGAGAACCTTGACTACCTTATACCTTGCAGGTGGGGATTCCAGTGGGGTACCCGAACCAAGGCAGTGGCAGTGCTGGCAACACTGGCTGCAGTAACCCATGGGGAAGGGGTCACAATCAGACATTCAGAGTAGGGGCATATTATTGTGGCCCTGGTGGCACAAAATCATCAAAAGTCTGACTGAGCAGAGATGCTTGGGAATATGGTCACAACGGGGGACCAGCGTGTGGGTGTTTCAGGGCAAAGGGGGTATCTGGTCTCCATCACCTAGGACTTGACAATGGTTAATTAAATCTCCCCATTTTTGCACATTTTTTTGCATGCCTTCACAAATAGCTGCAACTGTATGGCATTCGTAAATCAAGGCCTTTCATGAGTTGGGTTCTGGAATGGAACAACTGTTGAGCATCTGAGTTTATGGTTGTTCGTGGGGGAAAGAGCTTGTGTGTGTGTGTGTGTGTGTGTGTGTGTGTGTGTGTGTGTGTGTGTGTGTGTGTGTGTGTGTGTCCCACAACTGTTGCTAATGGTAATCCTGGTAAGAGGTAACAATTCTTTGCATGAACTACCTACCCTATTACAAATATTGTTCATGGAAATTAAGCAGGATTTTTAATATATCTTTTTTTATTAGCTATATACAGTGCCTTGCGAAAGTATTCGGCCCCCTTGAACTTTGCGACCTTTTGCCACATTTCAGGCTTCAAACATAAAGATATAAAACTGTATTTTTTTGTGAAGAATCAACAAGAAGTGGGACACAATCATGAAGTGGAACGACATTTATTGAATATTTCAAAACTTTTTTAACAAATCAAAAACTGAAAAATTGGGCGTGCAAAATTATTCAGCCCCTTTACTTTCAGTGCAGCAAACTCTCTCCAGAAGTTCAGTGAGGATCTCTGAATGATCCAATGTTGACCTAAATGACTAATGATGATAAATACAATCCACCTCAAGTCTCCATATAAATGCACCTGCACTGTGATAGTCTCAGAGGTCCGTTAAAAGCGCAGAGAGCATCGTGAAGAACAAGGAACACACCAGGCAGGTCCGAGATACTGTTGTGAAGAAGTTTAAAGCCGGATTTGGATACAAAAAGATTTCCCAAGCTTTAAACATCCCAAGGAGCACTGTGCAAGCGATAATATTGAAATGGAAGGAGTATCAGACCACTGCAAATCTACCAAGACCTGGCCGTGTTGTTTAAAGTTTCCCACAAGCCACCTGGGAGACACACCAAACATGTGGAAGTAGGTGCTCTGGTCAGATGAAACCAAAATTGAACTTTTTGGCAACAATGCAAAACGTTATGTTTGGCGTAAAAGCAACACAGCTGAACACACCATCCCAACTGTCAAACATGGTGGTGGCAGCATCATGGTTTGGGCCTGCTTTTCTTCAGCAGGGACAGGGAAGATGGTTAAAATTGATGGGAAGATGGATGGAGCCAAATACAGGACCATTCTGGAAGAAAACCTGATGGAGTCTGCAAAAGACCTGAGACTGGGACGGAGATTTGTCTTCCAACAAGACAATGATCCAAAACATAAAGCAAAATCTACAATGGAATGGTTCAAAAATAAACATATCCAGGTGTTAGAATGGCCAAGTCAAAGTCCAGACCTGAATCCAATCGAGAATCTGTGGAAAGAACTGAAAACTGCTGTTCACAAATGCTCTCCATCCAACCTCACTGAGCTCGAGCTGTTTTGCAAGGAGGAATGGGAAAAAAATTCAGTCTCTCGATGTGCAAAACTGATAGAGACATACCCCAAGCGACTTACAGCTGTAATCGCAGCAAAAGGTGGCGCTACAAAGTATTAACTTAAGGGGGCTGAATAATTTTGCACGCCCAATTTTTCAGTTTTTGATTTGTTAAAAAAGTTTGAAATATCCAATAAATGTCGTTCCACTTCATGATTGTGTCCCACTTGTTGTTGATTCTTCACAAAAAAATACAGTTTTATATCATTATGTTTGAAGCCTGAAATTTGGCAAAAGGTCGCAAAGTTCAAGGGGGCCGAATACTTTCGCAAGGCACTGTATATAATACAAATCGAGGTGAGGGTGATTGAAATGCTTTTGGCGGCTGATCTGTTTCTATTCTGTGGTTGGCACTGTGTGCTCTTTTCGAAGGATGGGTCCCGGTCTCTCGGGGCCCTGGGATCCGGGGGGACGAGGGTGGTCTGCCGGTCACTGGGATGACAACCCAACTCGGGATGGGGTGGGGTTTTAATGGGTTGAATAGTGTGGTTAAATTGTTTTACTTAGTAGCCATGCAAATATCATCGTATGGACACTCAATCACTATGGTACTTTTTAATGTGGAGTTTACAAACATATATTATGGTAAATGGTTAAATAAGTATAGACCATTCTAATTGTAATGGCTTAGCAGATAAGAAAAGAAGGTCGGTATTTACATGGCTAAACGAGAAGGAATATAATATCTATTGTTTACAGGAAATTCATTCAACAATTTTAGATGAATTGTGTGGAAAAGGACTGGAGGGGAGAAATATATTTCTCGCATGGGCAAAGGAACTCAAAAGGGGGGATGATATTATTCAACAGTAATTTTGACCCAAATGTGCAAATTGTCCAAACAGACCCTCAAGGTAGAGTAGATGGTTGATTTTAAACATATTGTTGAACCATAAACAGATATGGCTCATTAACCTTTATGGTCCAAATAACGACGATCCAAGCTTCTTTGACAATATATATATATATATATATAATAAATGATCAACCCTACAAGCAACACAAGACTCTTATGGTAGGAGATTATAATATGTTTATAAATACCTCTATGGACTGTAAAGGAAATCACACAACAAACTATCGCCCTCATGAATGTCATGGATACGTATATTGGAATTAGTGGATATAAGAGGGCTTAAACATCCTTACCTAATTTTTCTTTTATTTCACCTTTATTTAACCAGGTAGGCTAGTTGAGAACAAGTTCTCATTTACAACTGCGACCTGGCCAAGATAAAGCATAGCAGTGTGAACAGATAACAACACAAAGTTACACATGGAGTAAACAATAAACAAGTCAATAACACAGTAGAAAAAAAAGAAAGAGTCTATATACATTGTGTGCAAAAGGCATGAGGAGGTAGGTGAATAATTACAATTTAGCAGATTAACACTGGTGTGATAAATGATCAGATGGTCATGTGCAGGTAGAGATACTGGTGTGCAAAAGAGCAGAAAAGTAAATAAATAAAAACAGTATGGTGATGAGGTAGGTGAATTGGGTGGGCTATTTACCGATGGACTATGTACAGCTGCAGCGATCGGTTAGCTGCTCAGATAGCAGATGTTTAAAGTTGGTGAGGGAGATAAAAGTATCCAACTTCAGTGATTTTTGCAATTCGTTCCAGTCACAGGCAGCAGAGAACTGGAAGGAAAGGCGGCCAAATGAGGTGTTGGTTTTAGGGATGATCAGTGAGATACACCTGCTGGAGCGCGTGCTATGGGTGGGTGTTGCCATCGTGACCAGTGAACTGAGATAAGGCGGAGCTTTACCTAGCATGGACTTGTAGATGACCTGGAGCCAGTGGGTCTGGCGACGAATATGTAGCGAGGGCCAGCCGACTAGAGCATACAGGTCGCAGTGGTGGGTGTTATGAGGTGCTTTAGTAACAAAACGGATGGCACTGTGATAAACTGCATCCAGTTTGCTGAGTAGAGTATTGGAGGCTATTTTGCAGATGACATCGCCGAAGTCGAGGATCGGTAGGATAGTAAGTTTTACTAGGGTAAGTTTGGCGGCTTGAGTGAAGGAGGCTTTGTTGCGAAATAGAAAGCCGATTCTAGATTTGATTTTAGATTGGAGATGTTTGACATGAGTTTGGAAGGAGAGTCTAGCCAGACACCTAGGTACTTATAGATGTCCACGTATTCTAGGTCGGGCACATCCAGGGTGGTGATGCTAGTCGGGCGTGCGGGTGCAGGCAGCGAACGGTTGAAAAGCATGCATTTCGTTTTACTAGCGTTTAAGAGCAGTTGTAGGCCACAGAAGGAGTGTTGTATGGTATTGAAGCTCTTTTGGAGGTTAGATAGCACAGTGTCCAAGGAAGGGCCAGAAGTATACAGAATGGTGTTGTCTGCATAGAGGTGGATCAGGGATTCGCCCGCAGCAAGAGCAACATCATTGATATATACAGAGAAAAGAGTCGGCCCGAGAGTTGAACCCTGTGGCACCCCCATAGAGACTGCCAGAGGACCGGACAACATACCCTCGGATTTGACACACTGAACTGTGTCTGCAAAGTAGTTGGTGAACCAGGCAAGGCAGTCATTAGAAAAACCAAGGCTATTGGGTCTGCCGATAAGAATATGATGATTGACAGAGTCAAAAGCTTTGGCCAGGTCGATGAAGAAGGCTGCACAGTACTGTATTTTATCGATGGCGGTTATGATATCGTTTAGTACCTTGAGCGTGGCTGAGGTGCACCCGTGACTGGCTCTTAATTAAACCAGATTGCAGAGCGGAGGTGGTACGGTGGGTTTCAAGATGGTCAGTGATTTTGTTGACTAGGCTTTCGAAGACCTTAGATAGGCAGAGCAGGATGGATATAGGTCTGTAACAGTTTGTGTCCAGGGTGTCTCCCCCTTTGAAGAGGGGGATGACCGTGGCAGCTTTCCAATCCTTGGGAATCTCAGACGATACAAAAGAGAGGTTGAACAGGCTGGTAATAGGGGTTGCGACAATGGCGGCGGGTAGTTTCAGAAATAGAGGTTCCAGATGGTCAAGCCCAGCTGATTTGTATGGGTCCAGGTTTTGCAGCTCTATCAGAACATCTGCTATATGGATTTGGGTAAAGGAGAAGCTGGGGAGGCTTGGGCGAGTAGCTGCGGGGGGGGAGCTGTTGGCCGAGGTTGTAGTAGCCAGGAGGAAGGCATGGCCAGCCGTAGAGAAATGCTTGTTGAAGTTTTCGATTATCATGGATTTATCGGTGGTGACCGTGTTGCCTAGCCTCAGTGCAGTGGGCAGCTGGGAGGAGGTGCTCTTGTTCTCCATGGACTTTACAGTGTCCCAGAACTTTTTGGAGTTGGAGCTACAGGATACAAATTTCTGCTTGAAAAAGCTGGCCTTAGCTTTCCTGACTGACTGCGTGTATTGGTTCCTGACTTCCCTGAACAGTTGCATATCGCGGGGACTATTCGATGCTATTGCAGTCCGCCACAGGATGTTTTTGTGCTGGTCGAGGGCAGTCAGGTCTGGAGTGTACCAAGGGCTATATCTGTTCTTAGTTCTGCATTTTTTGAACAGAGATGGTGAGGAAGTTACTTTTAAAGAATGACCAGGCATCCTCAACTGACGGGATGAGGTCAATATCCTTCCAGGATACCCGGGCCAGGTCGATTAGAAAGGCCTGCTTGCAGAAGTGCATTTGACAGTGATCAGGGGTGGTCGTTTGACCGTGGACCCATAGCGGATACAGGCAATGAGGCAGTGATCGCTGAGATCCTGATTGAAGACAGCGGAGGTGTATTTGGAGGGCCAGTTGGTCAGGATAATGTCTATGAGGGTGCCCATGTTTACAGATTTTGGGTTGTACCTGGTAGGTTCCTTGATGATTTGTGTGAGATTGATGGCATCTAGCTTAGATTGAAGGACTGCCGGGGTGTTAAGCATATCCCATTTTAGGTCACCTAACAGAACATACTCGAAAGCTAATGAGATATACAGTACATGGCGGATGCTCAATATAGATAGTCATCTTGATTATTTTCTTATGTAATTCTCTGACTATCAGGTATGAAGGTAAGACCCAGATGCAGACAACATTGAATTAACAATGGTTTAATAATCAAACAGTGGCAGGCAATAGACAGGTCAAGGCAGGCAAGGGTCAGTAAACCAGAGGTGGGGCAACGGTACCGGACGGCAGGCAGGCTCAGGGTAGGCAGAGGTCAATAATCCAGAGGTGGGGCAAAGGTACAGGTCAGCAGGCAGGCTCAGAGTCAGGACAGGCAAGGGTCAAAACCAGGAGGGCGAGAAGAAAAGAGACTGGGAAAAGTAGGTGCTGAGACACAAAACCGCTGGTTGACTTGACAAACAAGATGAACTGGCAACAGACCAACAGAGAACACAGGTATAAATACAGAGGGGATAATGGGGAAGATGGGCAACACCTGGAGGGGGTGGAGACAATCACAAAGACAGGTGAAACAGATCAGGGTGAGACACTGACACCAAAAGTTTAAAAAGTGTTGATAGGGGATAGATTGCGGTCGGACCATCACATAATTGGCATATATATTACACTTACAGAATTTCCTTGTGGATGAGGATATTGGAACTTTAATCAGAGCCTATTGGATGATAACTTGCTTTTAACTAGGACAGAATCATTTATAACTGACTTTTTCCTAAATAACATACAGTTGAAGTCTGAAGTTTACATACCCTGTCACGTTCTTTTTTCATGTCTCTATTTTTTGTTTGGTCAGAGCGTGAGTTGGGGTGGACATTCTATGTTTTTGTTGTTGTTTTGTATTTCTGTGTTTGGCCTGGTATGGTTCCCAATCAGAGGCAGCTGTCTATCGTTGTCTCTGATTGAGAACCATACTTAGGTAGCCTGTTCCCACCTGTGTTTCTGGGTAGTTGTTTCCTGTTTTGTGTTTTGTCACCTGATAGGACTGTTTCGTTTTTTCGTTGTTTCACCTTTGTTATTTTGGGTTCAGATTAATAAAGTTAACATGGACACGTGCCACGCTGCATTTTGGTCCGATCCTTCATATTCCTCATCAGACAAGGACGAGAATCGTTACATACACTTAGGTTGGAGTCATTAAAACTCGTTTTTCAACCGCTCCACAAATGTCTTGTTAACAAACTATAGTTTTGGTAAATCGGTTGGGACATCTACTTTTTGCATGACACAAGTAATTTTTCCAACAATTGTTTACAGACAGATTATTTCACTTATAATTCATTATCACAATTCCAGTGGGTCAGAAGTTTACATACACTAAGTTGACTGTGCTTTTAAACAGCTTAGAAAATTCCATAAAATGATGTCATGGCTGTAGAAGCTTCTGATAGGCTAATTGGCATACATTTAGTCAATTGGAGGTGTACCTATGGATATATTACAAGGCCAACCTTCAAACTCAGTGCATCTTTGCTTTACATCATGGGAACATTTTTAGAAAATCAGCCAAGAAAAATTGTAGACCTCCACAAATCTGGTTCATCATTGGGAGCAATTTCCTATTTTCTTGAATGGATCTTTTTTTGTGGATAATTTTTAGTGGATAACTGTCACTCTAGCCTTTCAATTAATGTTCAATAAGAGCTATTATCCTGCTGTACAGTTTTACTGGGATCCATAATAAATAGAAATACTCTGAATATAGACATTATGATTTGATTTGTATGATTGCTTTATAAATTCTGTTGATGAATGTGATGTGTTTGAAGTAACCTTTTGATATTGTAATGACTTTCTCCTTTATTATGAAAATACTTACACCCTCAAAGGTCCAATTTCTTTATCCCAATCATCAATGCCAGCCAAAGCACAATTGTCTTGTATCAGGAAATGTCACCAGACCAAAGTCACAGGTAGACCAAAACCTAGACCTGCTTGACCTGCACTTTCATAGTGTTTATATACACAATGCTCAAGCCTTAATAACCACAAGCCTTACCCTTACCTATTATGTACCAAACCTCTGGTGGCCAAGTAGTGGCATCGAGGCATCATCGGTTACTCGGAGCCCGTCAGTGACACGCCAAGGGCATGATGGAATTAGTGTGATTCTCTGCTGTTACAGCTTGCTCTGGCCAAATGGTGTAATAATCCGCCTCTGCAGACACACACTCATGCACACACATCTCGCATCAGCAACTGTTAAGAATGGTCTAAAGCTATAAAAATATAAATTTCTCCACATTGCATTGCAGTAATTATTGAACAAATGCAGATGGAGAGAGACATCTGCATGTTAAAGTGTTGGCCCCTCTCTTATGCACAGCAGATGTTCTCCTGTCATTTACTCAAATTACGTTGTTTAGATACACGGCCACGGAGAGAAAGAGAGAGGGAGGGAGTGCACAGAAATGGAGAGATGGGGATAAAGTCACTCGTTATCTTTCTTAGAAAGCACGGCATTACAAATGCTGTTCTTGCCCTTTTTTAAAACAGTCTAGCTTTATTTGACAGTCATGGCATTTTACCTGGCAATAGATTATAAGTAGTGATGATTATCTTTTGGTGTCTGTCAGATCCGGTGCACCACTATCGGATAGTCACCAATGGTGAAGGTGCATAAAGATGTGCGAATAATTCAGCACAATATACTTTTCCGTTTTTTAAAAATGGCTGGTGTCTTGGAGCTAGAATTGGTATCAATGTATGCTGTGCTTATGACGACGTAAAAAAGAGTAAAGGAGAGCAATGTACAATACAGCGAACGAGGAAGTTGTGGTAGATGCATGGGGACCGCCATTTTTATTCACCTCCGCTTTTGATTATTTGATTATTTGAGTCTTTGAATTAATTATTGAAGGTCAATAGCATCTTAAACAATGTACTGACATACTGTAATCTTTGACAGGGTTGATTTATCCTAACACCTGAATAACTGGATCTTACAGTGCAACATTCAAAGATCACTAAATTGGAGCCGTTGTTTGCTTATTTATCTATCTAGACCATAATGCAAGTATCTGCATTATGGTCTAGAGGGCAAAGGTCGCAGTGCAGATTTGAATTAAGTGATAAAACGCTCTTGAAGATGATCTGTTGATTTAATAAGCGGGGTTGAGATTATAAGAGAGAAAGTTTGTGTTTGTGTCCACTGAGACTGATGAAAGATAAGGAGAGTTCCTTATATTTTGCATGCTTACTGTATTGGTGCTCTGAGGTAGTTCCCAGAAAAACCTCTGTCCCATGCCTGCTTTGAGGTAATCTTCTTCCACTTGAGTTTTTAAAATGTTTGTGTTCTCTGTCTTCCTAAAACTATTCCTCCCAAAGAGATGCTACCATGGTTATTCTCATAGTGGACCTCTGAAGTGGGGAAAGGACATTTTAAATTCACCTGTACCCTGTGTAAATGTATTCAAACAATACACACACAATTCTGCATAGAATATTAATATATACTACACCCCTTAACTTTTGACACATTTTTTTGTGTTACAGCCTAAATATGAAATGGATGAAATTTAGATTTTGTATGACTGGCCGACACACAATACCCGATAACGTCTTAGTGGAATTATGTTTTTAGAAATGTTTACAAATAAATTTATATTAAAAGCTGTCTTGAGTCAATAAGTATTCAACCCCTAAATACTGTAAGCTCAGGAGTTAACGGTTGCTTAAATAGTCATATCATGAATTGCATGGACTCCCTCTGTGTGCAATAATAGTGTTTTACAAGATCTTTGAATGACTACCTCATCTCTGTACTCCACACATACAATTATCAGTAAGGTCCCTCAGTCGAGCAGTGAATTTCAAACACAGATTCAACAACAAAGAAGGACACCGATTGGTAGATGGGTAAAAAATAAAAAAGATGACATTGAATATCCCTTTGAGCATGGTGAAGTTATTACTCATACTTTGGATGGTGTATCAACACACCCAGTCAAAACAAAGATACAGGCGTCCTTCCTAACTCAGTTGCTGGGAGGATGGAAACTGCTCAGGGATTTTACCATGAGGCCAATGGTGGCTCTAAAACTGTGTTTTGGTTTTGATAGAAGAAAACTGAGGATGGATCAATAACATTGTAGTTACTCCACAATAATAACCTAAATGACAGAGTGAAAATAAGGAAGCTTGTACACAATAAAAAATATCCCAATACATGCATCCTGTAGTCACTAAAGTAAAACTGCAACAAATGTGTCAAAGAGATTAACTTTATATCATTATTTTGGTGGCAAATCCAACATAACACATCACTGAGTACCACTCTTCATATTTTCAAGCATGGTGGTTGCATTATGTTGTGTGTATGCTTGTCATTGTCAAGGACTAGGGAGTTTTTTAGGATTCAAATAAATGGATTAGAGCTAAATACAGGCAAAATCCTGAAGAAAAATCTGCTTTCCAACAGACACTGGGACATAAATTCACCCTTCAGCAGGAGAATAACCTAAAACACAAGGTCAAATATACACTGGAGTTGCGGTCAAATATACACTGGAGTTGCTTACCAAGACATCAATTGAATGTTCTTGAGTGATGTAGCTACAGTTTTAGCCTAAATCATTTGAAAATCTCTTGAAAAGTCTTGAAAATGGCAGTGATCACTACCAACTTGACAAGAACACCTATGTGTTCGTTATTGTTATTTTATTGTGTTACTTTTTAAAATTGTTTTACTTCAGTTCTTTGGTAAATCTTTTCTTAACTCTTCTTGAACTGCACTGTTGGTTAAGGGCTTGTAAAGTAAGCATTTGGTGGTTAGGTCTACAGTTGTTGTATTCGGAGCATGTGACAAATTAAGTTTGATTAGATTAGATTTGATAGTTTTGACCATCTTCCTCCTTTTTCTGTTGCCTCGACATCGACATCATTTGTCCGATGTCTACAAAACTGATTTCTCATATGTACTGTATGAATGTGACTTTTCATTCAATTTCCTTAGAAGCCTTCTGTGACATCTGACAGACCAACGTGATTCAGAGAGAGGCTCATACTCCCTCCACCCTCCCAATCCCAATTCAGCCCAGTCTGTCCACATGGACGCCTTCTGTTCAGCCCTCAAAATCACAACTTTTATACCAACAGATGCTTCCAAACTTGTCATTTCTCTTAGTGGCTATTGAGATTTTACTTTCTGACCCACATGCTAAGGGGTTCAATTTACTAGATGCCCTGAACAGGACAGAGCATCCAGAATGCCCATACCTAATCAAAATAATATGTCAATTTTTCTTTGTTGTTCTGAAATCCCGTCTGCAGTACAGTAAGGAGCTCAGCTTCTAAAGAGGCTTTGGTGCATTTAGGGGAAAGATGGGCCATATTACAGAGGAACAGAAGCCTGCTTGATTAATGGGCAGGATAATCACCTCATCAAATCACTCTCACTTATTAAATCTTGTTTAATATCGTAATGAGGGCCCCCTGAGCTGCTTTGGTATATTCCCCCTCTCTTTCTCCCTTTCTCTCTCTCTCTCTTTCTCTACCCCTCCTCCTCTTGCTCCCGAGTGTTTTCAAAGCCAACCGGTTAGGCCTGAAGCAAGCTATTCACTCCAATTCTCACTGCCCCTCTCTCTCTTCTTCTATCTCTCTGTAATTCTGTAATTATCTTTCCAGCACTCTCAATTGTGCCCTCGCTTGCTCTTTTGTCTGTCCCAAGCTCGTTCTCTCTTGTTTCTTTCTCACACCTTCTTCATTATTTTGTTTATAGAGCAAGAGCAATTGGAAAAGAGGAAGAAAAGAGAAAAAACGAGTGCCTCCTGTCCCATCAATGTTTGTCGCTGCCTCTCCGTAGGGACTACTCTGTAGTATAGGGGTTAAGGACCTGGATTGTTCTGTAGTGTAGCGGTTGCATTTACATTTTAGTCATTAAGCAGATAATCTTATCCTGAGAGACATACAGTCAAGTGCATTCATCTTAAAATAGCTAGGTGGGACAAGTCATAATAAGTACAATTTTCAGCAAAGTCAGTGATGGTTTGAGGGGGAAAAGTCAAGTGTGAGTGTAAATTCACGAGGTTCAGGGAGATGATGTCACGGATCCCTCCAGGAACTTTCATCACGCACACCTGTCCCCTATTTCCACTGATTAGTATTTGTATATGTGTGCCTTTGGTTTCCATGGTCTTGTCGATTATTGTTACTATGTCCGTTGGTGCATGTGAGTACCTGTGCTGTGTCTTTTGGGCTTTCATGCCCTTGTGGATTGCGTAGATGATTACAGGTCTCGTCCCGTGTGATAATCATTGTGCGCGTGGGTTATTTATTCGAGGTACTCCTCGCTCTTTTGTTTTGGGTTTCTACCCTGTGTTTTGTTACGTGTTTGTTTGGTCTTCATCCCCGTGCCTTTACACGGCACGCCGTAATTTGGGCTTAATAAAAACCTCTATTATGCATTCCTGTGTATGTCTCCCGAATCTCTTCATACCAACGTGACACATAGTAGTATAGACACATCCTCTGTAGTATAGGGGTTGAGGACAAGGACTGCTCTGTAGTATGGAGGTTATTGACATGGACTAGGGACCCGCCAGATTTTGGGGCACATCTTTTTCTGTGCATCCAGATGCTTTTTCCTCAATCATCTCAATTTATAGATGGTTGGCAAACAACACACCCCTTTTATTCAATTTATAAACCAGTATTATCCAGCTTGAGGAGTGACAGACGTTGACTAGGGTTTGGCTTCCCAGGGTTTAAAGAAGCACTTCAAACTGTGAGGTATCATTTATCCTGTCTCCTTACAGGTGATTTGTATCTCCAGGTTCACAATGTTCCCTATCTAACTCTGATAACTCTGATCCTCCACAGTGTGAGTGGCTGTATGTGTGTGTGTGAGTGGGTGTCCGTCAGGGTGCTGGATGGGTTCTGACATCCCCTTCACATGACCTCCAGAGAGACTCCCAGACGATTTCCCTCTGAAAAGAAATGCATACCATTGTCTTATTTACAGCCGTCCATGTGTCAAAGAGCCATCTTGGTGGCACACACCGCACCATGTGCTTCTCCAAAGGAAGGAAGGAAGGAAGGAAGGAAGGAAGGAAGGAAGGAAGGAAGGAAGGAAGGAAGGAAGGAAGGAAGGAAGGAAGGAAGGAAGGAAGGAAGGAAGGAAGGAAGGAAGGAAGGAAGGAAGGAAGGGGAAATATCTCCCCATTGTTCTCTCCACCCCTCCCTCCCTTCTCTTTCTCCCCCTCTTCCATATTGTGAATTGTAGTTGTCCCTCTATAGCCATCCCCCGAGTTTGGACCCAACTGCCACTGTAGCCGCGGGCAACAACTGGCCCAAGGTGACCAGTCAGGGACAGGGAGAGATTTTAGGCTGCATCTTCTCTTCTCCGAGTGCCTCCCATTTTTCTTCCTTTATTGTTGGGGAGCAGCTGTTGCGTACCTGGCCACATATGCAGCATGTATGCTGGCTATCTTGGCAGCTAGGCTCCCTAGGCTTTAGATACCAGAGTGAATCAATTCTTAAAGATGACTTGCGTGTCACATGGGGAGGGAGTCAAGACTTAGGGGCTCTGGTGCTGGAATGTTCTTTGATAACGGGGAGGGAGGGAAAAAGGTGCATGTCCTATTGTTTTGCCAAGGAGTGCCCTTGGCAGGGAGGAAGGCATTTTTTCATTGAGATGACTTGTTTGGTGGTGTTTTCAGCTAGCAGAGGCTGTGGATGTGTCTATAGTAGCTGTGTTTGTAGCTGGCTCGTTGGTCCTACATAAACCCAAAATCCCCCTTAACGAGTTGTCTGTTTTCAGCTCCATCCTTTTTTTGTTACATGTTTTTATTATATTACCCTTATTTCATAGTGGAATGTGTGAGCGGCTGATTATTCAAATCAAATCGTATTTCTCACATGCGCCGAATGTTTAATTACAAGACCTCAACCAAAAATGCAGTTCAAGAAATGGAGTTAATAAAATATATATATTAATCAAAACATAGCACAAGACATTTACATAACAATAATGAGGCTGCCTCCTGGTGGCCCAGTGGTTAAGGGCGCTGTACTGCAGCGCCAGCTGTGCCACCAGAGACTCTGGGTTGGCGCCCAGGCTCTGTCGTAACTGGCCGTGACCAGGAGGTCCGTGGGGCGACGCAGAATTGGCCTAGCGTCGTCCGGGTTAGGGAGGGCTTGGCCGGTAGAGATATCCTTGTCTCATCGCACACCAGCGACTCCTGTGGCGGGCAAGGCGCAGTGCGTGCTAAACAAGCAAGGTTGCCAGGTGCACGGTGTAGCATCCGACACATTGGTGCGGCTAGCTTCCGTGTTGGATGCGCGCTGTGTTAAGAAGCAGTGCGGCTTGGTTGGGTTGTGTATCGGAGGACGCATGACTTTCAACCTTCGTCTCTCCTGAGCCCGCACGGGAGTTGTAGCGATGAGACAAGATAGTAGCTACTAAAAACAATTGGATGCCACGAAAATTGTGGAGAAAAAGGGGTTAAATAAAAAATAATAAATAAAAATAATGAGGCTATATAGAGGAGGTACCGGTACCGAATCAATGTTCGGGGTACAGGTTTAGTCGAGGTACTTTGTAAAGTGACTATGTGTAGATGATAAATAGCGAGTAGCAACAGTTTAAAAACAAATTGGCAGGGGTGAATGTAAATAGTCCGGGCGAACATTTGATTAGTTGTTCAGCAGTTGTTACGAACCCCTTTGGCCCTGCAGTCTAGGGGGGGTGGAAACGGGACCCGAAACATACATACAACATACAACCTAAATCTACCGTCAAACACTTATGGTTTATTTGTTAAACACACAGTAAACAAGGGGGGGGGGGGGGGGAAATACACCCACAGGATACCTGTGTCCATAACAGCAGTCTTATGGCTTGGGGTTAGAAGCTGTTAAGGAGCCTTTTGGTCCTAAACTTGGCGCTCCGGTACCACTTGCCGTGTGGTAGCAGAGAGAACAGTCTATGACTTGGGTGACTGGAGTCTTTGACTATTTTTTGGGCCTTCCTCTAACACCGTCTAGTATATATGTCCTGGATGTCTGGGCCATGCGCACTACATTCTCTAGTGCCTTCCAGTCAAATGCGGAGCAGTAGCCATAACAGGCGGTGATGCAACCCGTCAGGATGCTCTCGATGGTGCAGCAGTAGAACTTTTTGAGGATCTGGGGACTCATTCCAATTCTTTTCAGTCTCCTGAGGGGTAAAAGGTTTTGGCGTGCCCTCTTCACAATTGTCTTGGTGGACCATGATAGTTTGTTGGTGATGTGGACACCAAGGAAATTGAAACTCTCGACCCACTCCACTTTCAATTGTGGATCTGTTTGGGCGGTATGCAAATTTGGGGGCGGTATGCAAATGTCTTTGTGAATGTTGACCTGTTTAAAGGTCTTAATCACATCGGCTGCCGAGAGTGTGATCACACAGTAGTCTGGAACAGCTGATGCTCTCATGCATGTTTCAGTGTTACTTGCCTCGAAGCGAGCATAGAAGTAATTTAGCTTGTCTGGTAGGCTCACATCACTAGGCAGCTCGCGGCTGTGCTTCCCTTTGTGGTCTGTAATAGTTTGCAAGCCCTGCCACATCCGATGAGTGTCATAGCCAGTTTAGTGCGATTCAATCTTAGTCCTGTATTGACCCTTTGTCTGTTTGTTGGTTAGTCAGAGGGCATAGTGGGATTTCTTATAAGCTTCCCAGTTAGGGTCCCGCTCCTTGAAAGCGGCAGCTCTCCCCTTTAGCTCAGTGCAGATGTTGCCTGTAATCCATGGCTTCTGGTTGGGTATGTACGTACTGTCACTGTGTGGACGACGTCATCGATGCACTTATTGATGAAGCCAGTGACTGATATGGTGTACTCCTCAATGCCATAGGAAGAATCCCGGAACATTTTCCAGTCTGTGCTTGCAAAACAGTCCTGTAGCTTAGCATCTGTTTCATCAGACTAGCCTTGTGAGGCCTGTGGGGCGTCCTATAGCAACATGGAGAACACAATTGGGTTTGCGAAAGTATTTTCTTTCCATAGTTGGTCGGCCAAACCGTTCGGATGCTACAGACCAATTTTCATGGTGTCTCATGGTCTGATAAACACTGCTCACCTTTTTCCGCAGATGCGGAAGTGTTACAAAAAAACTGATATCTCTAGCTTAAACTGGCAGATTTGTATGGGATTTTTTTTAGATTATATGTTCTTGTTTGCGCGGACATTGACCTTAGGGGGTTTTGAGGAGAAGGAGGAGGAGGTGGCAGCAGGCTCGTCCCAGTGTCTTTTTTGGAGAGCCCCGTGTATGTCGGTCAAGTATCCAATTCCTCGGGCCATGCCAGAAACAATGGATTGATTGGCTGCTTCACCCACCCCGACTGGGTAGTAGGGGAGCTTGCCTTGCCGAGACCAGTTTCCAACCCCTGCAGCTGTCCTGGTTGTCAATCCCTGTCTTAAGGCTCAAGGCTGGTGGGGCTCCGGGGGTCCCGGGGGGCGCCCGAGAGGCGATTCTCAGTACTCAACAGCATCTGAAAAACTGCCCCAGACACAAAGGGAGTTGAATGTGTTTACACCCCTCTGAAAGGAACAGAGTGGACCTGGCACCCTGACATGAAGTCACAGCACCCAGTTTAGATCCCTTAGTCTTGCAGTCTGGTTGACAGAATTTACGGTCCACTGCTGATTGAGACACCTTTGCAGAAAATGCTCACAGTCTTTTCCTAGAACTTCAATACAGTGTCAAATGTTTTATTTGATCTTCACATTAACATGGAGACCCATTGTGACCAAGGTCGGTTTGCAGGGGAGCCATGCATCTTACAATTGCACCACAAATTACACATAGAAAATACACTAGAACACAAAGAGCATAAAAAACAAATCTTGTTGATAACAGGTGGTAAACGTAATACGGTGCTGATATTTCATGAACAACCCTCTGGGTGCTGTGTCTGTTTTGAAGGATAATACAAAGACAATGCATCTTTCTCTCTTTCTGTCTCTCTCTCGCTCTCTAACTCTCTCTCACTCAGTTTATCCCATATGTCTCAGCGATTAGGCTTTGCTCAAACACCTCCTGTTCATCTAAGTAATTAAAACATTTGAATTATCAAGGATTATGAAATGCTTTAGATTTAATCCAGCTCTCCATGCATGGCCATGTCGATTCAGAGATCTGGGAGAGGCAAAGGATGCCAATAATGGCACCAAAAGACTGGATAGGAGTGGTGTGCGTGTTTTTGGAGGATAATCCAGCCTTGCCCCTGAGTGCCATCTGCGTTGGACTCTCTCTCTCTCTCTCTCTCTCTCTCTCTCTCTCTCTCTCTCTCTCTGTGTAGCTGGGTCCTCTCTCCTCGTACCTCTTGCCCAGATTCATGGATGAAAATACTGATGACATTATAGAGAGAGACACTGACGACAGAGAAAAGGCTCTTCAAGGTGTGCTGGGAGGCCCAGGGGCAAAGACCTGTTAGAGATTATATCATGACACTCACACAGACACACATACACAAACAGACAGAAATGCAGACACACAAACATGTATGCATGAGTGTGTGTCTCAGCGCTAGTTGACACACTGACCGTTTCACACAGAACAAGCAAGGACCCAGCTTTCCAACAACGACTGCATTGTGATGCAGCTCCTCTTCGCATGTTAGTTACTTCTCGCTCTTTTCTCTCTCTTTCTTTTTTCTCTCTCTCATTTTCTCTCTCTCACTCTCTTTCCCTCTCTCACACTCTTTCATTCTGTGTCTCATTCACCCTGGGTAACAGGCCCATTTTCCTTGTCTGTCTCAATTTGGAGCAGTGGGTAGGGTAGGAAGGAGTGGGTAGGAAAGGAGTATGAGGGGAGCAGGGGAGGGCGGCAAGAGTAACGGAGGTGCAGAAGGACGAGCTGTCCTTTGTTCTGCCTTCCCAGGCTCCTCTCCTGAGCCTCCGAGGCTCCAGTTGCGTCAGGGGCCGGCCAGAAACAGAACCCCGGCAAGAATCAGAGAGAGGACACAATGATCTGTCCAACTAGAATCTGCCTCCAGAAAACACACACAGAGGAAGGGGACTGAGAGAAAGAAGCGAGAGAGAGTGGGAAAGGAAAAGATGTAGAGGAGAGAGGGACATCAAAAGATTGTGTGACATATAAAGGAGAGGCAAGAGGGAGAGGAGGAGAGTGTGTGAAAGAAAGTAATTATGTAACATATTAGAAGTGTGGTAAAGCATTCATTGACATTTGTACACACACACAGACACAGATACATACCATGACTTTACCACCAGGTGTACTACATGTTGCAATGACATGCAGTCAGGATAGGCAGGGTGGTAGTGCTTAGCCTATGGTAATCTAATTACAAAAGCTGTTATTAAAGTTTTTTTTTTCTCAATGATGTGGGTGGTTTAAATGCTCAAAATCTCCTGAGGAGTATTATGTAATGATAATGCATGATGGTTTTGTTTTTTCTCAATCTGATTGGGTGGGCCTGGCTCCCCAGTTGGTGGGCCTGTGTCCACCCAGGCCCACCCAAGTGTAGCTACTTACAGAAGAATAAGATTGAAATACATATTCCCATGAAACGAATTGTGGCATACAGATGCAGCATGTATGTTTTGATGCGAAGAACTATCATTGAGAATGATGATGGCCTAATTGATAATAAAGTAGGCCTAATTTGGTGTTTTAGGATAATAAAATATAATGTTTTCTTTCAGCCTCTGTGGGCATAGGTAATTGTTAGGCCTACATTTGTATGATGCATTTTAGCCTATGTACTGGACAAAAATCTAAATGCCCTATGTAAAGTGTTGGTCCCGTGTTTCATGAATCAAATCAATCAAATAATATCAAATGTATTTGTCACATGAGCCGAATACAACAGGTGTAGACCTTAAAGTGAAATGCTTACTTACAAGCCCTTAACCAACAATGCAGTTTTAAGAAAATACCTAAGATAAAAAGTAAGAGATAAAAGTAGCAAATAATTAAAGAGCAGTAGTAAAATAACAATAGCGAGGCTATATAGAGGGGGTACCGGAACAGAGTCAATGTGCAGGGGGGGGGGGCAATGCAAATAGTCTTGGTAGCCATTTAATTAGATGTTCAGGGGTCTTTTGGCTTAGGGGTAGAAGCTGTTTTAGAAGCCTCTTGGCTTCTTGCTCTTGCTCCGGTACCAGAGAGAGTCTATGTGTCACGTTCTGACCTTGATTTTCCGTTGTTTTGTAGTTATTTAGTATGGTCAGGGCGTGAGTTGGGTGGGCAGTCTATGTTTTTTTTTCTATGTTTTGGGGCATTTCTATGTTTTCGGCCTAGTATGGTTCTCAATCAGAGGCAGGTGTCATTAGTTGTCTCTGATTGAGAATCATACTTAGGTAGCCTGGGTTTCACTGTGTGTTTGTGGGTGATTGTTCCTGTCACTGTGTTTGTTGTCACAGGATAGGCTGTATAGGTTTTTCACGTTCCGTTTGTTGTTTTGTAGATTTAAGTTATTTCATGTATCGTTCATTTTCCATTAAAGAACATGAGTAACCACCACGCTGCTTTTTGGTCCGCTTCTCCTTCTACAGACGAACGTCGTTACACTATGACTAGGGTGGCTGGAGTCTTTGACAATTTTTAGGGCTTTTTTTATTTAATTTTTGTTAACTAGACAAGTCAGTTAAGAACAAATTCTTATTTTCAATGACAGCCTAGGAACAGTGAGATAACTGCCTTGTTCACGGGCTGTCCCAGACCTGCTGTTTTCAACTCTCTGGAGTAGAGATACTCTTAAAGATCGGCTATGAAAAGCCAACTGACATTTACTCCTGAGGTGCTGACTTGCTGCACCCTTGACAACTACTGTGATTATTATTATTTGACCGTGCTGGTCATTTATGAACATTTGAACATCGTGGCCATGTTCTGTTATATTCTCCACCCTTCACAACCAGAAGAGGACTGGCCACCCCTCATAGCCTGGTTCCTCTCTAGGTTTCTTCCTAGGTTTTGGCCTTTCTAGGGAGTTTTTCCTAGCCACCGTGCTTCTACACATGCATTGCTTGCTGTTTGGGGTTTTAGGCTGGGTTCCTGTACAGCACTTTGAGACATCAGCTGATTGATGTAAGAAGGGCTATATAAATAAATTTGATTTGAAATTTGATTTGAATTACAGATATTTACCTAGTCAGCTCGGGGATTCAATCTTGCAACCTTTCATGTGAAATCCATAGACTAGGGGCCTAAGTCATTTATTTAATTTGACTGTTTTCCTCATATGAACTGTCACAGTAAAATCTTTGAAATTGTTGCATGTCGCGTTTATATTTTTGTTCAGTATAAATGAAACAAATCAAATTGTATTCGTCATTTGTTTATTTTGTCACAAAATGCATGCTATATATCATACAATAGGCAACATGTCGGTACCAACTATCATTGAGAAATTATGACATAAAAAAAAATGTGCTCTCCGGTACCTACAAAAACAGCACTACACCGATGGTGCTTACCCAGCCAATAACCTCACCACACGTCACTGACATGTTGCCAGTTCAGCTGTGTAGTTAGTTATGATGATGACCTGGCTCACTGAATGCATTACATATTCTCACCACTAGATGTCCCCATACCTAAAGGCCTTCCCTTAACGACACATATATCTGTCTTTTCTGCAATCTATTTATCCCACAGCTATCTGTCTATAGACTTGACCAATCTCATATATATATATATATATATGTATATATATATATGTATATATATATATATTTGCAGTTATATATTGCAGTTATAAGAAAATACCTAATATATATATATATATATATATATATATATAAATTAAATGAATAAAACACAACTTTTTCAGAAGGTTACAGTATATCATCAAAAGGGACAGTTTGCATTGGTTGAAAAGCAAATGTTATTGAGTGAAAACTCTAATTCAGTGTTATTGCATAAACTGTAAACCTGAGTGCCAAACAAGCCAACCTTGAGGAAGAGGGACATGGAGGACCTTGATGTTTGTGTAAAAGTTGTGTGTGCAGAAGCAGAGGTAGCATTCTGTCAACATTGGGAAACGTTTGCTGCCCTGAGATAGTGGGCCATTGATTTAAGGATGGGAGTAAGGCTGTAGGTAAAGTCCACTATCTCTTCTGCTGGGAAGAGCAGAGACGGGAGCCAATGTTTGCGTGACACAGAGACACCCAGGCACCAGAACAAACATGGATACCCAACGACAATGACCTCTGAACTCACTGTGGGGACTTATCGAAAAATAGAAGCTACTAATGTGACCCAACCAACTTCCTCATCAGGCCAGGGGCAGAGGGAATCTTGATAGTAAATACACACATCCACACATACAAAGATAACCAGAGTGAAAGCGTATATGTGCGAGTGTGCGTGCGTGGTTGTGCGTGAGAGTCTTCTGATGCGGAGACAGATGGTATTTGATTACATAGCAGACGGTTGGTGTTGTACATGTACGATGCCTCAGTCTTACCTAAGGAGCCGTAGCTCCCGGTTAAGGCTAGCAAAAAGAGAGAGAGAGGACTTTATTTTGGTCTGGCTCCAAAGAGGCGCAAGTGTTAAATGCACGTTTGTTTGCAATTTCGTCATGGAGAAACTGGTGCACTGGACTTTTTATCCTGACCGTTTGCCAAGTAACCTATGAATAAAGGGGTAATAAATGGTCTAATGGGAGTTCTTTGACATATTACGGAGGTTTCAGCCCTGATACTTTTTAATTATTCATAGTTCACATACCTGCATACTTAATTTCTTGTTCAAGTAAGCAATCTCTCCCCATCGTCCAATTACCAAAGACATGCATTATCAATGGCATATTTTGGAGAATTTGCCTTGCAAATAGGCACCGATACAAAGAGTTGTGCAAATGTTATGCATGAAAACATTTAGGCCTACGTGTGCTGCACACAGTACCATGGAACGAGAGAAGTGATTTATGCTTCTGACCCCATCCTATTTAGAAATGTTGTTTTTGTTTTAAAAAACAGATTGCTTGATTTCCACTTCATATCAAGCCCTCCACTACCCTTACCATAGGCCTACGCTACTAAGGCTGGTTCAACAGGGGAACTACACCCACTGATTTTGCCTTGTTTTTTGGCTTGCTCCGCAGGAAATACAAAAGCCAAACGTGAGTTGGCTTGGGGGGGTGTGGTTCAATGTTTGTGTTTCTTGGGTGTGTCCTTGCCATTACCAAGACAAACCCATCCGTCAGAACCTTGCCCACATCTGTTGCCCCCACTCAATCGCAACAAACAAACCCCCTGCAGGTTGAGTTCAATAACTACAGGTATGGTGAGATGCTGAAGGAGGCTTTGAATAGGTCAGTAGCCTACAGAGTAATATGAGAAGACTGCAATTGCTAAATTGATATAGGTTTTCTAAACTAAGTATTTTGATAACTTTCAACAACCCTTTACATAATACCATAGATACAGTGTTCTGCTCATTTAACAATGTGACCCTTTCATATTTTATTCTCATTCCCATCCAGTACAGATGCAGTGCCGACTAACATTTTGTCTAGTGGTAATGGCAAAGATATCAGAGTGGTCATGTCTTCCTGTGTGGTGTCCCGTATACAATAGGAGTTTCTTGATCCTGGTACAGAATACACAGTTCTACATCGCCATAGGGAATGATACCATTCAATTCAGTAATAAAAAAGACGATACAAGTGAAAGGTGTGTCTAGTAAAATGTTTATGCGTGCCAGGTCTCTCTTCATTCAGAGACATCAGTATCAAGTCCCTCTGTCAGTCTAGACTTCATCACATCATCTTGTCTCCATGTGCTGTGTCTCCATACATGTTTCTGTGAACTCATACAGTGCATTCAGAGAGTATTCAGACCCCTTGACTTTTTCCACATTTTGTTACATTACAGCCTTATTCTAAATTGATTAAATACATTTTTTTGTCATCAATCTGCATACAATACCCCATAATGACAAAGTTTTTTAGAAATGGTTGTAAATTTACTACAAATTAAAAACAAAAATACCTTATTTGCTATGAGACTCGAAATTGTGCTCAGGTGCATCCCTTTTCCATTGATCACCCTTGAGATGTTTCAAAAACTTGACTGGAGGCCACCTGTGGTAATTTCTATTAATTGGACATGATTTGGAAAGGCACACACCTGTCTATATAAGGTCCCACAGTTGACAGTGCATGTCAAAGCAAAAACCAAGCCATGAGGTTGGAGGAATTGTCAGTAGAGCGCTGAGTGAAATGCTTGTGCTTCTAGCTCCAACAGTGCAGTAATATCTAACAAGTATTAGAGTGGCTTGCGAAAGTATTCACCCCCTTGGCCTTTTTCCTATTTTGTTGCCTTACAACCTGGAATACAAAAAAAATAAGAAATTGTGTGTGGGGGGGGGGGGGATGTATCATTTAATTTACACAACATTCCTACCACTTTGAAGATGTAAAATATGTTTTATTGGAAACAAACAAGAAATAAGACAAAAAAACTGAAAACTTGAGCGTGCATAACTATTCATCCCCCCAAAGTCAATACTTTGTAGAGCCACCTTTTGCAGCAATTACAGCTGCAAGTCTCTTGAGGTATGTCTCTATAAGCTTGACGCATCTAGCCATTGGGATTGTTACCCATTCTTCAAGGCAAAACTTATCCAGCACCTTCAAGTTGGATGGGATCCGCTGGTGTACAGCAATCTGAAACTTCTCAGGGCTAGGCCCCTTTTTTCTTCACTTCCTGTCTGAATGACGTGACAAAAGCAAACTGCCTGTTGTTCAGGCCCTAAAGCTAGGATATGGATATAATTGGTACCATTGGAAAGACACAACTTTGAAGTTTGTAATTCTGAAATGTTAAAATAATGTAGAGGAATAAAACACAAAATATATGGTTGGAGAAAATTCAAAGCAAAACCAACCAGATTTTTGTTTTTGAGAGAGCATCATCTTAGAAAGACAAGTAAAAGGTCATATTGAAAATTAGCTCCCTGGATGCAATTCCTACGGCTTACACAGGGGGTCAGCAGTCTATGTTCAAGGTTTCAGGCTTGTAACTCCAAAAACAAATAATAAATATCAGTTTTAGTACAGGGACACAGTCTTGGAAATTCAGGTTTACGCACAGGACGCACCTGCTAAAATAGGTTTCCTATTGAACATACTTCTATCCATAATAAATGTTATAGTTTGATTACATTTTAGGGTATCTGAGGGTATCGATAAAATTCATATTTATATCCAAAAATTGCAGTTTACATTGGCGCGTTATGGTCAGAAATGCTTGGTCTCAGACAAACATCCGGTGAAAGTGCAGAGAGCCACATCAAATGATAAAAATACTAATCATAAACATTGATAAACGATACAAGTGTTAAACATACGAATAAAGATAATATTCTCCTTAATGCAACCGCTGTGTCAGATTTCAAAAAGGCTTTACGGAGAAAGCACACTTTGTGATTATGTTAGGTCTGCACCTAGCCACAGAAACCCATACAGCCATTTTCCAGCCAAGGAGAGTTTCACAAAAGTCAGAAATAGCATTAAAATTAATCACTTACCTTTGATGATCTTCATCTGGTGGCACTCCCAGGTCTCCAAGTTAGACAATAAATGTTTGTTTTGTTCAATAATGTCCCTCTTTATAACCAAATACCTCCTTTTTGTTCGGGCATTTTGTCCAGTAATCCGAATGAATAAGGCACTAAAAAGTCCAGAAGAAAAGTGTTTTTTAAGTACAATAAAAGTTAGTAGAAACATGCCAAATTATGTTTAAAATCCATCCTCCGGTTGTTTTTGTCATAAATAATCATTAATATTTCAACCGGACAAAAGCTTTGTCAATAGGAAAGGAGATACAAGAAAGGCACGTTCCGGATCAGGCTGATCAGCATGGCTGATGAATGGAAATTTCCACTGGCAACTGATTGAAAGTGCTGTATCTCCCTCATTTCCCAGAGGAAAAGCCTGAAACAATGCCTAAAAACTGACCACATGTAGAGGAAGCCACAGAGCTCGTGAACTGGGTACTAAGTCTTTGTATGGTGGATAGGCTTTCAATGGAAAAATAGCCTTTCAAAATAATAGTACTTCCTGGTTGGATTTCCCTTGGGTTTTCGCCTGCCATATCAGTTCTGTTGTACTCACAGACATTATTTTAACAGCTGTGGTAACTTTATAGAGTGTTTTCTTTCCAAATCTACTAATTATCCGCATATCCTATCTTCTGGGCCTGAGTAGCAGGTAGTTTAATTTGGGCACGCTTTTCATCCAACATTTTTAATGCTGCCCAATTTTTCAGTTTTTGATTTGTTAAAAAAGTTTGAAATATCCAATAAATGTCGTTCCACTTCATGATTGTGTCCCACTTGTTGTTGATTCTTCACAAAAAAATACAGTTTTATATCTTTATGTTTGAAGCCTGAAATGTGGCAAAAGGTCGCAAAGTTCAAGGGGGCCGAATACTTTCGCAAGGCACTGTACCTCTCAACCATATCATTTTTTTTCAATTCCTCATCAATCCACAGGGATTTAACTGTTTTTACAGTCATTTTCTTAAATGGAGGAACACTGTGGCGGGATTAGAGCAGCGAAAATTCGCAGCATCCTTAACAGGTTAATGGGTACATGCTTATTAGTAACTGGAATAAGCTAATTTCACGTTCATGCTAATTTCACGTTCATGTGTCAGGTGCAGCGTCTGCTTTCTCTTTACTACACACCACGGACCAACAAATATTCTTTACATCAACAACATAGGTATCACTACAAAACTTCTTGTATGACCTCTTATACACTGTATTAGGGTCAGCCTTTGGAACTTTGGCTTTCCTAGATATGGCTACTATATTGTGATCACTACATCTGATGGATCTGGATTCTGCAGCATTAGTAAAGATATGATCAATACATGTTGAGGATTTCATTAATGTGCTGTTTGTAACTACCCTATTAGGTTGACTGATAACCAGATCCAGGTTGCAGGCACTAGTTAGAGGTTGAAGCTTTTTCCTGAGTGGGCAGCTTGATGAAAGCCAGTCAATATTTAAATCACCCAGAAAATATACCTCTCTGTTATCACATACATTATCAAGCATTTCACACTTTATCCAGATACTGACTTAACACTTGGTTGTCTATAGCAGCTTCCCACCAGTATGGGTTTTAGGTGAGGCAAATGAACCTGTAGCCATATTACTTCAACAGTATTTAACATGAGATCCTCTAATCTTTACAGGGAGGTGGTTCTGAATTTAAACACCAACACCTCCACCATTGGCATTTCTATATGTTCTATAAATGTTATAACCTTGTACTGCTACCAATGTATCATCAAAGGTATTATCTAAGTGAGTTTCAGAGATTGTCAGAATATGAACGCCATCTGTTACTAGCATATTATTGATTTCATGAACCTTTTTGCTTAAGCTACATATGTTAACGTGGGCTATTTTGGTTGATTGATACGCAGCCCATGCAGGTATCTCTAGCCAGATGGCTTTTTGATGGGGATTATTATCTTTATTATGCTAATTAGATTTTCGCCCGTGTGCGGTCATCGACTCTACGGTTTTTTTTTCTAAGAAAAGTATCATAGCGAGCACACACAGTCAAGCATGCATACAGTTACAAACGCACAAATAACCACACTACTTATTTTTTTCTCTCTCTCTCTCCATCCTCTATCTATGCCAGAATAACCAGGGTGTGCATCAGAGCTACAGATGTGTCAAAGACCCCCCCTTACGCACACACACACACACACACACACAATCACAAAGGTAGGTTGAATTTAGAAATGAGTTTGGAGAGTCAGACATTCTGTAATCTCTTTTACATTTTTATTTTGCACACGCTTGCTCAAGCTTGCACTTATATTGCACATACATTCAGTTCATAGAGGATGAAGGCACGATAGGCAATTCAACTACTCTGTCTGTGGGGAGGGCCAAAGCAGTAGAGTGGGAAAAGTCTGGAGAAAATACAAAGAATGCTTCAAAATATTATTTTAGCACTCTACCTGTCCCCTAACAAAACATAACATTTCCTACATTTCTCCAGTTAATATTAGCTGTCAAAATCCTCATGTGACAATTTCAGAGAACTGATTGAGTGCTCTCAAGAATCTTCTTCTTTTTAAAGTACACTGCATGACCAAAAGTATGTGGACACCTGCTCATCGAACATCTCATTCCAAAATCGTGGGCATTCAAATGGAGTTGCGCCCCCCCCCCCCCCCCCCCCCCCCCCCCCCCTTTGCAGCTATAACAGCCTCCACTCTTCTGGGAAGGCTTTTCACTACATGTTGGAACATTGCTGCTGGGACTTAAGCCACAAGCATTGGTGATGGTCAAGACCATCGAACACCTTTGGGAAGGATTGGAAGGCTGCCCTGACCTCAAGGTTCTCATGGCACATGCCAAACTCAGAATTGTCCATCTGACTGCCAGATAGTGAAACAATTCATCACTCCAGAGAACGCGTTTCCACTGCTCCAGAGTCCAATGGCTGTGAGCTTTACACCACTCCAGCCGACACTTGGCATTGCACATGGTGATCTTGTGTGCGGCTGCTCGGCCATGGAAACCCATTTCATGAAGCTCCCAACGTACAGTTATTGTGCTGACGTTGCTTCCAGAGGCAGTTTGGAACTTGGGGACAGAAAATGTTTATGTGCTTCAGCACTCGGGGGTCCCATTCTGTGAGCTTGTGTGGCCTACCACTTCACACTGAGCAGTTGTTGCTCCTAGAGATTTCCACTTTACAATAACAACACCTACAGTTGACCAGGGCAGCTCTAGCAGGGCAGACATTTTTGACAAACTGACTTGTTGGAAAGGTAGCATCCTATGACGGTGCCACTGAGCTTTTCAGTAAGGCCAATCTACTGCCAATGTTTATCTATGGAGATTGCATGACTGTGTGCTCAATTTTATACACCGGTCAGCAACGGTTGTGGCTGAAATAGCCGAATCCACTAATTTGAAGGGGTGTTCACATACCTTTTGATATATAGTGTATGTTCAATTGGATTGGTTCTACCTCATGAAATACAGCCTTCACATGGTAAAAAAAAGAAGAAAACACAACATTGAATAATTTGGGATAAATTAAACCAATAAATTACATAAAATCTGAAAGACAATATATATATATATATATATATATATATAATATATATATAATATATATTTTATATATTTTTTTTATAACTTATTAAGCTCTGTATATAATAAATGAGACTGTGTCCTCAGTGTGATGAATGGAGTGTGTATGTGCATCAAAACTCTTCTTAATTCTGTACCTCCAGTTTTTAGACCAGTTCTATTCTACTCTAATGACAAAATCCAGTGAATGTTGGGTAACTGACTGTCATACAGTATGTTTACAAAAATAGTTTCCCCCTCCATTCTTTCACCAGTAGTCTATGGGGACAATAAATTCCAGTTTTCTTCTCACTAAGGCCTCTCTTGGGTTGTAAAGAGAGACACCAACAACCTTGTGTGGACCAGTCTGGATCCACTGCCAACAGGGCACTATGACATCATAATAAAGGGACACCTACGCCATGTTCCGTCAACAGAAAAGGGATGCTGGTGTAGTTTTCAAGGGCATCGCCCACAGAGGGGAACAGACAATATTTTTAGGGTGTTGCATGGCGTAAAAACTTATCCTCTGTGTCTTTGGGGAAAAGAGATTGGAGAGCAGGTAGAGAGAGTATGTCATATCTCACTCGCTCGCTCTGTCGTTTTCTTTTAATCCCTACTCCCTCTATCCCCTTCCAAGTCATGTTAGACTCGGGAGCACCATGATTAAGATCTAAGCGATTGTTCCCTTTTTCAATATGTACAGTTACAGCATCACGTTATGCTCCCCAAAAAGGAATCAAAAACGTTTTTTTATCTCCATAACACACCCGTTCAATACAAAATGCAGAGAAATCAAATGAAATGTCTTCACAATCACTAAACCTGCAAAAACTACTGCTGTTGCTTCTATTCTACTTTTATGATACCAACAAATAACTTTTTTCTGCAATAGATCGAAACTAAGAAATCACAAAAAATACCATCGAAACGTCATGCTTCATGAAACAATTCCTGCCAGAGATCCTTCTCAAAGGTTCACTCTATTATTAGCTATTTTAAATAGATTTACATTTTATCATTCTTAAAACATACCATATTTATATGCATTTCGATAGCAATATTCTAGAAACCAAACAAACTCAAAATAAAAAGCAAACAAAATATTTGTGTGGTGGTATTAAGGTCGTCATAATCCATTTAAATAAGAGTCCTTTAAAGCAGGAATAATCTGTTCATTGTAGCTGCACAACGCACAGGAACAACTTTTTAGGGCGGGGTTGTAGGAGGGGAGGGAGGGAGGGGGATATTAATCCATGTATCAGATAAACGTGTCCTTCCTCTCCTTTGTCTTTTGTTACAGGATCTTTTAAGCCGTTGGCTGGTGCCTTGAGACTTTAAGACAAACCCATCCCCTCAATGAGAAATCCCTTTCCTGGCCTCTCTCAGGGATTGGATTTTAAGAAGAACAGTGTCTGGGGGTGAACATAATGAAGGGAGTAGCTCTCTGTCTTTCTCTCCTCCTTTTTTCCCAAACACTATGTGTCGCCTTTGCAAGTCAGCAGGTTAAGCACGCTGCTCCTTTGGATATTTTTTGACATACAGCGAACCAAAGCCGATGTGGCCGGGGGCAATGACAAGTAAGCACACACACATTACACACACACACACACACACACACGCACACACACACACACACACATGCACATACAAACAAACAAACAGACATACATACACACACATACAGTATGTGATCTTTCAGTGCTTAGAATGTACTTATCAAAGGTCATGGAACTACTACTAACTATATTGTATCAGTAACAAAGCCAGAGCAGGCAGCTTCAAACAAAACAGGATAAAGGGATTCAACTAGATCCAAAAAAAATATCAAAACAAAAAGCTAAATATTGAAAGTTAATGTATTTCACTGGAAATAAATCAAGGAATGGTGTATATATATATTAATGTATCAATTACTGAATAAACTAGGCATAAGCACTCTAATAAAATGATTCTGTATCATGGGCAGAGTCTTTGTATCAGGTCTTTGAGAGGTTCTACATTTCCCTCTAGGCTGAGTGGTGAACTCTAACCTTGTATTGTTCAGGAAGAAAGGGAGCAGCTAGTGCTGAGCCAGATTAGTGATACAGAGAAGAAGAGAAGAGAGGAGGATATAGGAGGAGAAACCTGTCTGTGTCCATACAATTTCTGAATGTCTGTGTGTGTATTTTTATCTCCGTTTTGTCCTGACCTTGTGACTTGACAAGGCAAAATTCTAGGCCCCAGTTTTAGGCTATAGCCATACTATGAGTTTTTTTCTGGTTAGATGACATGGTCAAGAAAATATCCCTCTCCTCCTCCCTCCCATTACCTACAGTATGGCGCTGACAAGAGGGCTGCCTCGCTTCTAGTCCTTAGGAAACTTTGCAACAAGCATATCACTACACTCACAATACCATCTGCTAACCATCTGTATGTGACCAATAAAATGTGATTTGATTTGATCTCTCCTCTCTCTAATATTCAGCAAGTATTTACCTAGCCATCTATTTACCTAGCTACATGTCTTCAAAAAAATAATTACATCACAGAGTAGTACAGTGCTGTTGTAGTAAAATATTAAACCAACTTTCAATTTGCTTGGAGAGTAGCTTCATGTTGTATCCTCTTAGTTAATTGTAATTAGCTTCCTCACAGAATTAACTGTGAGATAAACTCCACTGCAAAAAGCAATCATTACAGACATAACTGGGGCCTTATTTTACAGTCCTTTTAAGGTCCAACATTTACTTGGTATTAAAGTAAACAGTACTGTTAATGGTAAAAACCGAATTATTACCTAATAATTACAGTTTAGTTTCTCTGGGATTTAAGCACCATTGCATACCATTTCATCCCTGATTACAACCACAAGTAGCAGTAACTAGCTTCTGTTACCTCATAGGACTGTTAAAGAAAACATTTCTACCTTCCATTTTATCCACACACTATCGTAAACTATGTATAGTACCAGTCAAGAGTTTGGACACACCTACTCATTTCAGGGTTTTTCTTTATTTGTACTAAACCCTCCCTAATCCGGACGATGCTGGGCCAATTGTCATGTATTGTCATATTATGTCTTGTTCCTGTTCTTTCTCTTCACTCCGTCTCCCTCTGCTGGTCGTATTAGGTTACCTTCTCTTCCTCTCCTTCCCCCAGCTGCTCCTCATCTTCTCTAACTACCTCGTTCACCCTTTTCACACCTGTTCCCTTTTTCCCTCTGATTAGGTCTCTATTTCTCTCTCTGTTCCTGCTTCTGTCTTTGTCAGATTCTCGTTTGAGTTTCTCATGCCAGAACCAAACTATCGTCTCGTTTGCTTCACCCTTGTCCTGTCCTGTCGGAATCTGCCTGTTCATCTGATGCTACGTGTGATCATGTACCTCTGTCCTCTACGACCCGCGCCTACCCAGAGAGACCAGCAGTCTGTCGCCGCTAACCCAGCTATTCTCCTCTGCTGCTAAGAAGGGGACTCTAACCCAGCTATTCTCCTCTGCTGCTAAGAAGAGGGAATCTTCTGTGAATATCAGAAGGACTTTATTATTCATTTGTTGCCCTCTCTGCGGGTTGTCTATTTTGCCATTTTATACATTTGAAGAGGATCTATGTCTTCCCTGTGTTTTGACATTAAAGGACTCTGTTTTTGTTAAACCGCTTTTGGGTCCTCACTCACGTGCATAACAGAAGAATCTGACCAAGAATGGACCCAGCGACTTCAGATCCTCGTCACTCAGCCCTCGAGATCCAGGGAGCAATGCTAGGCAGACACGAGCAGGAATTGTCTGCTGCTCGACATGCCATTGAGACCCTGGCCGCCCAAGTCTCCAACCTCACAGAACAGATTCACCATCTCCGCCTCGATCCACCGGCCACTTCCAGGGCTTTCGAATCTCCGGAGCCCAGAATCAATAACCCGCCGTGTTACTCTGGGGAGCCCACTGAATGCCGCTCGTTCCTCACCCAGTGTGATATTGTGTTTTCTCTCCAGCCCAACACTTACTCCAGGAGCACAGCTCGTATCGCCTACGTCATATCTCTTCTTACTGGACGGGCTCGTGAGTGGGGCACGGCAAGGGCTGAGTGTACTAACCAGTATCAGGACTTTAAGGAGGAGATGATACGGGTTTTTGATCGTTCTGTTTTTAGGGAGGAAGCTTCCAGGGTCCTGTCTTCCCTATGTCAAGGTAATCGATCCATAACAGATTACTCTATTGAGTTTCGCACTCTTGCTGCCTCCAGTGACTGGAACGAGCCGGCTTTGCTCGCTCGTTTTCTGGAGGGTCTCCGCGCGGAGGTAAAGGATGAGATTCTCTCCCGGGAGGTTCCTTGCAGCGTGGATTCCTTGATTGAACTCGCTATTCGCATAGAGCGACGGGTTGATCTTCGTCACCGAGCTCGTGGAAAGGAGCTCGCGTTCTCCGTTGCCCCCCTCTCCGCATCACTACCATCTTCCTCCCCCGGCTCGGGTGCTGAGCCTATGCAGCTGGGGGGTATCCGCATCTCGACTAAGGAGAGGGAACGGAGAATCACCAACCGCCTCTGTCTCTATTACGGTTCCGCTGGTCATTTTGTCACTTCATGTCCAGTAAAATCCAGAGCTCATCAGTAAGCGGAGGGCTACTGGTGAGCGCTACTACTCTGGTCTCTCCTTCAAGATCCTGCACTACCTTGTCGGTCCATCTACGCTGGACCGGTTCGTCAGCTTCCTGCAGTGCCTTGATAGACTCTGGGGCGGAGGGCTGTTTTATGGACGAGACCTGGGCTCGGGAACATGACATTCCTCTCAGACAGTTAAGGGAGCCCACGGCCTTCTTCGCTTTGGATGGTAGTTCTCTCCCCAGGATTCAGCGTGAGACGCTACCTTTAACCCTCACTGTCTCTGGTAATCATAGCGAAACCCTTTCTTTTTTAATTTTTCGTTCACCTTTTACACCTGTTGTTTTGGGCCATCCCTGGCTAGTTTGTCATAATCCTTCTATTAATTGGTCTAGTAATTCTATCCTCTCCTGGAACGTCTCTTGTCATGTGAAATGTTTAATGTCTGCTATCCCTCCTGCTTCCTCTGTCTCTTCTTCACAGGAGGAGCCTGGTGATTTGACGGGGGTGCCGGAGGAATATCACGATCTGCGCACGGTGTTCAGTCGGTCCAGGGCCACCTCTCTTCCTCCGCACCGTTCGTATGATTGTAGTATTGATCTCCTTCCGGGAACCACTCCCCCCCGGGGTAGACTATACTCTCTGTCGGCTCCCGAACGTAAGGCTCTCGAAGATTATTTGTCTGTAGCTCTTGACGCCGGTACCATAGTCCCCTCCTCCTCTCCCGCCGGAGTGGGGTTTTTTTTTTGTTAAGAAGAAGGACGGGTCCCTGCGCCCCTGCATAGATTATCGAGGGCTGAATGACATAACAGTGAAGAATCGTTATCCGCTCCCTCTTATGTCTTCAGCCTTCGAGATCCTGCAGGGAGCCAGGTTTTTCACTAAGTTGGACCTTCGTAACGCTTACCATCTCGTGCGCATCAGGGAGGGGGACGAGTGGAAAACGGCGTTTAACACTCCGTTAGGGCACTTTGAATACCGGGTTCTTCCTTTCGGCCTCGCTAACGCTCCAGCTGTCTTTCAGGCATTAGTCAATGACGTCCTGAGAGACATGCTGAACATCTTTGTTTTCGTTTACCTTGACGATATCCTGATTTTTTCACCGTCACTCCAGATTCATGTTCAGCACGTTCGACGTGTCCTCCAGCGCCTTTTAGAGAATTGTCTTTTTGTGAAGGCTGAGAAGTGCACTTTTCATGCCTCCTCCGTCACATTTCTCGGTTCTGTTATTTCCGCTGAAGGCATTAAGATGGATCCCGCTAAGGTCCAAGCTGTCATTGATTGGCCCGTTCCTAAGTCACGCGTCGAGCTGAAGCGCTTTCTCGGCTTCGCAAATTTCTATCGTCGTTTCACCCGTAATTTCGGTCAGGTGGCAGCTCCTCTCACAGCCCTTACTTCTGTCAAGACGTGCTTTAAGTGGTCCGTTTCCGCCCAAGGAGCTTTTGATCTCCTCAAGAATCGTTTTACATCCGCACCTATCCTTGTTACACCTGACGTCTCTAGACAGTTCGTTGTCGAGGTTGACGCGTCAGAGGTGGGCGTGGGAGCCATTCTTTCTCAGCGCTCCCTCTCTGACGACAAGGTCCACCCTTGCGCGTATTTTTCTCATCGCCTGTCGCCGTCGGAACGTAACTATGATGTGGGAAACCGCGAACTGCTCGCCATCCGCTTAGCCCTAGGCGAATGGCGACAGTGGTTGGAGGGGGCGACCGTTCCTTTTGTCGTTTGGACTCACCATAGGAACCTTGAGTACATCCGTTCTGCCAAACGACTTAATGCGCGTCAGGCTCGTTGGGCGCTGTTTTTCGCTCGTTTCGAGTTCGTAATTTCTTATCGTCCGGGCTCTAAGAACACCAAGCCTGATGCTTTATCTCGTCTCTTCAGTTCTTCAGTAGCCTCCACTGACCCCGAGGGGATTCTCCCTGAGGGGCGTGTTGTCGGGTTGACTGTCTGGGGAATTGAGAGGCAGGTAAAGCAAGCACTCACTCACACTCCGTCGCCGCGCGCTTGTCCTAGGAACCTTCTTTTCGTTCCCGTTCCTACTCGTCTGGCCGTTCTTCAGTGGGCTCACTCTGCCAAGTTAGCCGGCCACCCCGGCGTTCGGGGTACGCTTGCTTCCATTCGCCAGCGTTTTTGGTGGCCCACTCGGGAGCATGACACGCGTCGTTTCGTGGCTGCTTGTTCGGTCTGCGCGCAGACTAAGTCCGGTAACTCCCCTCCTGCCGGCCGTCTCAGACCGCTTCCCATTCCCTCTCGACCGTGGTCTCACATCGCCTTAGATTTTATCACCGGACTGCCTTCGTCAGCGGGGAAGACTGTTATTCTTACGGTTGTTGATAGGTTCTCTAAGGCGGCTCATTTTATTCCCCTCGCTAAGCTCCCTTCTGCTAAAGAAACGGCACAAATCATCATCGAGAATGTTTTCAGAATTCATGGCCTTCCGTCAGACGTCGTTTCGGACAGGGGTCCGCAATTCACGTCTCAATTTTGGAGGGAGTTTTGCCGTTTGATTGGGGCTTCCGTCAGTCTCTCTTCCGGCTTTCACCCCCAGTCTAACGGTCAAGCAGAACGGGCCAATCAGACTATTGGTAGCATCTTACGCAGTCTTTCTTTTCGAAACCCTGCGTCTTGGTCAGAACAGCTCCCCTGGGCAGAATACGCCCACAACTCGCTTCCTTCGTCTGCGACCGGGCTATCTCCTTTTCAGAGTAGCCTCGGGTACCAGCCTCCGCTGTTCTCGTCTCAGTTCGCCGAGTCCAGCGTCCCCTCCGCTCAGGCTTTTGTCCAACGTTGCGAGCGCACCTGGAAGAGGGTCAGGTCTGCACTTTGCCGTTATAGGGCGCAGACTGTGAGAGCCGCTAATAAGCGTAGAACTAAGAGTCCTAGATATTGTCGCGGTCAGAGAGTTTGGCTCTCCACTCAGAACCTTCCCCTTAAGACAGCTTCTCGCAAGTTGACCCCGCGGTTCATTGGTCCGTTCCGTATTTCTCAGATCATTAATCCTGTCGCAGTGCGACTTCTTCTTCCGCGATATCTTCGTCCCGGTCTTCCATGTCTCCTGTGTTAAGCCCGTTCTTCGCGCTCCCGCTCGTCTTTCCCCCCCCCCCCCCCATCCTTGTCGAGGGCGCACCTATCTACAGGGTCCGTAAGATTTTGGACATGCGTCCTCGGGGCCGTGGTCATCAGCACCTAGTGGATTGGGAGGGGTACGGTCCTGAGGAAAGGAGTTGGGTTCCCTCTCGGGACGTGCTGGACCGTTCGCTGATCGATGATTTCCTCCGTTGCCGCCAGGTTTCCTCCTCGAGTGCGCCAGGAGGCGCTCGGTGAGTGGGGGGGTACTGTCATGTATTGTCATATTATGTCTTGTTCCTGTTCTTTCTCTTCACTCCGTCTCCCTCTGCTGGTTGTATTAGGTTACCTTCTATTCCTCTCCTTCCTCCAGCTGCTCCTCATCTTCTCTAACTACCTCGTTCACCCTTTTCCCACCTGTTCCCTTTTTCCCTCTGATTAGGTCTCTATTTCTCTCTCTGTTCCTGCTTCTGTCTTTGTCAGATTCTCGTTTGAGTTTCTCATGCCAGAACCAAACTATCGTCTCGTTTGCTTCACCCTTGTCCTGTCCTGTCGGAATCTGCCTGTTCATCTGATGCTACGTGTGATCAGGTACCTCTGTCCTCTACGACCCGCGCCTACCCAGAGAGACCAGCAGTCTGTCGCCGCTAACCCAGCTATTCTCCTCTGCTGCTAAGAAGGGGACTCTAACCCAGCTATTCTCCTCTGCTGCTAAGAAGAGGGAATCTTCTGTGAATATCAGAAGGACTTTATTATTCATTTGTCGCCCTCTCTGCGGGTTGTCTATTTTGCCATTTTATACATTTGAAGAGGATCTATGTCTTCCCTGTGTTTTGACATTAAAGGACTCTGTTTTTGTTAAACCGCTTTTGGGTCCTCACTCACGTGCATAACACCAATTGTGTGCCGCCCTATGGACTACCAATCATGGCCGGTTGTGTTACAGCCGGGGATCAAACCATGGTCTGTAGTGACACCTGTAACACTGAGATTACCAGGACGTTTGCTCCGAGCATGCACTGACTAACTGGCAAGTGTCATCCCTGACATTTTCAATCTGTCCCTGACTGAGTCTGTAATACCAACATGTTTCAAGCAGACCACCATAGTACGTGTGCCCAAGAACACTAAGTTTACCTGCCTAAATGACTAACGACCCGTAGCACTCACGTCTGTAGCCATGAAGTGCTTTGAATGTCTGGTCATGGCTCACATAAACACCATTATCCCAGAAACCCTAGACCCTTTCCAATTTGCATACCGTCCCAACAGATCCACAGATGATGCAATCTTGCACTCCACACTGCCCTTTCTCACCTGGACAAAAGGAACACATAAATGAGAATGCTATTCATTGACTACAGTTCAGCGTTCAACACCATAAGTGCCCTCAAATCTCATCACTAAGCTAGGACCCTGGGACTAAACACCTCCCTCTGCAACTGGATCCTGGACTTTCTGACGGGTCGCCCCCAAGGTGGTAAGGGTAGGTGACAACACATCTGCCACGCTGATTCTCAACACAGGAGTCCCTCAGGGGTGCGTGCTCAGTCCCGTGCTGTACTCCCTGTTCACTCTGTTCACGACTCCAAAACCACCATTGGACTACAGGAAAAGGAGGATTGAGCACACCCCTATTCTCATCGACGGGGCTGTAGTGGAGCAGGTTGGGAGCTTCAAGTTCCTTGGTGTCCACATCACCAAAAACTATCATGGTCCAAACACACCAAGACAGTCATGAAGTGGGCTTGACAAAGTCTATTCCCCCTCAGGAGACTGAAAAGATTTGGAATGGATCCTCAGATCCTTACAAAGTTCTACAGCTGCACCATTGAGAGCATCCTGACTGTTTGCATCACAGCCTGGTATGGCAACTGCAGAGGCACTACAGAGGGTGCGTACAGCCCAGTACATCACTGGGGTCAAGCTTCCTGCCATCCAGGACCTCTACAACTTCTAACCCAAAGCTATAAGACTTCTGAACAGCTAATAAATTGACTACCCAGACTATTTGCATTAGTCTGCACACACACTTTAGTCTGCACACACACTTTTACACTGCTGCTATTCTCTGTTTATTATCTATGCATAGTCACTTGACCTCTACCTACATTTTACCTCAATTACCTCGACTAACCTGTGCCCCTACTCATTGACTCTGTACCAGTACCCCCTGTATATAGTAGCCTCACTTCTGTTATTTTAGTGCTGCTATTTAATAATATTTTATTTATTTATATTTTACTTAACACTTTTTTTTAACTGCATTGTTGGTTAAGGGCTTGTAAGTAAGCATTTCACTGTAAGGTCGACACCTGTTGTATTTGGCGCATGTGACAAATTTGATTTGATTTGAGATGCAGTGCCTTAGACCCGACCTCAACCAAATTCAGATGGTTTGGGATGAGTTGGACCACAGAGTGAAGGAAAACCAGCCAACAAGTGCTCAGCATATGTGGGAACTCCTTCAAGACTGTTGGAAAAGCATTCCAGGTGAAGCTGGTTGAGGGAATGCCAAGAGTGTGCAAAGCTCTCATTATCAACACTTTTTTGGTTACCACATGATCCCATATGTGGTATTTCATAGCTGTGATGTCTTCACTATTATTCTACAATGTAGAAAATAGTAAAAATAAAGAAAAACTCTTGAATGAGTAGGTGTGTCCAAACTTTTGACTGGTAATGTATGTATGAACAAATTAATGAATGATGTAGTCCTTAGTGAATGGCCCATAAATGTATGAAGATAGCATGTACTCTTGATATTTCAATGCTGGAGAAAATGTGGAAATTCAGCCTTGAAACAATAAGTCATAAACTCAAGCAGTTACTGGTCTGTCTTAATACCAAAAGTTAATAAGCTGCATGGCTCTGTGTGTGTGTGTGTGTGTGTGTGTGTGTGTGTGTGTGTGTGTGTGTGTGTGTGTGTGTGTGTGTCTCTGTGTGTGTGTGTGTCTCTGTGTGTGTGTGTGTGTGTGTGTGTGTGTGTGTGTGTGTCACTGCCCCACACACCTCTGTATTTGTGCACTGCCACTGGTTGCACCATGTGCTCTTCCAAACCAACACCTTTTACAGCAATGTTTTCTAGTTGTGCAAAGCTTAGGGTTGAGACTCCCCCTTGTGTATCTACTTGAGCCCCAGGACCGAAGCCTACTCTCTCTCCACTGTCTTCCCTATCAGCAGTGAAGTTCAAACAAAACTTGGACCTACACAAACAGAAAGAGGAGGGATGGGGAATATGAAAATGAGCAAGAGGTTTTTGCCCAAATTGCTGAGAGCAAAGTAATTATATGTAGAGAATTTATACTCTTTTGGAACAATAATAATAATTTATTTTCTGTAACGTTGTCAAGGGACAAATCTGGAAGTGCCAATCTGTATCAAGCAATGATGACAAATAATAATAATAAAAACAACAATAACAACAGGAAAAATAATATTAATAATATACACCCAATAAACACAATGTCTTAATCACAGAAAGCACACTTTAAAGTATCAAGGTCGAGCTCAGTAGATGACTGATACCAGTCCAGTTCCAGTATACCAATACAGACCAGTACTAGTATTCCAGTATAGTTCAGTAGTTAATAAAGCGTAGTGTAGTGTTGTCCTCCGTGGGATATCCATTGTATTGGGCACCTATTGGGGAGTCACCTCGCATAGTGGGGCGAGCCTATTGGGGACCCTTCTCCCCTTTCGTAGTGTAGTGGGCCAAAATCTATTGGTGACCACACTAGCATTGTAGGGTCATTCTTAGAGTAGGTAGGGTACAGGGTCGTGGGAAGCCCTTGCCTGGGCATAGTGAGGACCCCTATTTAGTGTTTCTAGTACATCAGGGCAGATAGATCAGGTTTCACACAGTCCAACCACCAGATAGCATGTGTCAAACTCAATCCATGGAGGGCCGGGTCTTCGCCCCTCCCTTGTACTGGATGAATTAAGGTCACTAATTAGTAAGGAACTCCCCACAACTGGTTGTCTAGGGCTTAAATGAAAGAAAAAAAGAAAAACCCCAGACAATAGGCCTTCCATCAAATGAGTTTGACACCCCTGCTCAATAGGATAAAAGTATCTTCAGATCAGCAGAATCATTTAAAAAAACTAATAATAATCATAGTCATGATGAAATTAAAAATAATAATAATAACAACAACACAATAGCTAGATAACTTGGACAGCCCAGTAGGCCTCAGATTGGGAGGAATGCAACTTCATACTTCATACATTCAAAAAAGCAAGAAAATCAGATCAAAATAAATAAATAAATAAAAACATGAAAAGCAAAAAAAAGTGTCGGGCGGGGGGGGGGGGGTTGAAGGCAGGTCATGATAGGTTACTCGTGTAAGAGGTCCTGGAGACAGTTGGGCGACTTAAAGACCTCGGGCACCTCGCTGTCCAGCTTGCAGATCACCTTGTAGATGGCCTTCTTCCAGGATGGGTCCACGTCTTTTCCCGCCACAATGGCGTTGAAGAACTCACGCAGCGTGATTGTAGCCACCTCCAGGAACAGCTCTGGAACCTGCACCAACACAGACAGAAGACAGGGGGCGTTAGTTCAGGTTCTCCTGATGGCATGGTTCGTTGGAGCATGGTGATAGCAACACCATAGTTGTGGGTCTGATGACTGCCACATACATTGAATGTATGTATGAACTGTAACACTATATATATATATATATATATAAACTTATATTTCTAAACTGTGTGGTTCAAGCCCTGAATGCTGTTTGGCTGAAAGCCGTGGTATATGAGACCATATACCACCGGTATGGAAAAATATTCATTTTTACTGTTCTAATTATGTTAGTAGCCAGTTTATAATAGCAATAAGGCACCTCTGGGTTTTGTGGTATATGGCCAATATACCACGGC